>NC_056590.1:15759322-16068489 GCF_018340385.1 Cyprinus carpio | reverse complement strand
TACCATGTCAAACACCAGAAAATAAATCCACAGTCTGAATGGTTTTTAATAATCCACATTAAAAGTACCTAGACTGATCTCTTTGCAGCTTATTTTGGCCTATAACCACTTAGAAGAGACCGGCAGCAGATGACATTTTAGGCAACCAATAATCACATAAAAACCAGACTATAAGCTTGAAGCTTCTGGGAAGTTTGTGGAAAGATCAACACAGAATTTTATGTTTTTTTCCTGAGAGATTTGGCAGGTAGAAAGGCACTACAGATGCGAAAACAAATCGGAAGCCAAACAAACCCATTTTATGTATACTAAATTCAGTTCTCTGTTTTTTTTCTTAAGAGTTTGAGCCGGACTTATTTTTCTTTATAACATCTATGGCTCAGACCATCACCTCCAACTTTGCCAAAAAAAAAAAAAAAAAAAAATACAAATAAAATATTATTTAAAAATAAATTAATATAATAAACACAACCTTTCATGGATCCGGTTGCCATATATATATATATATGTATTGTGAAGAGTCGGCTGCCTCCCCCCTAATTATCATCGTCACCCCGTCCTTTAATCGCCGCCCTTCGCCAGGCTCCTGCCAGGAGTGGGTGTGTGTGAGAGGAGGGGCGCTGGAAGAGCCAGGGCTGGCGGCGTGTGATGAGGCACACCTGATGCAAATGGAGCCTCATCACTGCAGCGATTTAAATGCCGAGCGCGCCTCTCCCCGGGAGACCGGTCTTTTCCCTGTGCATGCACGCTGGTGTCCTTGTGGGTCCAGGAAGGGGGCGTATAGGGACTCCTGCGCCGCCAGAGACATGAGCTGCTGGACCCGCGGTCCAGACAAGAACCGCACCCGTTACACGGCCGTCGGGCCAGGATGCTGTGCCATCTAGTCCCTTCAAGCGCTGGACTCCGCTCCTTACCTGCACCCTTCTTTCCTGAACACTACCTGCCCTTCACATACCCCACAGCACGACGAGGACACCAGATTCTGTGTTTAGTTTGGAAGCTCTTCCCCTTTGGACACTTTTATTCCCTTTTTTTGGTTACTTTTCTGTTAATAAAAGCCTCTCCGAGGCCTGACGCCACACTCTGGTGTCTGTCATTTGCTCTTCCAACCAAAATACACACACACACACACACACACACACACACATACATACATACATACATATATACTTGTTTTTTTTTGCAAAAAAAAAGTCGTATGGTTGTTTGGATTTGTACAGTATTATTTATATACCATTATAGTATTTTAATATTTTGAATAAAGTTTTATTTTTATATTATCAGTTTTCATTTTCATTTAAGTTTGGGTAAATTTAATATATGCTTTTGTCATTTTCATTAGTTTTTCTTAACATTTTTATTTAGCTTTAATTGTTTAATTTCAGTTTTAGTCATATTAGTACTAGAACTTACAGCTGCATGATAATTTGAATTCTAATCATTGCCTGCTGATTATTTATCTTGAAGTTGTTTCACTTTAGTTTGCCATTTGCATGATCGTGCATTGGTAACAAGCCTCCACAACCTTTCATGGATCCGGCTGCCAGATGTCAAGGGCTTAAAGTCCCCCCAAACAGAGTTTTTCTCATAAATGGACACATCTTCTGCCCTGTGGTTTACTTAATCTTCCCACATAGGTAAACACACCTGCACTCTCTCCCTACATTACAGATAAAGCGCTGATGAGCTGAAAACACTGGCAAAGTATAGCAATCTTCTATATTCTGCTCAAATAAAAGTGTTATACAGCCAATCAGTTTTCTTTCAGTCTGTTATTTGCTGTGACTAAATCTGCCAGCAAACCATGCAAGTTGACAATCTCTTAATTTACGCTTGTAAAAAGTGCAATAATTCTGACGAAAACATTTCTAATCTAACGCTTTGATCGAAAAAAAACTAGAACTTGCTTATGGAGGTCAATAAAAAACAAATCAAGTAACGTCTCTGGGTCCAAGCAGAGACCCTCACCTGCAGGGTACATCACACAGGATCCGGTCATAAAACAGGATGTCCTTCTTCCCGTCCTGATCAAAGTACAGACGTGGAATGCTAGAGGCGTCATGGTTGACCACCATAATACACGGACTGTTCAATCTCTTGGCCTGGTGGACCAGCAGGTAACAGCGCTTGTTATCCACATCATTGGCAATTACAAAACCCTCTGAAGACAAGGAAGAGATGGAGAACAACTATGAGATATGATCATCTTAAATCTGCAGTCTATTCATTATGTAAAGCCCATACTAATGAGTATCAGTCTACCAGGGAAAGGTATGTCCATGTCAGAGTGAAGCATCTCGATTAGTTGAGCAGTCTTTGATCCTGGAGCTGCACACATGTCCAGAATCTAGTCAGACAAGCCAGAAAGATGGAGATGAGACCTCACAATTATAAAGATTTTCCCAGTGCAGAAAATAAGCATTCAGCTGGTATTACTGGAAACTCATGACGGTGTTATTGAAGATGCACCTTATGTTGAGGCTCAATTTTCATTAGAAGAGGAGGAATCATACTGACTGCTTCCTGCCTGCTAATATTCCCCTGATTGAGGAAACAGGATTAAAACAAAGGTTGATCAAAAACAATATTTGCATTTATTTAAAAAAAAAAAAAAAAAAAAAAAACTACGAAGTTCCACTGATTTTTATTTACCGATTCAGTTTCGCTGACCAAGAACTGGTGGAATTTCTCCAGGAGCGGAGATTTGCGCAGAATCTTTCTGCTCAGGTTCGTGTGCCACGCCAGTTCATCAGGATACCTGTAACAGCATGATGAGACGGAGAAAGAGCACGCCTCAAGTACAATGCTTTACAGATTTCCAAGGACAATTAGAATTCATTTACAAGTAAAACACATAAGCAGTTAGCTTTTTTTATCCATCTTACCAACTTAAGGGCTGAGGAGCCTCAATCTTCTGCCCATCCACCTCCAGATCTTGAACTTCTTTGAAGTATTTCTCTTTAAGAGTATGAAGGATTTCTTTGGCGTGACTGATCACAGGGTTTGAGAAAGGGACAAATCATAAATGCAAAAGTGTGGGGTTGTAACAATATATCACGTCACGACATACTGCAACACAAAAATAAAACAATATGTATCGTGGATGGTTGTGTATAGTTCATTTTATATTTTCAGGTTCAATTTTAGTAATTTTTATGTGCTTTTGTCATTTATATATATGTATATATTTATATACATATATACATTTATATATATATATATAGAGAGAGAGAGAGAGGAGAGAGAGAGAGAGGAGAGAGAGAGAGAGAGCTTTAATTTATCTTTATTTGAGTTTTAGTAATTTTAGTACTAATTTTATTTCAGTTTCTTGCCAAAACAACATTTTTAGTTTTTGTTTTACTTTTTTCCATCTAATATTTCGATAACAAAACTAGAACATTTAAATGGAGGTCAGTAAAAACAACTTAAATGGCATCTCTGTTTCTAAGCATATAAATGAACAGCACTTTTGTCATATGTCTTACAAGTAATCATTTAAACAAAGCTAAGACTGAGTTAAAAAAAAGAAGTCTCACTAGAGTATTGTGAAGTGTTGCATGAGTGTGTCGTCACATTTGAAAGTCCTCTAAACCAGGGGTCCTCAACTCTGGACCTCGAGGTCAGCTCCAACCAGGACTGAACACAGCTACCTGCAGCTTTTGGGTAATCATGAAGACCTCGATGAGCTCGTTTAAGTGTGTTTGATTAGCGCTGGAGCTGAACTCTGCAGGAAAGTGGATCTCAAGGTCCAGAGTGGAGGACCCCTGCTCTAAACTATCCATGAAAGCCGTCAAGAAACATGGCTTCATTTATAGCATGACAGCAGCATGGCAGTCAAATCACAGTTTGTGATTCAATGAGAACTGGACCTGAAGAAAACACCAGGTCACCTCTTGTATCCAGTGATGCGCATTGTAGCTGGCAGCGGTTCTCTCATGGCCTGCATGAACTCCTCAAACTCTCCCTCGGGAACGATCTTCAGCTCTGTGTAGTAATGCTCAAAGAGTTTGTTTTCCTTGATGATCTCGGAGTATCCAGCTCCCCAGCCCTGCCAAAAGAGCCCACGTTACTATTACCACCTACCTGCATGCCATATACCACGAGATCACACTGAAACCTTTGTTATTATACGCAGACAATCACAATGATATAACTATATGATAGATGTATTGACTGTGCAACATAAATCATATTGAGAAATGAATCTGCAGTGTGCAGGAAAGTGATATAACGTTACTAGAGCACTCACAGCGTCATCTCTGCTTCTCTTCCCCTCTGCTCTTCCGTCTCTGTTCTGCTGAGCTCTTTGTCTGGGTCTGTTTTTCCTGCCCATGTTGGAGACGCATAAAACTCTGGATATAAACCTGCGATGCGTTCTGACTGAGCTTCTGCTGAACACACGTGTTCGTGACGCAATCCAAACAAGCGCACGTTCGACTGAAAGACCCCTTCCTTGACGTCCGCATTATTGCCTGACTTGCTTTTCTCTTTCTGCCGTTACACCTTTGACCTTCAATCGTAATAAATGCATTGCCAGAAGAATAAAACACAACATACAATGGTACAACCATAGACATGAATACGTAGACGCCTCATTGGCTGCGATACGTCCGCATGTTCCGCCATGTTTGTGAGGGCAAGACTGCCTTGAAAATGAATGGAAGTAAACGAGGAGCTGCGGTTTATTCTGGATAAAAACACGATAACTTTTACATTTATCAACCGATTTCAGATGTTTGTGATCTACATGCAGTTAAAAATAACTTTGTCTCCAGTTATTTAGTTAGGTTTGGAAAATTATTAATTTTCGAAAAAAATTGTGAAAGCTCACACTTGTCTCGTTCGTTGATTTTTTTTGCTTTACAGTTCTAATGTTAATGAAGTATAACTGTGACATATACATGTAATGTAAGTTGAATGTACATTGAACTAAATTAAGCTGTTTCATTGCTTTCTCTGTGTTCAACCCCAACATTTGAGCTTTTTTTAGTGCTTCAGGTCAAGTTTTTATACAGTCTTTGGTCAGAACACAGCTCATTCCCTTTGAAATACTGGAAAAATATTGAAATAATACATCTTTAAACTAATTATTTACCATCATTGAGAAAATTGGTGACACACTGGTAGTCTGTTTTTTATTCTGATAGCACTCTATAAAGATAAACTCACAACAAACACTAACACGTGTAACTGATGAGCCTTTATGGATCCAGTGAAACTTACAGTTACAGCTGGTCAAATATTATTCACTGATACAGTGCACAGTAAAAATATAGTAAAAGTGATATGTAATATTAAAAAGTATATGTAGTGCAACTTGTAGTAAAGTGAATAATATAAAAAGCGAGTACAATAACATAAGTGATATAATAGATTTATAATAGCACAAATTATATGTATAATACCATAATAAATAAATGAATAACAAAAGATGAAGAACAGCAAGGAAAATATGTAATATCAATGGTGGAATCATACAGAATAGATCATAATGAAGAATAAATTAATAGTAAATTATAAAGTAAAATATATAATTGTGAAAATGTACAGTTTTTATAATAGTATTTGTGTAATAATTATTAAACAAAATTGTGGACGTGAATTCCAAATTGTATTTAATTAATGAGCTCCTTAGGTATGATATATACATGTACACAAACACACACACACACACACACACACACACACATATATTTTTCCATATATGTTACTACATAGGAATGTGTGGTGTGAGTGTGTGCAGTTTACGCTGTACAACACAATGTCAAAGTATAGTTATGTTTATCAGACCAGAATATGAGATGCTCCCCCTCAAAACACTTTGTATTAATCAAAATGAATAATCATTATTACAGCATCAAGGGCAATAATAAACATTGATTTTGTCATGATATAGCAGCTGAACTCACTATGAGTTCCTGTGTTTTTCATTTCTAGGCTATATTTACATTATGTTGTTTTTGTGTAAATACACACACAGTACATGATCAGCACTGTGTGAATCATTTTAAATGCAGTCTATAGTATTGTGATTGACTGAAGAAATAGGTTATATTTAAATATTTGACATAAACATTTAATAAGGTAATTATATTGTTATAAATATTACTCTTACAAAGGTAAGAAAATGCTCCTGGAAGTCTATTCCGAGAACAGGCTTTCTTCAGCTTTCCTTGTCCTGTTTGCAACTGGCTAAAAAGGAAATATATACATAATCAGTTCACAGTTTTAATATAAGCTATGGAATCCTTATAATCAAGTGATGATAAACTTAATCTTGGTAAATAAGTAACATTAGTGAAATTAAAGATGTTTTCCTCTGTCCCGATGTGAGAGTATACGGAGAGTTGCCCGCTCCAATATGGCGGCGACTTTGATGTGTGGTCGAGCGGCTAATGAGGCTTATAGGTATTTATATGTCTGTGGGTACAACTATACAAAATAACGAAAATAAAAAATAAAAATAAAAAATTATATAAATTATGAGGTTTCACCGTGGATGTTGTTCTTGTATATTTGATTCTGTATTTCACTACATTTTTGTCAAATATTAAATTTGGCAAGCAATAGTAAAAGATAAATAAACAATAAAATATTCTCTTTTTAGTTACTCACATGAGTCTCTCATGGAGTACTATATTTTATCTATTGGTTAGAATTTAATAGCTTGCATATATTAAGGCGTGTTTTGGCACAAGCCCCGCCCACCGCCTTTACTGATTGGCGAAACCCATGATATGATGGGCGGTTCTTTTGGTTTTCACCATGGCGTTAGTTTGTTTTGTGGACGAGTTACAAAATAATACTCAAACCTTTCTTCTGCTGAAGTAGTATTTCGATTAGCAATTATGGACGCTCTTCTGAAGACTTTATTTTCCTCGGAGGAGCGAGAGCTGTATGTTTTGGATTGCTTGTCGTACTTGATGATGGTTATGGCATTCATAACGTTTGTGACTTTACTCTTTGAGCACGTCCCCTATGGCAGATATGCATCCAGCAGGTATGGGTTCCCTGTGAATGTCAAAGTCGCCTGGTTCGTTCAGGAGCTGCCGGCGTTTCTGGTGCCTTTGAGTTTGTTGCTGTGGACTCCATGTGCAAAGATAATGCACCTGCCCAACCAATTACTTCTGCTCATGTTCTTATGCCATTATGTGCAAAGGTGGGATTTTTCCTTATTATATAACAATAATATTTATGTACGTATGGACATGCGTGAGTAAATAACCTAATTTTCATTGCAAGTGGTTATTTTATACACTATATATTTACTGCCATTCAAAAGTTTGGGATCAGTAAGTTTTGTGATGTTTTTTAAAAAAGTCTCTTCTGCTCATTATGGCTGCATTTATTGGATCAGAAATACAGAAGAAAAAAACAGTAATATTGTGAAATATTATTGCAATTTAAAATAATGGGTTTCTATTATAATATGCTTTAAAATATAATTTATTCCTGTGTTGCAAAGCTGAATTTTCATCAGCATCATTACTCCAGTGTTCAGTGTCACGTGATCCTTCAGAAATCATTATAATATGCTGATTTATTAACAGTGTTGGAAACACTTTTGCTGCTTAATATTTTTTGGGGAACTTGTGATACTTTTTCCAGGATTCTTTGATGAATAAAAAGTTAAAAAGAACTGTATTTATTCAAAATAGAAATCTTTTGTAACAACATGCACTACCATTTAAAAGTTTGGGGTCAGTAATTATTTTTATGTTTATTGTTAGAAAGGATTTCTATTTTAAATAAATGCTGTTCTTTTGACTTTATTCATCCTGAGAAAAGTATCACAGTTCCAAAAAAAAATTTAAGCAGGTCAACTGTTTCCAATGTTGATAATAAATGAGCATATTAGAATGATTTCTGAAGGATCATGTGACACTGAAGACTGGAGTAATGATGCTGAAAATACAGCTTTACATCACAGAAATAAATTACATTTCAAAGTATATTAAAACAAAAAAATATTATTTTAAATGGTAATAATATTTCACAATATTACTGCATTTTTGGTCAAATAAATGCAGCCTTGATGAGCAGAAGAGACTTTTTAAAACACATTAAAATCTTACTGACCCCAAACTTTTAACAGCATTGTGTATTTTTAACATAAACTGAAGCATGTATTTCTCACAGGTCCCTCATCTACCCATTTTTAATTCAAGGAGGGAAATCCACACCATTCATCTCGTTTGTCCTGGCCTTTGTCTTCTGCATCTATAATGGGTACCTGCAGGCAAGATACCTGAGTCACTATGCAGATTACCCCCCTGGTTGGGTTACACATCCCTGTTTCATCACAGGTAGGTGCTAGTGAGTACATATTAAGTGTATAATGTCATTTCCATCATTTTTGCTTGTTCCCTTTCATATCAGATAGAAGTTTCTAAAATTGTTTAAGAGCTGATACTGGAATTCATCCATCGCCGAACACAATGCATTCACTCTACTGGTCAAAGAAGAGACATAAATATTTACTTGTCAGGATTCTTGTTACACTCACAATTACAGGAATAAATTACATTTTAAAATATATTAAAATAGAAAAGATGTTCATTAAAATTGTAGTAATATTTTACAATGTTACTGTATTTTGCCTTGGTGAGCATAAGATCTTTCTTTCTTATTCTGATGTATGTTTTTTCAGGGTCTTGTATGTGGTTCCTGGGATGGCTCATTAATATGCACTCCGACCATATTCTCAGGAACCTCCGTAAGCCTGGAGAGACAGATTATAAGATACCTAGAGGTAAGACAGCGATTATCAGGCTGACAGCACCATTTATGAATTGGAAATGTGTTCGAGTGGGAAGTGTGGCCTTAAATCTTATGTTGAAATGGACTAAAATGTTGGTGTGCAGCATGTTTAACATGTTTTACATTAAACAATCACAACATTTTGAGTAAAAGCATCATGCAGTTTTAAATTTTAGAAACAAGCTTTTGAATTTATCACAATATGTATTTGTAAAATTTGGTACCAATATACATGCGTGTTCAAGAGTATTCAGAACAGAATACGAATCATGTGAACCGTAGCACATGCAGCTCAGCGCTGTCAGCTCAAATGGGTGGTCAGTGCTAAGACGTCCACTTCAGTGCTGGTATGAGTGTTAATGAAATGCAAAAAAAACAAAAAAAAACTGTTCTCCTTTGAATCTGGCTTTGCCTCTGAAAGAAAATAAATTCTGTTCGTGACTCATTGCCTCAGCAACCATCCTGCTCCAGAGATGCTGAAACGAATGGTATGTCAAAGTTGTTTAAGATCCAAAGGCTTGCTCTGTTTTATTTGATGCATAAGTGATGACTGACATGATGAATCGGTCATGTTTTTTTCTGACACATTTAAACCAGACAACGTGCTAATCAGATGGTTTCACACTTGATAAGACTCATGGGATGCAATTGCTCTGCTTTGAAACAAACTTGAAATGATTTCTTATTGCTTTGTTCAAATGTCTCTTCATAATTGTTTTCTGTTCATAGGGGGTGTGTTTGAGTATGTATCAGGAGCAAACTTCTTTGGGGAGATTGTGGAATGGGCTGGATTTGCTCTAGCTGGTCATTCGATCCATAGTGCAGCTTTTGCTCTCTTCACTTTAATTGTGCTGTCCAGCAGAGGAATGGCCCACCACAAGTAAGACATTACCATATGAAACAATGCATTCTTGCCCTATGAGATTGCACTTTTGTATGCTTTCAGATCTCATGTCTGAGTTATAATTCATTCAAGAATCATATGAAATAATAATTCTAATATAAACAAGTGGAAAAGAATATAAAGCCTGTTTTAGGACAATTGACATTGTGAAATTTACATTTTCCCCACAAATTCACACTGCTGTAATAATTCTGGATTTTTTAATGATTTTGTTGTTGATGTTGTTTTTTAACTTTTGAATAAAAATTAAATAGACGTATATTTAAAAAAAAAAAACTAATAAAAATGACAAAAAACAACAAAATTTCTGAAATTAAACTAAAAACAAAATATAACTAATGCAAAATATTAATACATACTATAATATTATCTCAGTGATATTAAAATAACACTGATTTCATCAACTATATACATATTTAACCACTTATCATTTTTATTAAATTAATTCAAATTTAACTTTTTAATTATTTCTTTTTGTCTTTTTTTTTTTTTTTTTTTTTTTTTTTAAGGGGGAAATATGACTTGGCATGTTCTAGACTGATTCGCCCATAAATATTTTTGTTGTATGATGACATCAGTATCTGTGTCATTTCATTTTACAGGTGGTATCTCACAAAATTTGAAGACTATCCAAAATCAAGGAAAGCTTTAATACCGTTTGTGCTCTGATCATGTGGTAAGCCCAGCCGCCACACGCCCACAGAAACAATATTCTGTCAGTTTGGACTGAAAACTGAAGAAAAAACAAAAAATCAAGACACTCCTTGTTAATAAAGAACTCTGCTGTACATGATAAAATGTGAAATAAAATGAGTTTAAATGTTACGAAAGGAAATTTCAGTTTAATATTCGTATTGTGTTTACTGATTTAACCGTCAATCAAAGGTGTACTGTTTAGAAGGTTACAGTGAATGGATTTATTATTGGATGTCTTCATTTGTCGTTACCATAAAGCCTCCAGTCGATTCCTCTTAACAAACACACAACTAAATGGACCTTCCCCCTGACGTTTACCAAGATCTCAGTCAACAGATGGCAGGCAGGGGCAGTGGGGTCAGTACATGAAGCTGTCAAAATGAAGTATTAAGATCAATATCCAGAAGTATCCCAAGAACGAGTACTGCCCTCAAAGAAAAAGAACTGCATACCTTGCCTTAAAAGGACAGCTATAGTTATTAATATGTCAAATTTGTTTTGTTTTGCTTTTATACTTCATTGTAAGATTCATACTGTATGTATAGATCGTGCACATCGTGGTGGTATATAAGTTATGTTTGTAATGTTATCATATACCGTCGCTGACATGTTTTGACAAGCAGCAGGTGGGCTCTCATAATACCTTCAGGCGTAATGTATGAAGTATGGCAAGAGTTATGTGTTGTATGTCAGCAGTAAGAGTGGGTGAGTTCATTTACTCTGGAATGCGGAAGGTATAAGTATCATATTAGTTCAGCTATTGGTGTGTATGTTTTTTGTTTTTTTAATCAAATACCTTACACACATACAGTACACTCTCAGTCAAAATTTTGGAATATATATGTTTTTGAAATAAGTCTCTTATGTTCACCAAGGCTGCATTTATTTGATCAGAAATGCAGTAAAAATCTAAAATATTATGGAATATTATTAGAATTTAAAATAACTGCTTTCTATTTTATTATGTTTTAAAATGTAATTTATTCCTGTGAGGTAAAGCTGTATTTTCAGCATCATTACTCTGGTCTTCAGTGTCACATGATCCTTCAGAAATCATTCTGATATGCTTAATAAACACTTCTTATTATTATCAATGTGCTGCTTAATATTTTAATGGAAACCTTGATACATATCATTCAAAAGTTTGGGGTAAATACAATAAAAAATGAACTTAATACTTTTATTAAGCAAAGATGCATTACTTTAATCAAAAGTAACAGTAAAGACATTTACTGTATAATGTAAAAAAAAAAAAAAATCAATATCAAATAAATGCTGTTCAATGAACTTTCTATTAATCCTAAAAATCATCATGGTTTCCAGAAAAATATTAAACAGCACAACTGTTTGATGATAAATAGAAATGATGATAAATCGATGATAAGTAGAAATGTTTCTTGAGCAGCAAATCAGCATTTTAGAATGATTTCTGAAGGATCTGAAGACTGGAATAATGTAGCGGAAAATGAAGCTTTGCCATCAATTGAAATAATATTTATATTTTTATAGTATATTTATCAAGTAAATGCAGACTTGGTGAGCATAAGAGACTTCTTAAACATTCCAAAAGTCACCAGTGTACTCCAGCTTTCATTTATTAACATTGATGTTCAGAAAATGCTTCTAGTTGATTCCGCTCAGATGTTCGTGGTCAGTCTGGAGCTGTTGGAGGTGTCATGTCGGGCAGTGAGAAATCTGTCCGGCTGTTCTTTGAAGAAATAACCTCAATGATGAAATCCCCTGCAAACCACATTGCACACGCTTTTCTGACCCCGAGCTTAAGGCTTTGAGTGATGTAGAAGCATGCAAAGACATATCATTCAAGACTAGCAGCTCTGACAATCCGCTGTATGGATTAACCCTCTCTGCATGTAGTGTGACAGTGTTCTGACCGTGCCGGGTCCCCCCCCACCTTACACATGCTGCACGTGAGCTGAAGGATAATCACAGTGGGAGGAACTTATTGCTGCTTTCTTCTTCATCATGTCAGATTATGATTTATCATAATCAACAGAGAATGCCTGTTCTTTCCTCGAAAGCACGATGGCAGTTTAACCATTAGAGTTCCCTTATTTTCCTGAGAAAAAGTGACTTTTGCTACCTGTTGATTAGGTTTTTTGAATTAGTTTTTTTTTATTTTTATTATTATTATTTGCAAAAATGAATTGATTTCAAATTGGATCATGCATTTGTTTTACCTCCTTTAAATTGCTGCACACTTTTCATAGTACAATCAACATTGCTTTCAGTTTCATATAGTTTCTTTAAGAGTTTGTGTACTGTGTTTAGCATTAAAAAGTTGATTTGGGGCTCTTTTTTGGCAAACCATTAAAGCAGTGAACTGCATAATTGGTAATGGAAAAATATGGAGCTTTTTTCTCAATGTTTCCCTCAATAATTGTCAGCAGATTCGTTTGATTGTCTAACACATTCTGCATCTGTGCGCCATCAAGAAAACAGCTTTGTTACATATGTAGCATTTTTGAACACATTTTATATTCTTTTTTTAAAATGTAAGAAAGTATTTAAAAATGGAGATTATTCATAATAATGATAATGATGTGTGTGTGTGTGTGTGTGTGTGTGTGTGTGTGTGTGTATAAATATATATATATAATATATATATATATATATATATATATATATATATATATATACTTAATTATTTAAAGAAATTCAGAAGATGTGAGAAAAAACTAGGATTAGTAGGGAGACCTTTGATTACTGACTTACATAGGTGACCTCAAATAAATGGTAATAAATGTATCATCATATAAATAAATAAAATATCTTTAAATATTTTAGATGCCAAATTATTGTTGGGCTTTTCACAATATTTAATAAAGTAATAGGCCTATAGGCTATGTATGTGTATATAAACACACACAAACACACACACACACACACACACATACATATATATCTATACATATTTGAACTTTGTAATATGATATTTCATGTGGATAGCCTACTTGCAATATTTACAAGCAGTGCTGACAGTGTCTGTAATTTTTTTTTTTTTTTGTTTTATATTTTTGTTTTTGTTTTTAAAAAATAAAAGAAAAAAAAATTATGGTTTTTTTTTTTTTTATAAATATATGAATTCAAAAAAAAAAAAATCTAGATGCATCAGTACGCTATAATTGCACACACTGCCATTGTAATCACTAACGTTAAGCTGCTTTGAGTTCGCGCGTGTCGCGTGTGTTTTAATCGCGCCGCGTCGCTCGCGGTGAAGACTGATTTTAGGCTGAGTTTTAAATTCAAACGCGTCCTCCTCGCTTGAAGTCGTTCAGAAGGGTGGGGTTGCTGCTCGGGGGTGTGTGCTGCCCCGATGGTTTAAAATCCTACACATGCGTACTGAATTTCGGGGTTCAAGGGAATACGCCATATTGGAAACACTGTATAGTTTAGCTAACAGTTTATCGCTAGCGGGGGAAAAGAGCCACTAATCGATTCCCGTTGGTTGTGGCGTTCGGCACGTCGTTATTTTCCTTGTGGTTTCGCGCAGCTCCGTTTACAGACTCGTTCTCGCGGCCCGGACTCAAACTCATCCGCTGAACGGGGGGGAAAGGCGTTCGTTTGTCTGACAGCGCTGCTAGAAAGACGAGTTGAATGGATCCGAGGGTCGCTTGGATTCAGCCGGAACAGAAAGGTCCTGCGAACGCTTTATGGATGCGTGTGTGGGAGACGTCTCAGGTGAACCGGACTAGTCAGCACCAGAACCACCATCACCACAACAACCTCCGTGTCAACTCTCCGGCGTTTGACGTTTATAAGACTGTCGCGTCCAACGCGAATAACAGCACTAACATTAAAAACAGCGGCTGCGGCTCACGCGTTGAATGGAAACACGGGAGACGGCGAAATGACCCAGAAGACCGGCTCGGCGGCGGATCCGGCGTCCAGCTGCTCTAAAATAAGGACTACAAGCCCTAATATGATCGCTGGGAATATGAACAAGGGGCATGCGTTTTTTACTTGCAGCGAGGAGAGCGTGCTGAATAATGTCAACCACCATCATCATCACCCTCCTCATCCTCATCTACGACATTTCCATCAAGAGCAGCAGCAGCAGAGTTGCATGAAGCGCCACCCGTCCCACCCGGCAGCGGTTCACAGCCACCACCACCACCACCATCACCCGGGCCGGAGGAAAAGCGACAACAAGGCCAGCACCTACGGGATAAACTACTTGCTCTCCAACTGGGCTAACGGCAATTATGAGAGCTCCGGCACGCCGTGGAAGACGAGGAAATATAACCCAGGGGTTGACGGGTGAGATGAGCTTGATTTATTACAGCAGCAGCAGCGTTCGCTTGCTTGCGGTCGGGATGGGGCGTTATTACACTGCGCTGTCTTTCTGTGGCCTTATGTGTGTGGTGAAGTGTTGGTGGGCCTTTTTGACGTGTTGGGCCGGGGGGTTAGCTTTAGCACGTTTAGCTGTGATATCCTGGGCTCGACTGCGATCTGTGGGATGGGACTCGGTTTGTGGAACCCAGCAGTTTACGTATAGCAGCGATTCTGATTCGTTAGCGATACCGATTCGATCTTTTGAGTCGGATCTTGTTGCTGGTGAATCGATTGAACCGGTCTGTACGATTCATTCGCGAATCGTTTATTCGAGTCAAAAACTCACTGACTCGTGTAACCGAGAAACAAACGTGTAACGTAAATGAACATTTTATTTAAGTTAATTACGTTTAACGAACTAAATCAAATCAGAAACCGTCTTTTTAATAACACTTGATTTAGGAAAGAGAGATTGTTATAGTGTGCAACAGATTCTGGAAGTAAGGAATGGAAATTAATTTTTAGCGTTGACTTATAAAACTTTAAAGACAAATCGACTGTGAGCTACAGTGTTGTTAATTAATGGTTATATGCTTTTGTACATTTTTCAACTCATATTTTAAATGGGTGGTTGATTATGATTTCACTTTTTTAAATTTTAGTTAGTGTGTAATGTTGCTGTTAAAGCATAAACAACATCTGCAACGTTACAACGCTCAAAGTTCAATGTAAAGGGAGTTATTTTATTTGAAAGAAATTGCTGTTTAAGGACTACAGAAAAGGCTGCTGGGACTACAATGAGCTTCTTCCTGGGTTTGTGACATCACTAAGCCTATAACTTACATAAACCCCGCCCCCTGGAACACGCAACTACCAGTAATGGTAAGGTGGTGTGACATTTCCAGAAAATGTGCACTAGGTGGTTCGCGAATCACAAACACATTGGGCCAGCTAACCAGTCTGAGCCCACTGAGTATTTCTGAGGGAGGGGCTTCATAGAACCAGGAAGTCAACTAAAACGTAAACAGCAGTGTAGAATAAAGCTTAAATATGTGAAAATAATGTGAATGTGAAAATTTTTTTTTTTTTTTTTTTTTTTTTTTTTTTTCATATAAAGTCATTTATTTCATATATAAAATTATTGATTCCAACATATATAGAAACAATACATTACGTTCGCTGCGAGATATGCAGTTATTTTGCAGTGTAGGCCTATATAAAAAGTATTGTTTTATATATGCATAATCAACCATTTAAATCAATAGTTTTTTATTCTCTTTTTGATTCAGTTGTTAATTTGAACTCTTAATAGGATTGCTTGTCTTTCCCATATAATAGCCTTTAAGCATGCAGTCTTGTACTTTTTCTCTGATTTTCAAATATTTTTCTGCTACCAGTCACAGTTTGTAATGTTTTGAATCCTCTCGTAGCTGGTTGGTTTGGTTCATGGTTTATATAACTTTTTACGACTTTTAAAAAAATCCTAATGGGGAAATGAGAGATGCTTCTGGAACCAGTGCAGCTGGATGAGTGGGTGGGCATTAATGCGCACTATATGCCATGTCCGGATGTCAGGGACCATGTGACAACACGACTGATCACTAACCCTGATCCTGAGTGAATGAATTTATTTAGTTGAGTTCTTAAAAAACTACACTTTTTCCAAGTAGAGTTTACAAATATAGCAAGTCAGTTGTTGTTTGCTTATAAGTCTGACAACAGCTTTTTACTAACCGTTTTGTTACATTAGTTGTCATGGCCTGTTTATTAATGTTGGCTGTGTTTAGGGTTTTGGTGTGTTTTCTGATTTATGAGTATGACTGGACACTTAATACAATGCGTGCTTTAGTCCTTAGTTACTCCGCAATTGTAGGCTTGTAAGAAGGGACGAATCTGTTGCATGAACTTGTTATATTTGTGGTGGATGGTTGCAGACCTCTGGAATTTTTCCATGGAAGAATCTAGAACCGAATGAGGCAGTGACTGTCTCAAAACCTATTGAGTGGCTGATGTAGTCCTACTAGACAGCATTTTTGTGACATAGACTCATAGGTGCAAAATGCTGTTTAGGTGTTTAAGATCGGTGGACCATTGGTTTTCTTGGTATTCCCAGCTATGTTATTTCTGAGGAAAATAATAAGAACTTTTAAGTCTGTAAATTAGCATAAACTTTAATTTAGAGACACTGGTGTAGGACAGATAACAAATAAGTAGTTCATATGTGCTTCTTTTTTTTTTCTTTTCTATGAAATGTAATTGTAAAAATCTGATTCAAAACAAAAATTAAAGTCAAATATTCATATTTGGGAGGACCAAATGGCTGTTTCTATACAAGAATGGAGCCAGATATGAATTTGAATTTGGTTAACATTTAACCAGTCAGTTTCTTTTAAACAAATGTTAAGATTCTTGCTTTGAGTTGTTGTGATGGATCTGCCAGTATGGCCTCTTTAATTGTACCAAATTGTTTCTTTCTGTCATTTCTTCCAAGTTGCATGAAGAAATCATGGACTTCTACAATTTCATGTCTCCTCGTCCTCAGGAGACCACGATGAGACAGGAGGTGGTGGACAGGATAGAGTCGGTCATTAAGGAGTTGTGGCCAACCGCTGATGTAAGATTAAGAGCTGAAGTCTATGCAGTAGGGCTATGATTAGCATATTAAATTAGAAGTCAAAAATACTAATGTAGTTGTTTCTACTTTTATGCACTTAGGTCCAGATTTTTGGCAGCTTTAGCACTGGACTCTTTCTCCCAACCAGGTAAATGAATGTGTGTTTGATCTTGCACATTAAGTGTCTACACAGGAGTGAGATTTTGATCGGGGCTGTTAGCAGATGTCAACATACAGTACATGATGTAGCTCTCATGATCCGTTGTTGCTGTACAGGCATAACACTATTCACAGTTAGATGACTCTCACAGACTGGTGGGATCAGAGCACGTGCTTCATCTTTATCACAACTATAGCCTGCTAGCCTTTTTTGGCTCTTTTTTTTCACATAGCTGTCTTTTAGTAACTAAACGGACTTTCTATGATCAATTGCTGTTTGCTAACTCCAAATGTGAGAATGGCACAAACGATCCTAGATCTGTAGTTTACGAAATTGTGCAGTCCAAATAAAATTGGTCTCTAAACCTGAAAGATTTTCCTTGTGTTAATGTTAGTCATTAGGCCTCATGCATTTGGCTGAATGCTACTGAGGAGACAATGATTGTGAGTTTATTTGGTGGTTTTGGTTTGGAGCTATGGGCTTCCACTAGGCTTCTTGGAATGTGTTGATTTTAACAAATTGCCTAAACCTAAACCTGACTGATTCTTTTACACTGTAGTGACATTGACCTGGTGGTGTTTGGGAAATGGGAGAAACCTCCCCTGCAGCAGTTGGAGCAGGCGCTCCGAAAACACAATGTGGCAGAACCTTATTCCATCAAAGTTCTGGACAAAGCTACGGTACGTGTTTCCCACTGTTGATTTAACACCAACCACACTTAAACTGGTTCATATTCAGTGGTTGTTGCTTTTTTGTGTGCCAAGAATGACTTTGGATTGTTGCTTTAATTTGTAACATTTGGGGGTTTCTTAGCCATTAATTGTGTTCTATTCATATCTTTGAATTTTGAAGTACCAATCATCAAACTGACTGATCAGGAGACCGAGGTGAAAGTGGACATTAGTTTTAACGTGGAGACGGGCATCAAAGCTGCTAGCTTCATCAAAGAATACATGAAGGTAAAAACCGTTTTGGCATATTTTGTAAATCTAATTTAACAATTTTGTAAAACTACACTGATGTATAGGTTCAAGAGTGGCTCCAACTGAATATTGTTTGCTTGCTTGTATTTATTGCACTGCTCATTTGTCCATTTTTTTTGTATGTTTTAGTCGTAGTATATCTAATTTTGATGAATTACTAAAGGGCATGTCATATTCAATAATTTTAATCTATTTTACTTGCTTAAATAGCATATCACTTTGTTTTAGTCTCTAAAAATAAGATTTTAGTTGACATTATTTGCAAAGTGACAGCATGTCAAACTGTAGCAGACAATAGAGTATTTACAAGGTTTTTATTTTTTTATTTTTTTATTTTTTTTTGGGCAATCATTTTTCTAAGTTCATCTTGACATGAATGTTAGCTAATGTTTTTGTGGAAACCCTGACTTTGTTCAGGATTAACAAAGCTATGGATTCCACAGAAACATCAGCAGCACAACTGTTTTCAATATAGATAAGCAAATTATTCTAGTAAGCAGAAAAAACAGCAACAACACACATTTCTGAAGGATCATGTGATGCTGAAAACTGAAGTAATGATGCTGAAAATTCAACTTTTCCATCAGAGGAATAAATTACAGTTTAATATTCAAACAGAAAACAGTTCTTTTAAATTGTAATATTTCACAATAAAAAAAAAATTTACCATATTTTTTTGGTCAAATAAATTGTATTTTTATTTCTAGTACAATGACTTTTGATGAAACATTGCACTTTATATTTAGTCATGTCATATTCAGTATTTTTTGTCCATTTTACCTTCACTGAAATGGCATATAAAGCGTTTTTCTCTGTAAAAGTGATATTTTAGTAGCCTATGATTTGCAAAAGGATGAGAACATATCAAGCTGGAACAGACAATGGAGTAATTACAGCCTTAATGACACATTGGGACTAATATAGTTTAGTTAAACTTTGCACGCTTCCTTTTCTTTGTAAATGTAAGCTTTAATTTTATGTTGAGACTATAGCACATAAGATGTTTTTCAGTGAACAAAAGCAAGGCAGCTCCGTTTACCAGTCTTCAGCTCTTTCACCTCATGTAGGCAATTCCCAACAGACTTATGGTTGAATTTTTGCCTAAGTCTTCTACATTTTCTTGTAAAAACATTGAAAGGGCATTGTGCGTTGCAGTGTTACTTATTGCTACAGTACATTGTGCAGGAAGTACATTTTGAACCCTGCTTGTATTTACATGTACTATGTGTCCTAGATTTGCTCTGTGGTTGCTGATTTGATGTCAGGCTTAAATTGTCAGTCTTAGCCTAAAGAGAGAAAAGGTTGCAGCATAACCTAACATCTGTCAGCAAGCTTTCAGTGCAGATGTTTGAATAAGGAGATGACCTGCTGCCTTGATGTTCTTCTGCAAAGCTCATTTCCATGTGCATACCTGCTGTACTCCCCTGTGACCGCTATCATCTGTGCATCTTCCTTAATACACCGGGACAAAGGGTCTGATTGAGGAAATGTGCATGCACACAGATTGATGTGTGAAATCTGTGAATTTACCAATAACTTTTGTACTAAAATATGTTCTACGTTTTCAAAAAAATAATGTAGCAACAATAGAAACCACACAAATGAAAAAATCACATGCTCAGGGTCAGAGGCATCATTCAAACTGATGGGGCTACATGCTTCCTTAGATGTTTGAGCCCAACGGATTTTGAAATTTCACAAACTAATGAATAGCTGTCTGTTATTATTTAGTGATTGGGACAGTCAGTCCAATATTTTACTAAATATTCTAATTATTCATTTTTAACTTTTTGTAAAAAATCTGTGCGTGTGAGATGATGTTGCAATATGGCATTTTACAGAGAACAGCCTCTGTTTCTCAAAATGTGCTGGCAAACGCAAATATAAGGTGTGGTTTTAGCCTGGTAGTGTCCAGTGCTTATGTTTTAAATTAATTTGATTCAGTGAGCTACAGAATCTGTGTAAGACTGAATCGATGCTGGACTTACAGTCCTAACTGATACAAATATGAAATAATCCATGCAATTATTATGGGGCCTTCGTTTCATATTGGAAAGAGGGTATTTGAGTCTAAACTCGTATGAACAAATTAAATTACTAGTGGGGAAACAGAAGCTTTTTTTTAGTAGACGTGGAGTTAATTTTTTTTTTTTTTTTTTTTTTTTTTTTTTTTTTTTTTTTTTTTTTGATTTTTTTTTTTTTTTTATTTTTTGTTTTTTTTTTTTTTGGAGGTTTTTTTTTTTTTTTTTTTTTTTTAACATTGCCATCCTATTCTGATCAAAATGACGAATGTGACACCTGACGTCATAATTACGACTTCTCAACTTGTAAATATGAACTTGTGAGCTTCTTGTTGTCTACTGCCTACATAGACATCTTCTAAGGCAGCATCCTAAGTGTATGTGAAGCACACTGAGACTCAACTTTGAGTTTGATGTTAGCATGTTGCCAACTTAGCACCTTAATAATCTTATAAACATAATACATAGCTCACGTAAATATTGGGTGATAGAGTCCCATTTTTATTAATTAAACTATTTATATACTTTACAGCTGGGTTTCTCAAATTTTTTGGTCAATTCCTTTTGAGTTAAAATTTTGTGAAGTTAAATCTTGCGGGGTTTTTCTTTTTTTTTTGCTTTTATCTTGCTCAGACTAAAGTGACTTTAACGTAGACATTGCAATTGAAAATGCAAACATAATTGAGGAATGCAAACTTCCCAGGATGACTTGAAACACTCCGATAGTGAATGACACCCAACCAAAACCTTTAAGACGATGTCAGTCTTGCATGGTGGAGGAATGTAAGATTTATCGGGCCGTCACCAGTTATCATAACACTTTACCTCATGTAATATACGTCTGCTTCTGAACAGCTGGATTTCAACAACAGTGAAAGACACTCATGTATGAAACCCCCATGTTTTCGGCACATACATGTGCAAGACTTCACAAAACAGATATTCCTGATGTAAATAAATGTGTAATGAGACACTGTTGTGGTAAAAAGACCCTTTGTGAACCTTGTAGAGAACATTCAAGTGTTAAATGAGTCATTTGGTGCAATGTACTAAAGTCTAAAATACTTTGTATTTTTTCTCCCACACAGAAGTATACCGTGCTGCCTTATTTAATCTTAGTGCTGAAACAGTTCCTGCTGCAGCGAGACCTCAACGAAGTCTTCACGGGGGGAATCAGCTCCTACAGTCTCATCCTGATGGTCATCAGCTTCTTACAGGTGCAACATAAGCAGCCGCTCACGACATGCAGACAAAGAGTGTTTCATAATAAAAATAACTTGGTCTAGTCTCACATAGAAATCTGTCATTACTTGTTAAGCATATTTTACTGCCTTTGTATGACTGTCAGTCATACTCCTTTCATAAATGACCTTACCAAACAAATAAAGAGACTCTGTATAATCTTGCCTGCTGTTTACACCCACAGTTGCACCCAAGAATTGATGCTAGGAATCCCAACATGAACCTTGGCATTCTGCTCATCGAGTTCTTCGAGCTGTATGGAAGACACTTCAACTACCTGAAGACGGGCATCAGGATAAAGAACGGCGGCGCTTACATGGCTAAAGAGGACATCATGAAGGCCATGAGTAATGGCTACAGGCCCTCCATGCTCTGTATCGAGGACCCTCTTCTTCCAGGTGTGTTTCAAGCCATTAACTTTGCCTATGATGAATTAAGATGCCCACTAGGTTTTGAAACCGAGCCATTGAACACTTTTGAAATTGTAGAAAACGAGATGTTTGGTGTTGCTCTTATGTGCTTTAAGGCAATAAAAGTAGTTTGATGAAAGCAATGCTGAAAGTAATTTACTGAATGAATGAATACAGTTCTTTAAGAACTGTATTCATTACACTGTGAAACAAATGTTTATAAAAGTTTTATTTCACTCTTATTTAAAATGTTTCTTTATAAAATGTCACATGAAAATCACATTAGTTTTTGTCTATC
Organism: Cyprinus carpio; assembly: GCF_018340385.1. Lineage (NCBI taxonomy): Eukaryota > Metazoa > Chordata > Actinopteri > Cypriniformes > Cyprinidae > Cyprinus > Cyprinus carpio. The sequence continues at coordinate 16,046,108 of NC_056590.1, read as the reverse complement.
ATTAATAGTGCTCATGAAAACTAAAATATGTTGACAACTCACACAAGCTAATCTGTTTGCATAAAAATGACAGGGCACATGTATAATACTGAGCTAACATCTCGAGTTTAGCATAAACAGCTATCCAAATGTGAGTCCAAAACTTCAGAAGTGTACGCTGGATGATTTTTGCCTTTTATGACTAGTCCCACAATGTTCTGGAATGTTCCAGAAAGCACTACAATGTTACAGAATGTTACAGAAACTTCCATCCTTGCAAAATATCTTTAAAAAAAAAATTTGTACAGAAAGTTAGCTCTACTAAACCAATGTTTTAGAATTAATGATAGAAGTCCTAAAATGTACCTGACCTAAATATTTATTAAAATATTGATGCTACATGAAAATAAATAGTGCAATAATAATTAGCATAAAATTTTTTAAGTGAAACATTATATGTTTCTTCTTTTGTGTGACTTTAGGTAATGACGTGGGCAGAAGCTCTTACGGTGCCATGCAGGTGAAGGAGGCTTTTGACTACGCTTATATAATACTGGGTCACGCCGTGTCACCTCTCGCACGTTCTTACCCCAACAAAGACAGTGACAGGTACAGCTCTCATCTGCATTCAAGCACCTTCACCCTAATTCTCTCAAACTCTATTTAATTTGCCACTTATCTTGTCGCCTCAGCACTTTGGGCCGCATAATTAAAGTCACCCAGGAAGTCATCGACTACAGGGAGTGGATCATAAAGAAGTGGGGTGGCAGACACAACGCCCGCATTGAGAGGAATCCAGGTACGTCTCAATATGACGACACTTTCTCACAATGTATGTGTTTTTCATTCAGTGTGTTTGTGTTTGATTGTACTTCATAATGTGCAATAAGTTCTCATGGATAAGGCATTATAAACCATCTGAGTGGACGGGTCACTCATGTCCTGTTTGGAGGGTAAATGACCTGCAATGGCACAAACAAAAACAAAGAAGTAAAATGAACTGTGTTTTAAGTTTGTCAGGTAGTTATAACGGTAATATTCAGGTACAGAAATACCACAGAAACTGAATAATCTGTTTAACTTAAAAAAACACTGGTTAGTCTTCAATGTATAAATAAACATTAATGACAGACAGCAGCAGGTTTATTTATGTTGCTGTCTCTTTAAGACCTAATGCACGGATCTAACTTAAGTTAAACAAGTTTTGTTTCTCAACTGTTTGGTATAAATCGACTGTTTACGTGAATACTCATCAAGACGGGCATTTTGACAGTTTTGTATGTATTTGGCCACTTTGGCAAACCCTTGCATTTTGTCCCTGCAGTGTATTGAAATGAATGGATTTGAAACGCTTTCTGATGAAGCGTAACTTTGTAGGTGCCCTTGAAGTGAGCAAGTGTCCCCCTCAACAGCATTTTATCCCTTTCACACATCTTATTCAGGACTTTGACTGTGATTAATGTGTTATATTAAACTGGCGCTTGGTAGATTAGTTTGGAAATGGCGTATGTGACCTTTTGAAAAGTGCCTGGGGAAGTCCTCAGACAGAATCCGCCAGTTTCCGCCATGTTTCAGATGTAACCTGCTCTGATTCAGCATAACTTGTAGTCGTGTATGGCTGATGTTTTTGCTGTCTTCTGCATGCAGGTCCATCTCATAAAGACTCGGTGGAGCAGGTGGAGACAGGCACACTGCTGGGTGTAGGTGTGGAGGACCAGCAGCAGAGGGACTCGGTGTCTCCTCACAGCGCAGACTCACCCATGTCCCTCTCCAGCCCCCAACAGCACTCCTCCGCCTCTTCTGCGTCCTCGCTGTCAGGCAGTGATATCGTAAGCATCTTCCTTCATCCACGTTCTTTAACCCTATAAACCTACTGCATTATGCTTGATCTTCAAAGTTTTAAGGCCTCTAAATGATCACAGGTCGTGGTTCCTGTTTGTTTTTGCTGTGAAATCTTTAATGATTTTTATAAAGTAAATGTAAGAATAACTTTAATATTGTTGGTGATATTTAATGATGAGGGTCAAAGACGAGATGCTCCAGTTTGGTGTTCGCATTAATTTGTGATTTATATGATCACATTTAAACTGAAATGTGATTTAATATGCATAAAAAGCATATTAAATGCAAGTAAAGTGTCAGTTTTAATGTTTTAAAATAACTTGTGAGAATAAGATGTCAGGGTTGAAGTAATGTTCCATCGTCGTTCAGTCTCAGTGTCGGACATATTTATGTAATTAAACTGTATTAAATTTGTATTAGTTTGATTTTTGGAAACTTCTTTCATCTTTGCCCCTTGAACATTATCTGAACTAAAGCAGCTTAGGTTTATTTGTTTACCCATACCTTGTATTTTTATAAAAATCATGTTAAAATGTGAGTATTAATTATGCATCAGGCATCTGAGGAACTTTTATTTTTCCATCTCTCAATAAATGTATTGCATTATGTTTTGATCCCACAATAAAAACTTTGCTTAGCGAAAACTACGCATTAAAAATCATCTTATGTCATATTAATGGGAGATATAGAGTGACAACTGATATTTATATGTATTTTATGTGAGTAGTCTGTAATGCTGTTATAAAGATCTCACTGATTTGCATTACAAGCTATCAGAATTTCATCTTTTACCATATTAATATAAGCAACTGCACCAAACTGCATTTTTTTTGTATAAAACCCATAAAAGCCTGATGTATCAAAAATGATGTAATTTTAAGATTTTGACTAGAGGTTCAGTACACTCCATTAGATTGTGATTTCATGTGTCAGGCTTTTACAGGTTTATAATTCCTTAGCTTGTCATTCCCTCTCACATATTTGACTTCTGCTCCTTCAGGACTCTGACTCGACACCGTATGTCGCTCCACCTGTAGTCACCTTCCCTCTTCAGTTCCTGGCACCGGGTCCCCTGCCAGCAGCGCTTCAGATGGGTACGGGCAAAGCCAGCATCACGGCAGCACTCACCATGCCTCCGGTCACCCAGGTGAGGGGCTGTTTTGGTTGTTAGCTAACTATGATGATGATGATGATGATGATGATGATGCATTGATGGTTAGGTAACGTCCCCTCTGTTTGTGTTTCTCCAGGCGAGAGTGTCAATCCCAGGCAATCTTTCTTTCCACGCTCTACCTGGCAGACAGGTGTGTATGGCAAATGGACCACCCCCATACTTCCACATGCCCCCCCCTGCAGTCCCCCAAGCTCCCCCCAGCCCTCTACCCAGTCCCCACCACCATCCCAAGGTAGGCGGTCTCCCGCATGCGCTCTCCTCTACATGCTGTCTGTATCTTGACACTGAGCCCAACTTTCCCTCCTCCTTCAAGAGTTCTAGTTTAATGACAAATTAAAGGGATGGTCCACTCCAAAATTACATTTTTCACCATTAACTCACCCTCATGTCATTTGAAACCTGTTTGACTGACTGACTTCTGAAAAAATTTGGTGAGCGAACAGGCTCAGTTCCCATTGACTTCCATTATGTATATATTTTTTTTTAACATGCAGCGGAAGTCAATGGGATCTGAAACTATCATCTTTTTTGTCCCACAGAAGATAGACAGTCATTCAGGTTTGGAGCAACATTATGGTGAGTAAATAATTTTAGGCTGAACTATACTACAAATTCAATGCGCAACTATGTCAAATCAGAATTATCAACTTAATAACTCGCTCTGCCTGTGTATCAATGCTAGAAAAAATGGGGAAGAAATATTAGTTAAAGATGACTTTTTTTGTTGCCTTTTTTTTATTTTTATTTTACGCTATGCAGTTTTTTTTTTTTTTTATTAATTTTGTTTTTTAATTCGTAATTGTTTATTTATTTATTGCAATTTTCCATGGACCCTTTTGTAGTCTCTACACACACAAAAAAAAAAAATATATATAATTAGTGTATATATGTGTGTGTGTGTGTGTGTATATATATATATATATATATATATATATATATATATATATATATATATAGATATATATATATATATATATATATATATATATATATATATATATATATATTCTAATTATATATTTTTCTTTTTTAATGTTTTTAATGACATTTTTTTTTTATGCTAATAAAGGATGCATTTATCTGATCAAATATACAGTAGATCAGTAACAATTCAGTTAATAAAATATTTAGAAATAATTAACATTTCTTTTTGAATGAATTTTAAAATGCTGATTTGCTGCTCAAGAAGTATTTCTTATCAGTGTTGGAAACAGCTGTGCTGCTTAATATTTTTGTGGATTCTTTGAATATAAGTTCGGACAGCATTCATTCAAATATAAATCTTTTGTAATATTATAAAACTCTTCACTGTATCTTTTGGTCAGTTTAATGTGTCCTTGCTGAATAAAAATAATTACTACATTCTGAAATAAGTACTGTCCCCATACTTTTCAGTGATATGCATTTGTTTAAAATTATTTAGAATCCAGTTTCTGTGTATGCTGAGCTCTTTTTTCAGATGCTAGCATCGTCCTAAGTTGCCCTATCTTGTCTTATTTCCTGTAGACAGGTCCCAAGTTTCCTCTGAAGGGCTTCCACAATCCCGCCGTGGTGCACAGTCCTGTCCTTTCCAACCGAGGCCACATCCAGTACAACCGCAACACCTGGCGCCGCAGGAAGAGGGACAGTCTGCCGGCCAGCGTCAGCAGATAAAGACGCCGCCGCTCCCTCTCCACTCCTCACTTCCTCTTCCACCCCTCCGGTCCCATCTTAAAACGACGAGAACTCATTGAGCCCTCCTACTGATGGTGTGAGCACAGAGAGACCAGCGTTTGCAACCCAGCTCCTCGTTCAGTAGTTGTGGTGATGGTGGTGCTAAGTAGTTCAGTCTGCCACTGAATCTGTGCATGTGTATGTAGACTCGGATGTTTTTTTTTTTGGTTTTTTTTGGCCTGTGCAATCTTCCCGAAGAAGCTTCAAGAACAGGAACTGTTTTTTTTGTTTGTTTGTTTTGTTTTTTTTGGTTGTCTACTCCACAACTTCCTGGTTGAAAGGTGAAACGTTCCTTTTTGTGTATGTTTGTGTGTGTGTTTCATGCTCAATTGTTTTCTCGTCTTCACATTTTCGGTCTAAACGTGACACCCTTCACATGTGGGACGAACTGGATTCAGTGGGTTTCAAGTGTTTGTTTGTTGAATCGGGGTGTATGTATGTGTAACGCTGGCTTCGAATCCTGCACTCAACATGCTTCCAGAGATCCCCACTGTATTGACTCTACACATCACGCAACCTTTACTATTTTTGTTTTGTGCAATATCTTCTTAATTTCTATATTTTTCGTTCACTCTGGAAACATGCTTAATTTTTTGTTTTCTTCTGTCCAGCATTTTGTTTGTTTGTTTTGTAAAAATGTTTTTATTTTTGTAATGTTTTTAATTTTGTTCATCGTTTACAGATCCTGTCAGACAGGCACAAGTCTGTTTTAAAACTGTTTTTGAGAATTGATATTCCCTCTTCCTCTTTTCTCGGCATAAATTGCACCTGGACGAGCGTGAGTTAAAGCAGCAAGTGTAGATCTCGCAGAACGACTTGCCTATAGGTGCCGCCATTTCCCACTTTGTGTTGAGCTTCAGAAACTCATCTGTTGCTTTAATTCGTCTCGTTCATCTTTAAGGTTGTAGTTGTGTGCCATTTAGGCTTTAGGCCTTTGATTGAACAGATTGAAAACCAATAGAGATGGAAAAACACTTAAGCCCTTAGTCTGTACGCGCTTTCATTTATATCTGTGTGTGTGTCTGTCCTTTTTAAATCACTCTAGGTAAGTGTGAGACGTGAATTATTTTAGGGAAGCTCTAATGAACGTGCGAGCAGACTCCAGATCAGTGCAGCTTTATGCAAGGTGCCCTAATCGGACCGTTTCGACTTCTGAACGGGCACCCGAATCAGACTAGCGGAGAAAGGGAATTTATTTTGATTCCTTTCTGGAATCTTGACGTGCATTTATTGCCAGGTACATGCGCTAATATATGCCTTTTTGGTAATTACCTATTCCTGTACTGTATTGTATTGTTTTTTGGGGTTGGGGGGTTGGGTTCTGTTTGTATATGGCACACTAAAACTGTATTGCTGTTGCTCAGAACGTCACAGGCATACAGGTTATTGTTACTATGCAAGTGGAGTTTTTTGAAAATCTCTCTTCCTGTGTCCCTCACGACGGGCCGTTTTGCTTGTAAATCTTGTGAAAAACTCAACCGGAGTGACCGTTAACAGAGCCGGGCCTGAGAGCGACTCATCAAAGTACACGTGAACAGGTTTCCTGTATGCAAAGTTCAATCTGTATTTCATGGAGGAGAACAGCCGGACGTCTTGTCTGGAGTTTTTGCGGAGCAGATATTGTCCCCTGGAGATCAACCGGACTATTTTACTGCTGTCACAACGCTAAAACCATGTCTTGCAACCTATATGGAATGACTGATTGCCACAAACTTGCGTGACGCATTTTACAAAGTCATATCTGATACGGAGACTACGGATTGTCCTTGTAACTCTTGACTCGCCTGCCTACAATGCAATAGGGCAAATGTAACTCTAATAGCAGTTTCTGCTTTAGATAGAACCAGCATCTTTTGCAAAATGGGTCAGACATTGAGCAACTCTCCCCCTCCTTCGGTCACACAAGGACCTACTTTTACAGGTGGTTTGTCTGAATGAAAATGGCTATGGCTCCCTGTTTTTCCCCGAGTGAATCTGTGAAGGTGTGTGGGAAAGGTGGAAGTGTTTCACTCTGTAATGGTTTGACATTTGTGGTGATGTACTTGCTTGATACAGTGTCACACTCCTCATTGAATCTCAATGATGGATTTTAAATGTAACCCTTTTTTTTTTTTTTTTTTTTTTTTTTTTTTTACGTCCAGTTATGTCGCAGTGGCCAAAAGCACGTCCTTGTCAATCCATTAAACCTGAAAGCCCTCAGTGTGGCCGCCCAGCATCCAAGAGATCAGACGGAGGAATTGTTTTTGTTTATCCTTCAATAATTTTTATGTATTTTTTTTATCTATTTTATTTTTTAAATTAAACGTCTTTAAAACCACGCACTGCACTTGCGGTTTGTTTTTTCTACTTTAATCGTTTGAATAAATTAATGAAATATTAAATGGTGCTTTGCTAGATCAGCACTAATGGCAGATGTTCGGAGATTGAAAACAATAGGATTGTAGCTGGTACTATTACTGATATTTTAACACTAGATGGTGGGCTTGCACTTCATATGGCAGAGCTCTTCAGTTTGTACTCTAAACAGATAAACACAAGCTGATAACAAATTATTCTTTGCTAGTAAGGACAGAGAGACGTTTCCACACAATGATGTAGAGTTTATGTGCATGAATTTTGGTAAAAACAATAGTTGTCTTTAACCTTGTAATGCATGACATATGAAATGATAGTCTGATTTGTTTTTATGAAAAATGACTGAAACTTTAGACAATATATATATATATATATATATATATATATAGTATATATATACTATTATATATTATATAATAGATATATATATATATATCTATATAAAAATGCAAATTAAAAATGCATACGTGTCATTGTGGTGAGAGATACCACTGTGCCATAGTGCTGAAATATCAAGATTTATGACTCACAGGAAACAAACACATCAGTTTTGTTTCACAGGACACCATCAGACTCGCAAAATAATGCTATTGGTAAATGGTGCAGATGCTCTATATATTAATATGGACCCAATGTTGAAATTAAATTTCTTATAGACTGTAATGTTAATCAATGAGTTGTTATTTTTTTTTTTATAAAATAGCAGTAGTTATAACGGGACTACTTAAAATGCAGAATATATGACATAACCACTTTGTAAAACTGATTTAAAAGGTGTGCTATATAAATAAAGCTTACTTAAGTTGTCACATTTTAGGTATGACTAGGTGTATTATATAACAAAATATAGAAGTCTCAATTATTTACTTTTTTCCCACATTAATTCAAAATCCTTCTCTTCTAAAAATCCAAACTTGACTTATGTTGTCCTATTAATTCTTGTTTAACTTCATGTTTTCGTTTTCACATCAGATCTTTTTTAAAAACTGTTCTTCCATACAAAACATTTCAAGAAAGCAGCAACCCAATAACATTGCTAAATAAAGAACCTATATTTGCCTAAATTAACTATTTAGTTGCAGTGGCAGCCCCCAGAAAATTTTAATAGGGGTGGCCAGATGAGGCCACAGTAAATCTTGGGGTGGCACATCAAAAAAATAAATAAATAAATAAAGGGTTTGCAATATTGACAAAAAAATGATATCTCCCTGTTGATTTCTGGGATGGATTTATGGATAACGAAAATTCTAGACAATATTTTGCTGTGTGTGTTATTGTGTGAATATCTTATTTCTAAGTGTGCTGACAGCTGAGGCTTTTTTTTTTTTTTTACTTAATACTTTAGACGCCATTTTTTGGTCTACTAAAAGTGTGCACCATCTTTTAAGTCAGACACTTGCATTTGGGCTTTACCACGCAAATGCAATCAGTTATCAACAAAATTGATCTTTTGCAATCGCAGAGGAAAACAGAAACTGCAACTGCATCTCTGAAGTGCCATTTAGATGTTTTAATACTGTTTAATGTGGAGCTCTGAGGACATGGAATACTTTAACCTGGAGTTACAAATTAATAAATAATGTTTTGATATTTTAAACATAAAACATTGAAAACTAGATGTTTTGAAAATTGTTTAAAAAAGTGAAACTGGTTACCTTAAATGTGAAATTAAACAGCCAGTAGGTGGCAGCGAGTCACTTTTAAATAAGTGAGTCTCTTTCGCGTGCGATTGAACCGAATCATTTAAACGTTTGATTCATATCAGGAACGAAACACTATCATGATTGCTCCTAGACTCAAACACAAAAACGTGGCTGTGTTTGGAATGATTTTTTTGTTTTTAGAAATAGAGCGCAAAAAGAAGTGAATATGTTGTCTAAAACGTAAAACTCTTGATATTAAAACTTCTGTTTTATTGAACTGTTGGATGAAATCAATGTCACATTTGCAATTATGGCAGACTTCTGGAGAAAACGTCACTCTTCGTGTGATAGTAACTATATTAAATGATATATAAATTATATAGATCTTAAAATTACTAGATTTAAAATATGATTTAAATTAATAGTAGCAACTGCAAATCATCCTAGGGGTGGCCACAGGGGTGGCCAGAGTTTACGGCCACCCTGGCCACCCCTTGGGGGCGCCCCTGTTTTAGGTGTGGGGTTGTTGAATGCATGCACTCACTCCATAATGTTCACGCGGTTTCGGACTGGGTCTCTGGCGCGCGCGGTTACAAGTGAATCATTCATCTAAACGATTCGTTCAGAAACACTGATTCGTTCGGGAGCGAATCTCTTCTGTGTGTTTCTGAAGACTCGCAGAGTTTCTTCTGCTCTGTCGGTTGGAGTTGGTTTCGTTGGATGAAAAAAACGGGTGCAGGTAACTGGCAAAATATCGGGTCTAAAAAATGTAAAGTACTACATATAAATGGCTTGTTTATTGAACTAGTATAAAAGCAATGTTACAACTGTAGTTTTACTGAATAGCCTATTAGAGCGTCCTACGGTTGAATCACATTAGTAACGTTACAAGGAGGAAACTATATTATAATCCTGTTTTCCTGTTAAATTGGATATGTAATATTACTACTTGAAATTATGACTTCAGCCTATAAGAGTATGATGTTTTGCAACGCTAGAATTTGTTACGTTCGTGTTTTAATTATCATTATGATCATTTTCTGTGCTTTACTAACCTGTTTTTGCTAACATTTGCTAAACATGTTTTTTACATTTACTTTACTGTAAACCCTGACATATGAGATAATAGTCAGAAATATATTTTTTTAAATGGAAGAGTTTGTTAAACTTTTATACAGCATCTTGCATGTTGAAACATTGCATGTGTTTTTGTTGAGTATCATATTCAGGTTTTTATGGCTCATATAATATGATATAGGAGAATATGGAGCTCATACACCTGGTTTATATTGCTGATATTTATATGGCCAAAAATAAATTCTGATAGCTTGTAATGTAAATCAACGAGATCTTCATAACAGTATAACAGACAATACATATAAATATCAGTTGTCACTTGATATCTCCCAATAATATGTCTTATAAGATGATATTTGAATGCTTCTGTTTTACAATTAACATTGTTTTTATAATCATAACTTAAAATATTAATAACAATATAAATATTATTCTGACATTTACTTTATTAAAGCATCAAGACATGAAGGTGAACAAAACTATAAACTATCAAACAGAAAAACACTCTTAAAAGAAAATTTGTTTCAAAAACAATACACAATACTCTATATAGATAAAAGAGAAAATGTTAATTCCAACCTCGCTCAGTGTGCACATTTTTTTGTTGTCATACATCGACAGCCCTTACAAAAATGTAACTGAGTTCAGTTGTTATTGAAATCTAACCAGAAAGTAGCCACAACTAATCATCCAATAAGAAATTACAATTCATATGAAGTACGACTAAATATCATGGCAGACAAAAAAAAAAATCAAATCTTATTATACCATGGTTTATTACCATCACATCACCTATTTTGTAAAAGCGTATGGTCTTTTGACTTCTAGGTAAACACCCAAAACTTAACGTGTAAAAAGGGAAAGAAAGTGGAAGGAAGATGTTAAGAGAAAGGACTGAAGTTGATAGAAAATCGCTGCACCCTCATGATGTGAGATGATGTTTGAAGAAGCTCCAGAGAGATAATGGAGTCAAACACAGGACTGAGCAATTGGACCTGGGCTGATAGGGAAGAGAGACGAATCAAAGTCTTCTCCAAAACACCTCCGAGCAGCTCCAGCAGTAATGAACCCTTGCGAAGCGGAGGCTGCTGAGGCATAAAATATGTGTTGCTATTTTGAGAGACGTATTTGGAAAAAAATCGAAACGGATAGATTTGGCCTCCTTTCTGCACAGAGATTTTTATAAAAATACACTCATGAAACAATGGGTTTGTCACCATATAAGCTACAGCCTTGTTTCTGGAACACATAGTAAATGAGATTTCCAGTACCAGCATTGTCTCTTCTCCTCATCAGTACACAAAACCACAACTTCTCAATGACAAAAGATGTGTCATCTGAAACCGGCAGCTTTCCACGTTGCTTACGAGGTGAACTGCAAGTGCGCACAAAGGAACTGAGGGGCTGAGGTGTTGTCAGTTATCTATGCAAATCTTCAGAAGCTCAAGATGAAGGTTTCCTCACGATGGGCAGATTGTTAAACTGCTCTATTTTTCAGAGTACGCTGAAGCCCGCGGCTGGGAAACAAATGATATAACTTCATTAAAATGTCTTTCTGCCATCATGGTGTCACACAAAGTGTAACCACATTATATTTTATAGCTGTACTTGTTCCCTTTGAAAAGAGAGCAGTTCCCTTTTTTTTTTGGAGCAAAATGAGTTCTGGTTGGGCTCAATATGCTCTTGTCACTTGTAATTCTCTCTCTTCTGACAGTGGACCTCGCTTAATGAACCAGATGATGAATAGGGGGAGACTCATATGGCAAAATATTCAAAGATTTATTGGAAGGCTCTTATCTATCAGTGCAGGTGCGGGAAGATAAGTCTTTTCGAGTCTAGACGTGGTCGCCGTGACGTATAATTGTGACATATTTTGTTGCTGCGGGGCTAAAAAACAAAGCAGAACCTAATTAACTGATGACACCCCAATTACATGTTCAACAAAACCACCATCTATCCAGATATGCCATCACAGTTGTTTCTCAGTATCACTGACATGAAGGGTGAAAAGAGTCAGGAAAATTGCCTTGAGAATCCAATTAATTCTTCCACATCACGTCACTGCTTCGAACACGCCAAGCCAAAGACAAAAGATATTCTCACAGGAGATGTCGGGAAGTTGCTTCTTTTGCTCCCTGATAACAATTACTTCTAGCTTGTTACCACGGAGGCAAATATTTTATATACACACACATACTTGATTTTTACAAAGAGGGTTGGTCTTATGGTTTGTTTGTATAATATATTACATTTCATGTGAATATTATGTAATAAGTTCCCTCTTAATTTTCTTTAGAGTCTAGTTTATTTAAAAAACTTAAACATTGACACATAACCCATGATAAGTATTATATTTGATTATATTATGTGACTATTATATAACATTTCCTCCTACTGAGTCTAGTTTTAGAAATATGAACACTGGCGTATAACCCAAGTGAAATATTATATTACATTTGATTTTACTGTGTGAGTATTATATAACATATTGCGTTTCCTCCTAGTTTCCTTCAGAGTCTAGTTTATTTAGAAACAAACATTGACATATAACTTGTTAAATATTTTATTTGATTATATTAATTTTTGTGAATATTATATAATATTACATTTCATCCTACTTCCCTTTAGAGTCTAGCTTATTTAGAAACATAAATGTTGAAGCAAAAACCCGTGTTAAATAATATATTGTATTATATTATTTTTTGTGAATATTATATAATATTATGTTTCCTCCTACTTCCCTTCAAAGTCTGGTTTGTTTAGAAACATAATCACACATGATACATAACCCATGTGTATTATATTGTATTTGATTATGTCTGATTACTACTTTCTTTTAGTTTATCTAGAAAAATAAACATTGAGGCATATCCCGTGATAAATATTAAATATTAGTATAGTATTTTATATTAAATATTATATTAGGTGCCTAATTCATCTCCTTTTTAATTGTTGTGCTGTGTTGACAACAGCCTTAAAAATGCTACTCAGTAAACATTTTTTTATTTATTTTTTTGACTGACTGATCCACATCGCTATGATCAGATGATCAGAAGTCTTAAATGCTGGTTATTCACTGCTGTCATTAATGTTGTGTGTTTATTTTGTTACTGAGAGAACACTGGCAGCACATATTTACATATTCATCTGATCTCTGCTCTCAGCAGTGAGGATGGCACCAGGATATTTGCTTACAGTACATTGTTGCAAAGATATTTCTGACTTCTTTTTACCCCTAAATGAACTTCGCTGTGTGCATTTCGGGGCCTGTAGTCCACCTTGGGAGCAGATGTCAAATGACTGTTGCAAATTTTTACAATTATTCTCATTTGCAGCCATGTATTGCCGTGTTTCCACCGAAATTACCCGGAACAATTGTACCAGGAACTTTTTTCCCCAGGAACTATTTCCCCCCAGACCTGTTGCTTTCTGTGTTTCCACCACAGTCTAAAGTACCGTGAAGATTAGGCAAATAGTCTGGTGATGTAGGTCTGCGCGTGTTTCTCAATACAATGCAAATTTCAGACTTGTCCATTAATTCTGCAAACAGCAGCATACTTGGTAACATCATTCAGCTCACCTTGGCTACTGCAATTTTCCTCACTGTATATTTACAATAAGACGAAATATGATACCACTGCCTCCTTTCGTTTTCATTTATACATAATAATAGCTACAGAAATGTACTTACTTCAGGGAAATGTGTATATATACAGCCTACATTACAATGAAACCAAAATATTATATCAAGTGCCTCTTTTTATTTTCATTTTAACCATATAGATAAATTGAATAAAGCCCAAAGATCACCTGTTAGATTTACCCAAAACTAATTATATTTTATGTTTAACCACTAAAGAGACATCAGAGCCAGCGGCAAATATCAGAAGGACTAGCCGAGTTGAGACTGCTCTAGGCGGACACATGAGCACCGAGCTCCCGCTGATACCATGGAGCTGATCATCTCGGAAATCGGCGAAACACATTTTTTAAATAGGCACTGTCTTTATAAATAAACCGCCGATTTGAGTTTTAAACAACTACATTCTCTCCTGAAATACTTTTGAAGCTACATTTCATGACACAGCAACAGTAATATGAAAAATTATCCAAAATAAATGGCGGTTGAAATCACAATGCTGCGTGAACTCAACCAATCAGCATGTTTAGCGCTCAAGTCCCCCCACGAAACCTCCAGACCTTTGAAAAAGTACTACCTCCTGAGCAGGGACTTTCTGAGGGGCATTTTTTTACCCAGAACTTTATTTAGATCCTGGTTCCTGCGTGGAAACACACCAAGTACCAGCCCAAAATCCCTAGTTCCTGGGTAAAGTTCCAGCGGGTGGAAACGCGGCTTAAGTCACAGTCTGAAATCTTGTTACAGTATCTTATGCAGCAAATTAAAAACAACATTGTTTTTCCTTCCACATTCTTTTTGAGTTACGAAACATAAGCAGAAATGCATAACTCATGGTAAATTACATCAAATTATACAATTACAAGAAACTTTACATCAAAACATGATGTGAAATCAGGAGGAAACATCAACTGGAGCAAACTTAATGGCATTAGGGGTTAGTGAGTGACCCAGAGAATGCAATTTGCTTCTCTTAGCTAAATTCTCAAGCAAATGTGCTCGTCCGTGCATATGGGCCTATTTTAAGGGAAGGTACAAAAGGTTGGTCAGATTTTAAATTAGTTAGTGCATTAGTGCATGTAGAGCTTTAATGGGCATCACAGACCCATGAGAAACAACCCGTTATTTTACCGACTTGAGAGAGCCTCACTGTGTAAGGCTGATATTGAACATCTAAAATGTGCATGCAACAGAATATGCAAATATTCAACAAGACAAAAACATCAGAATCAGAATCAGAATGAGCTTTATTGCCAGGTATGTTTACACATACAAGGAATTTGTTTTCGTGACAGAAGCTTCCGCAGTGCAACAGAATGACAGTGACAGAACAAAAAACACAGATAATAAAAGAATAAAAAATATAGAACAAGTAAGTAAGGTATAACAATATACAAATTGACAATTGTATGTGCAGGTATATTACAATAGACAGTTTTGTATGTACTAAGTATGTGTCTTAGATAAATAAGTGTCTGTGTGTATAAATAGTGTTGTGTGATCCACAGTTATTGTCAAGTGTTCATGAGATGGATTGCCTGGGGGAAGAAACTGTTCCTGTGTCTGGTCGTTCTGGTGCGCAGAGCTCTGTAGCGTCGACCAGATGGCGACAGTTCAAAGAGGGAGTGTGCTGGATGTGAGGGGTCCAGAGTGATTTTGCGAGCCCTTTTGCTCACTCTGGATGAGTAAAGTTCTTGTATAGAAGGTAGGTTTGTACCAATGATTCACTCAGCAGTCCGGACTATCCTCTGTAGTCTTCTGAGGTCAGATTTGGTAGCTGAGCTGGACCAGACAGATATTGAAGTGCAGAGGATGGATTCAATGATGGCAGAGTAGAACTGTTTCAGCAGCTCCTGTGGCAGGTTGAGCTTCCTCAGCTGGCGAAGGAAGTACAACATCTGCTGGACCTTTTTTGGAGTCAATGTGAATGTCCCACTTTAGGTCCTGAGAGATTGTGGTGCCCAGGAACCTGAATGACTCCACCGCAGTCACAGTGCTGTCTATGATGGTGAGGTGGGGGGAGAGCAGGGGGGGTTTCTCCTGAAGTCCACGATCATCTCCATCACTGTTTTGAGCGTCTTGAGCTACAGGTTACTGAGACTGCACCAGACAGCCAGCTCTTTAACCTCCTGTCTATAAGCAGACTCGTCACCATCCTGAATGAGGCCGATGAGTGTGGTGTCGTCTGCAAACTTCATGATTTTGACAGAGGGGTCTTTAGATGTGAAGTCATTGGTGTAAGGGAGAAGAGCAGTGGGGAGAGAACCCAGTCCTGAGGAGCTCCAGTGCTGATTATACGGTTTGACCTGTTTTTTGTTCTGTAGGCAAACTGAAGAGGATCCAGTAAGGGTCTAGTAATGTCCTTCAGGTGCGCCAGCACCAGTTTTTCAAATGACTTTATGACCACAGACGTTAGAGCTACGGGCCTGTAGTCATTTAGTCCTGTAATTTTGGATTTCTTTAGAATGGGGATGATGGTGGAGCGTTTGAAGCATGAAGGGATTTCGCACAGCTCCAGTGATCTGTTGAAGATCTGTGTGAAGATGGGGGCCAGCTGGTCAGCACAGGATTTCAGACAGACTTATGTAACACAATCTGGGCCTGGTCCTTTTTTCCTTTTCTGCTTCCGGAAGACCTGGAACACCTCATCTTTGCTGATCTAAATTGCAGGTGTGAGGGAGAGGGGTGTTGCAGGAGGTGGTGAAATGGTGTGAATGGTTGTGTGGAGAGGTGTTCAGGGCAGGTGGTGGGGTGTTCTTTCAAAACCTGCAGTAGAACTCATTCAGTAAATCCTGCTCTGCTTCATTAGTCCATCTTTTTTACAGTCTTTACAGGTTTAACTGATTTCAGTTTATGTCTGTAGGTCGGTATAAGATGAACTAAACAGTGATCAGAGAGGCCTAAAGCTGCCCGTGGAACAGAGTGATATGCATCCTTTATTTTGGTGTAATAGTGGTCCCATATATATTACTGTCTCTAGTGGAACATGTGATGTGCTGTCTGTATTTTGCCGAGAGATTTGCTTTATTAAAGTCCCCAAGAATGATTAAAACAGACACTCTGTATTCTTGTTCTGTCTCTGTGATCTGATCAGCGAGTTTCTGTAAAGCTGAGCTCACGTGCGC
Organism: Cyprinus carpio; assembly: GCF_018340385.1. Taxonomy (NCBI): domain Eukaryota; kingdom Metazoa; phylum Chordata; class Actinopteri; order Cypriniformes; family Cyprinidae; genus Cyprinus; species Cyprinus carpio. Next base: position 16,029,563 of record NC_056590.1, on the reverse strand, counting down.
TTGCGGTGGAATGTAAACACTCACCAGAATGAACGAGTGAAACTCCTGCGGTGAATAGAACGGCTTGCAGTTAATGAAGAGTGTTTCTTGATCTGAACAGCACATCTTCTTTAACACTGTTACATCTGTACACCACCTTTCATTGATGTAAAAGCATGTCCCGCCGCCACGTGATTTCCCCATTGATTCTGTGTCGCTCTGAACAGCTAAAAGACCTGCAGATGGAGCGCACTGTCTGGAATGGCGTCGTTTAGCCAAGTTTCCGTGAAACACAGAGCAGCAGAGTGTGAGAAATCCTTATTTGTCGGGGAGAGCAGAAGGAGTTTGTCCATTTGTTGGGTAGAGAGTGGAGGTTTGCCAGATGGATGCTAACCAACGGCTTTCGAAACCCGCGCTTCCTGAGCTTCACGAGGGCGCCGGTTCTCTTACCCCATCTGCGCGTCCCGAAGCCAATTACAATGTCCAGCAAAACACCAGAATAGTCGAAAACCGGTAATATATTGGGTGATGTGTAGTTCCGAATGTCCAGCAATTCATCTCTGGTGAAACTGATTGCAGGAATATAACTAAAGACAGGACAAACTAACAAAAACACAAAAACAACTGCAGAGCACGCCACAGAGGCCGCCATCAGCATCGGTGCCATTACATTACGATATTATCACACACATACTGTGTGTTCTTTGTTCCCTGCTCTCATTCTGTCATCCCCACCCAGCAGATGTTATGCATCACTTCACAGTTACAGGAAGAAAAGAAATGAAACACACACTGGGAAAAGTTCCAAATTACCAAAGGTGTGTATGACAAACAAAATGATATGCCGACAAAATGCTCCGCAGTGAAAATCCCAGCCGCTTGTTAGCCTGTTTAAGGTCTATTTTTGGATCTTGGAGACACCTACCTCTTTTACAGCTTCAGAATGCCTGAAACCCACCAATCAAATGATCCGAATGTTTCCAACACTATTCAGTTTAACAATGGCTTGAACTTTTTAGCTGGCTGTGGAATTGGCATCTTGACCTGTGGTTGACATTTGTTTGGATCCTGAAAGATTGTCTGGCTTCATTGACCTTTTCGCTTTCATGAGTGCTTTCTGTCCATATCGTGAGGACGCTTCGTGCGGTGACTAGTAATGACCAGTAATGATTTGGTATGTGAGATTACAGACAGATTCTGATTTGAACATCTTGAGATGCATGCAGTCTGTCCTTGCAGATAAGAGGCTCTTCAGACAGATTATTACTGAGATGGAAGACTCGAGGAGGGACTGAAGTATTAAAGAACATTAGAAGTTAGACTTTCAAACCTCGCCAGAGATAGTGCTGTGCATCCCTTAATGATTTAAACCCCCTGCTGCTGCTTTCAAGTAGTAGTTCACTCAAAAAGGAACATTCTGGCATCATTTACTCACCCGCATGTCCATACAACCGTGTATGTTGCTATTTTTTTTTTCTGTGGAACAAAAAAAGAATTATTTTTGAAGATTTATATTTAGAATATTTAGAAACATTTAGAATGTTTATGCAATTCTACAATTACAGTTCAACTTCGTCTAAATAAAACAGCAATACCATAAAAGTACACTATGAAAAAAAAAGGAGTATTTTTTTAAGAAAATACGATTTCAGCTTCAAAATTTCATGTTTAATTCTGTTCAAACTTGCCATTTCTTTGTAATGACTTCTGGCAAATTTTGAGTGAATATTGTTTTTAAAGTAAATTCTGCTCCAGTTTTTGTTTTGTTTGTTTTTTGTGTGTAATAACATTTCACAATATTGATCAAATAAATGTAGCCATTGTGAGTGTGGGAGAGATGTCTTCCAAAAACATTAACATCTTACAAACTTTTAAATGCTATAGCATACACTAAAAGACACAAAATTTATTGATTGCATAGGATCTTTAAGATGCAGGTGTTGTACCCCAGGTAGTTGGGATTCAAATTTGTCAGTGCTCAGTAGGACAAAAATTTGACTTGTAAGCTCTCCAATCAAAGTCTATTGATGATAATACCACACAACATGGCAACAGTGAGCTTCGAGCAATGTAGAGATGTCACCTCCGTTACCGGAGGCTAGGGATACTGATGATGCCTCCAGCACTTCAGTGAGATGAGGTTTGCACCAGCAAACAAAGGTCATGCTTCAGGTTGCACTGGCTGGTTTTGTATACATGCATTTGCGTGGCTATGGAGCTCTTTTCAGATCTAGTGCACATCTAATGAGATCATCAGCCCATTTCACTGGACAGACTCAGTGGAGTCAAAATTCAGCAGAGTGCCACAGTCTCACACAGCGATTAGGCCAGGGCCGCTTTAATGGAGGCTGTCTAACGAAGGTCTTTTGTGCTTATTCTCAACTGTGCAGTGCTTTGCATGTGTTTCATCTGAACAAAAAGCCTCAGACTTGGACTCCACATGGGTTCCAAGGTGCTGAAGCAGGCTTTTTATTATTATTATTATTATTATTATTATTATTATTAAAAAGAATAGATTGTCTCAATATTTCACCTCAATGCTTCAGGTCCTGTCCTGCATTGGGATTTGGCTGACAACATCAAGCAGTTTTTTTGGAGGATAATGCGAGCACATTTTCTATGTCTTGATCAGCAAATCAGCATATCAGACTGATTTCTGAAGGATCATGTGACACTGAAGTCTGTAGTAATGATGCTGAAAATACAGCTTTACATCACAAGAATAAATTACATTTTAGCATATATTCAAAAAGAAAACAGTTATTTTAATTTTCTTAATATTTTGCAATATTACTGTTTTACTGTTTTATTCAAATAAATGGAGCTGAGCATAAGAGACTTCTTTAAATCATCACAAAAAAAATTCTTAACCGACCCCAATCAGCTTTTGAATGGTAGTGTGTGTCCTAAGTGAATTTCAGTACACTTTTTACACTGAAAATCGCTCTGAAGAAAGGAACAAGCCTCAAATGTTGCATCGATTTTCTGGTTATCTTCAGTGAGCGCTTTATCCACTATGCCACATCACTCTAACGTGGATGACATGAATTAAAATATTCTATTATAGATATGATTACCTGTCATGCGTAGAGTCAAATTTGAATTTGTTTTATTCCTGTAGGTTTAGTGGTTTCTGACATCCAATTTTTCCTGGATTGGTGACATTTCCACAAGTCAGCGCTCCAGGGCCTCAAGACCAGATCTGATTTCCCTTTGATCTATTACCCTTATATCCATCTGTTTTTTTTTATTCCAGCGGGTAAAAAACATGCATGTGGATTATAGTTCTGTACTGTATTTGATTCAATAATTCAGCTCTGAATTATTCACTTCAGCTAAATGTTTAATCATTGATTGCAGTGATGATTTCATCCACAAGTGCACTCTCACCTCAAGTGTCTCTGGTGGTCAGCTATAATGACTCTTTTGTTATTAATGAGGTGAAAGATTTTTCAGTCATTTTCATGTTATTTGAACAATCTTTCTTTTGCAAGTGCAGCATTGACATAAAGACGTTGAGAAGAACTGGGAGGTTCTCTCTTTACAGAGCTCTTGACCGGCACGGCTGCTGACTCAACAGAAGCAGACAAATTTATTGTATTTTTTTATTTTCTGTATTATATATCACTTTATTTTTTCCAGCCACGGAATATCTGAAGAATCAGAGTTGATACTTCAGTGAAGCAGAGCCACGTGAAAGTCTCCTGAGCTATGAAAGAGCAACATCTGAGCGACACATTTTCCTCTGCGTGTGTAATCAGTCATCTCTGATTAACTCGTATCACTGAACCTGCCACACACTGCATAGCAGACATTATACTGCGCCTGCTGGATCTCTGTCAAGCCCACCACTCCCTTTCCTCTCTCCTCCTTTCTTTTACATTCTTTTGAAGACTTTCTCTTCCTCTCTCCGACACAGACTCTACAAAGTCACTACTAAGAGCTTGCTCTCTGCCTTGCTGCCAGACCGGCACCCGTGTTCTCTCTCTCTCTCTTTTCTCTCTCTCTCTCTCTCCTCCTCTCATACGCTCTCTCGTGCGTGTCTCAGTCGCTCTCTGCTGCTCAGTTCATCATGTTGGCTGGAGAATGCTGCGTGCGGCAGCGCTCTCTCTCCTGCCCTGGCGCGGGACACGTCTGTCCCACCCGCTGCAGCTGAGCACTCTCACGGAGGAGGACGAGCCTGAACGGCAGCAGCAGGAGGAAGAGGACGAAGACGAAGGCTCCGGGGTCCAGCCGGACCCCATGTTCCAACAAACGGCGTACCTGCTGGAAGGTCCGGAGGACATGGTGGTGTCGCCTGGGGGGCTGAAGTCTCCAGACTGGGTGTACGAGTCCTACTACCGTATGAGCCTGCAGCATCCACTCATCGTGTTCCTGTTGCTCATCGTCATGGGAGCATGCCTGGCTCTGCTCGCTGTGTTTTTTGCCTCCGGACTGGTGAGACACTGTTCTTTATCCATCTATTCTTCTGTACTTTTCTGTATTGCATTGGACCACAGTGTTTCTTCTGGTGGTTCTCAACTGGCTTTGCTTCAGGACTTTGCATTGGACATCAAGTTGTGACCCAGCATTTTAACCCAAAACTTAATATTCACTGTGTCAAAATGCTTTTCTTTTACCTTGTTTGGTTTTGTTAGTGGGCATATTGTCGTATATCTAGTTCGTATTGGCACCTATTGAATTGGATGGCTTCTGCAAAGTTACAGATGAATTTGTACTGAAACACCATAGAGCCTTTACGTCAATAGTAAAAAAAAAATTGGGTAGCGCTTTCTCCTCCCTCTTAAAAGTTGATAAGTCTGTTTATTTTTCTACACAAACTATGCACAATTATATGGTTATTTGCATTTAACGTTGAATTTTCACTTCTGTCTGTGACCCCATCAGAAAAGACATGCCAGTTGATAACCAGTATAAATATTTCAAGTCAATATTTAATAGACGGTCCCTAGTAAAAAAAAAGAAAAAAAATCATATATTTAACATTCATTTATTTCAATACTAAGTATGGTTCAAATCGCTTAACATATTTACTGACATATCACTCCAGACTTACTAGTATAAAAATTATAATTCAACTTTATTTGGAGTACTACGTGTGCATAATGCACATTTCTTAATATTAAGCTTAAAATGTTAAAAACTTGTTCTTTTCGAGTTCTTTTCTTTTCAGTTTGATCCGGTTCACAAAACCGATCTGAGTGTATGATTCAATCATAAATTAGACTAACACAGTTCACAAATTAAATTTTAAGATGCTAAACAAATTGTAGGTGGAGGAAAATGATCGGTAAATAATGACTTTTGGCGTGTTCCTCAAACAAAGCTGTCATATGACTTCAGCAGACTCGGCATATGTCATAAACAACTCTTGTATGACACTTATATGTCAGTTTTGAAGCTTGAAGGCTTCAGTTCACATCCAAAAGAAAGTCATTGTAAACAGGAAGACAGTCATACAGGTTTGGAACAACATGAGGGCGAGTAAACGATGACTGAATGTACATTGTGGGTGAACTGTCTCTTTAAGTTGTTTTTGTTTTGTTCCTATTTTGGGAGGCCATTCATTTTCCTCTCTCGTCCCACAGTTGTGGTTGTGGTAGCGCTGCAGAAATGGGGTTTTGGTCTATGAGAGAGTGTTTTTACCCATGTGTGTGCGGAGTACAGCACTCTCTCTCTCTCTGTGTGTGTGTCTGCGTGTGTGTGTCTTTTCTCTCTTTGGCAGATTGTGTGAATCTCTCTGGTGAGAGAGCTGTTTCTGAGAGCGCCACTTCTGCAACCCTCATTTTCACCTGCTGTTTCACTCGTTCTCTCTCTGACTCTCTTTCTCTCTCACCAGATGCTCAGTTGTCTGTGTTTATGTGTAATGGGTTCAAAAGTATAAGGTCAGTTATTTTTTTTATTTTTTTTTTTTGGGGGGGGGGGGGGGGTATATCGTGTCGGCTGATGATCATCAGGAATGGTTTTTGGTTGCATTTTAATTTGTGAATTCATTGGAATGGGGAGAGATCAGATTAGAGAAATGAAGCACATCCCAAAGAAAGATCACCTACTGTATCATGATCACACAATCACCTGTTTTTAAGGGAATTGATAGCTCAGTCCATTGCAGGACTGAATCCCCCTACAGCACACTGTCAGCATGCTAATTAAAGCATCGCCACAAAAACAGAACAAATCTCAGTTGATCGACCTCACGTATCATTTAGGCAGCTGCTCGGGACCTTCCCTAGACCCCATTCTTTAAGACAGTAACATTCACTGCCTAATGCGCAGGGACCCACTTCCTTCATTTACGCAGCGCTTGTGTGTGTGTGTGTGTGTGTGTGTGTGTGTGTGTGTGTGTGTGTGTGGTGACACATCATGCTCCTGTGGTTTGACCGCGGGTATGTTGTTTTTTTGAAGCGCTGAGGCTCTTATCTTAGAAACAGCAGTCTGTTTTACACAGTCTGGCTAATGGGACCCAAAAATCTCATGAAACAAACTTTGCTTTATCGGCATTTCTCTGTCCGTTGTGCCTTTTTGTTTAAGTTCAGGTGCAGGAAGTTCTGCCTTCTCCTCTTTGAAGGCTTATCTTGTTTTTTTCACAGCAAATCTGTCTAAAGATTGTGTTGCTGCTGCACTGTCCTGAGAAATGAAAGATTGATGAAAGGCTGGTGGAGTCATGCGATAACACGGCTGAAAACAAGAACAAAAGTTCACTCCATTGGAAAGCCACATTAATCAGGTGCACTGGTTAATTAAAGGAGTTTTTCCTTTACCAAAAAAGAAAAACATGCAAACTGGTGGTGTGTAAAAAAATGGCCATTACACACATTTTTCAAAACCTTGACCTGTTGATACATTCATTTAACACACAACTTTTAGTTATATCGCAATTAATTATAACCAGTGGTGGACAAAGTACACAAATCAGGTTCTGAGCATAAGTAGATTAATATAAGAAGATTAGTGTATGAATATGTATTGATCTGCAAATAAAGCAAGAATTTTATCACCAAATCATACAGTATCAAAACAATACTAATATATCAGTTTAAGCTACTGATAATTCAAATGTGCAAGTATGGAGGAAAACAAAATGCGCGTTGACATTGTCATTATTTTGCGTTATTTGTCGTTTTTACCTAAAGTAGCCTATATGTACATGTGGTGACATGCGTTCAAGCATTTCATACAACATTTAAAACACTTTTTCAGCTGATTTAGTTCACAAACTGGATGAGTCCAATTTGCTTGTGTAGCATTTGATTTGTGAATTTGAATTGGTTCCAGATTTGCGAACAAGTTCAACGAATGTAATCAGCTTGTTTGTGAATTCTACATCACATCCCAGAGCGGGTGTCGATTTCTGCAGTTTGAAATAACAAGAAATTATATGTTTTTATGAAATGTAGTCAAGTAAAAGTACAATATCATACTTTGGAATGTTCTGAAGTAAAAGTTTCCCAAAATAAATGACAGATACTTGAAAAATGTACTTTAGTACAGCAACAAAGTAAAAGTACATTTTTGATTTTCGATTTAGATTCATACAATTATATTTGTACAATTTTTGAAGAAAATGTGAGTGGTGCTTGACTGTGCAAGAGAACTGTATATATACCTTTACTAAGGTTATTTATTTATTTATTTATTTTGCAAGTTTTATGATCGGCCAGGAGAAAATCGTGGGTTTTGATAATTAGGAAAACAAGCCACTCTCCTCAACAAGCCACATGACTTCTACACTACTAGAATTGTGCTTTTGACATAGGAACTATATAGTTTGATTCAGTTGTTCACTTAAGAGGCATCTTCTAATTGGCAATTTCTTAACCAAAATGAATAATAACTCATCAGGCAATGATTTATGTGCTGTGTAACACACTTGATACCATCTTAATCAATGATGGTGAGGCAAAATTGGACACATTTTTCTCTCCTGCTGATGATAAGCCTGTTACTATTGAGATTTATTTTCTAATGGCTGCACTCCTTCCCATTCTGACCTCTTCAAATTACACTGAGAGCCAAATCTTGGAACAGACTATTTGGACAAGATCCACAGACCCACATCGTCTCGATGCTTCAATTTCAACAGCAAACACAAACAAGCTCATGAACACATTCCTGATCAACAATCCATTTAGTCTGTGCATAAAGAAAAAACCTCCCATTCAGTTACAGCTCAGGATCATTTGTGTAGCGTGTCAAGGAGGATTTGGGTGAGATAAGGGTGGGGTAACATGTTAAAACCTGACTCCAACACTGCAGAAATATGATAATGTGGAGTGGGATGAAGCGAACATGCAGCTTGATCAATTAGATGAGTTATGAAGATGACAGCCTCACACTGAGCTGATCTTACCAGCTCATGCGATCATTAAGATTCGCTTCTAGTGCCATTGATTGAATTCAGTCATTGACACACTCCACAGCATCTGTAGAAATGTGTTGGCCTCTGCCTGGCTGAGTTAATTAGAAATGCAGTGTAAGATGAGCATGTCGTTTGTACTTGCATTATTGTTTAATGCCCATTTTTAACAAACCACTTAGATTTTAAAAGGCTGCCATATCACAGCCACCCTGTGCAGGAACAATGAAGAGCCCCGATTAAGAGGTTATTACATGAAACAGTGATTTCTGACATCTCCAAAAAAGTATTAGGACACTTAAGCCACACTTAAAAATCTATGAATGTCATTGCATTAGGAACAAAATATCATACCAAGTGGTATCTGCAACCAATTATGTTTTTCATTGCCATTTTGGCGAGGCTTATAGGTCCTACGTTAATTTTTTAACCGTGTGCTGCTGGTTCCCTGGTGTGTGCGACGACCAGAAAGTGTTGATTTCATGTTAACTTTTATACCATTTTGAAGGAATGTTTGAATTTAATGCATCAAGCTCTTACACCTTTAATACATGCAAGAGTATACATCTAAATCCTTTTCAAAATCATATTTTTAAATATATTTTGAATACAATATTGGGGTTTGTACCACGAAATTTTATAATCTAAACAGTGAAACAGTTTTGCTAAAATGTTTTGTTTAGTGTTTTCTCTAAGAAATGATAATTTTGCCAAACTACTCAAGAATTTCTTGTCAAGTTAATTTAAAATGTTACAATTGTCAGTTAATTTATAATCATAAACATGCTCACCAACAAGAGTCATATGTATGAATTGCATTTTTTTTAATAAAATAATGCTCCCTTTTCTCCTTATTGTGTCGGTACTTTGGAAAAATAATAAGAGTATGAAAAATGCATGACTCCATACCGTTCCCAAAATTACAGGTGCACAGCAGTGGAATTATATTCCCACATCACAAAATGCAATACAAGAATCGATTTACTTTTCCTTTTAATTTTTATTTTATTTTATTTATTTATTTATTGTGTGAGACAATGAAAGTGTGGCTCTGTTTTGACAGTTAAAAATACATGAGTACTGTATGTGGTTACGGTGTAAGTTTGCTTTCTGCTGACGGTGAGTGGCATGCTTTACATTTTTGCCCCATCAGCAAGTCTCCAGGGCTGCAAAACCACAGTAAACACACACAAACTCAGATTAAACTGAAATGCTCATGCAGACAAATGAACAGGAAGTGCCTGTGGAGGGGATAGTGCTGTAACAAAGCACCTCAGTGTGTCCGTCTCTCTGCCAAAATGGAGTCAAATGGATTTAAATAGACTCAAATGCACAATCAGCCGACTATATGAGCTCTGGCCATTGATAGGGTGAAGAAAAGAGACTGATAGGAGCCAAGTCTGATTCATGCTGTGAGGGATGAAAGAGTGATGGGAGTAGGAGAACAGGAAGGAGAAGGGCTGATGGGAATGGGCCTAAAGTGGGGATTTTATGGCTAATCATGTAGGCAGTGAATCAGCACTTTGATGTAGACATTTAATTATAATTGCCCTGGAAAGAGGGAGAGGAATTTCAGATGGATGCACATTGTTAGTGGTGTTTGCTAAGACAAGCATTATTATTGCATATATGAGGGTTTAGACAATAAAAACCCATTGGCTCATAACTCGCACATTTATGCTACGGACATCAATGATGCTAGACATGAATGGTATCTTTAAGGTACTAATATGCACCCTTTAGCTGAAAATAATAAACAAAAGTGTACCTTTTGAAAAGGTACCGTACCAGTGATGGCTTTTGTACCTTTTTTTTTTTTCTGAGAGTGTCCAGTTGATGTTAAGTAGACAAAGGTGCTAAACAAGAAATGAACATTGATTTATAAAAAACAAGCCCTGGATTCTTTAGAACATGACAAATAATTAAAATAGAATTAATTACTTTGTAGCCTGACATTGTCCTGTCGATATTGTTGATTTGTTTTGTTTTTGAAAATCATTCCACCACATCTCAAATGATATTTTGTATTTTCTGTGATAGAAACGATTATGGCTGATGTGACATTTAACAACATTTTTTTTGGAATAAAATGACAGATTCTTTTGTTTTGATGATGAATACTTTCACATTTTGTCATAATTTGACAAAATTACAGCTTGATTGGAAATTATGCACAACAATTCTGTTCGCAAGTGATATTTACCTTTTTTCTTCTTGTTCTTTGCACATCACATCTCAAATCTCCAGCATGCTCATCAATGACACTGTTGTCTCCTTGTCAAAGGGATCTTCACTCAAAAAATGAAAATTCTCTCATCGTTTACTCATCCTCATCCCATCTCAGATGTGTATGAGTGTCTTTCTTCAGATGTACATGAATGAAGTTCTTTAGACAAATAATCCACGTCTGTGAATCCATATAATGAAAGTGTATGAAAGCTGACAAAAGTGAACACAATGATAACTCATAAAACCCCAGTAGATGAACCACTGATTAAAATACTAATCATTTAAATGCATATATGAGAGTTGGCTGCAAACAATGGTATATTCAAAAGGTTCAAAATATTAGTATTTTTCTCACACACACCTGTCGGTTACTATTACGTTCACTTTGTGTTGTTTTTGAAGCATCAGCTTTGTGTGTCTGGCATTATGTGCACTCACAGAGATGGATTATTTTTGAAAAATGTTTGCTTTCATCTGAAGAATCATTCATCATACTTCACCAAAAATGTAATATGGGTAAATATGTTCAGTGTGGTCAAAATTACATCTGTTCTAATTCTTGAAAAATGTATACAAATGAAAAAAATTATTACATTATTATTATTAGTTTTAGTTTATCATAGTTTTAAAAATAATAATTAATTGATGGCTTTTTACATTTTTAGATAAAAAATCTGGATCTGTGACAAGGCAAACAAAAAAAATGTACACAAAAGACATTTGAAGAGTAAAAGTAACAAAAATAAATTATGAATGTGTGGTACAGTATGTAGTTTTTAAATGCAGTTTTAATGTGATTTTCTGGTAATAAAAATGCTTTGTTGACATCCTCTTGGTTCCCTCAACAAAAACCCAATAGGACTTTTCAATTTTTTTTTTTTTTTTTTTTTTTTTTTTTGTTCACAACACAACTTATGAATTTTGAAGACTAGTAAGTAGAAATGTAAGCTATAAACAAACTATGCCGGTGTTTCTCTTTAATTTTTTCAGTCTTTTTTTAAAACATTTTCCCTGAAAGTTTGAGTTAGAATAGTTTTTGCATGAGTACGATTATAAACAGTGAGGCTGTGAAAGCGACTAGCGAGTGGATGAGTTTACCTGTTCAGTGTGATGATGTTTAATAACAATCTCTGGAGTCACATTTAGACACTTGTAAGCAACTGCCTTTTTTTAAGACAGGTAAAAGCTTTTATTTATTTATTTTTTTTTAAAACGTGAAAACACAGACATTATTAAAGACATTTAATCAAAATCCCGTAAAAAAAAAAAATTGGCTTCATGACAGTGGATCCGGAAGAACTAAAATGTGAACTCGCTTCTGTGTTTTGGCCTACAAGAAATACATGATGAGCCTGTAACAATCACCCAGAATTTCTTAGCAACCATCTATCGATCCCCTAGCAACCACTCCCGAACTCCCTAGCTTTGTGACAGCAACTTTTTCACAATGAAGCATGGCTTTTATTTTCTTTCATTTTCAGTATCAAGTTATAATCGATGTTGAGTTATTTCAGTGCATGAAAAACTGAAGCAGGCATGGGCCCTTCTTTGTCTGTCTGTGGCTAATGGAAACAGAAAGGGTGTGTTCCCCAAGAGTTCATTGAGAATCGATCTGCGTGCCAGAGATCCCTTGAATTTGTAGTACTCCCTGGGGTGTCTCCTCTAATGGCCTGGTGAGTCATACTGTGGGACTGGCATTATATTACTGTGAGTTTGCCAGCTCAGTGCTCTCTCATCATTCACAAAACACACACACAGTCATGCGAACCGATGGTGCAACACCACATCTACAGCACCTGTACAAGCCACACACACACACACCTCAATAAATAAGTACTACCTGAATTGAATTACGTTGTTGTAATCTTTTTTCTTTTTTTAGCTGAATAGCCTTAATGATGGCCAAAGAATGAAGTCATCTTTGCTCAATTCAAACCGTAATAAACCCTCCATGGCATATTCATGAGTCATCTCCAATAAATCTGCATAGATAATGTAGCTATAATGTAGTTATTAAAATTCTCTTCTCTGACTACCCTCCTGCCGCGGCTCTGTCTCCGTCTGCAGTAGATGAACAGTCAGTGAGTGTGTGTCTGTAAGTCTAGACTGAGTGAGTCCCTCACACTCTTGCAGTCAAACAGAGAATTACTGACTGATGATGAGAGCTACAGGTAGAAATAGACTTTATGAAAGCTCACAGTTTGCCTCTTTCAAGTCAGCATGGAATTAAATTGACCATATTTACCTTTTTTAAAGGGATAGTCCTACCAGAAATAAATCATTTACTCAGCCTTTTATTCCAAGTCAGTATTACCTACTCCTTAACGTGAGATACAAAAGAAGAAATTTGAAAGAATGTACTGATCACTCCTTTCCATGCATTTTACATTTATTACAGACTACTGTAGATGTTCAAGTCTCCAAAACAACACAGAAGCACCATAAAGTGGTCAAGATTTTTTTGAAAGAAATTATATTATATGGTTTTTATTTAACAAGGATGCATTAAATCTGTCAAACGTTGATAATAATAATAACAATAATAATAATAATAAATGTTTCTTGAGCAGCAAATCGCCATATTAGAAGGATTTCTGAAGGATCATGTGACACTATGTAATGATACTGAAAATTCAGCTTTGCATCACAGGAATACATTAGTTATTTTTAAAATATATTCGAATTCAAAACAGTTATTTAAAATCGTAATGATATTTCACAGTATTACTGTTTTTACTGTATTTTTTGATCAAATAAATACATCCTTGGTGCGCATAAGAGACTTCTTTCAAAAAGATTTTAATGACCACAATCAGTTTATCCCGGTTCACATTTTTCATTGCATATCCTGTTTCACTCAAATATGCCACATAATGGAAGCGAATTGGTTGCAAATGTTGTTTCATGTTGACTTTAATGTACATTAATTGATTTGATTACATTTTATGAACGTCAACCCCATATAACGATATTATATAACAATTTGAGTGCAAAGTGTTTTTCAAATGTTAATTGTCCATATTAATAATTCAACAGTAAAAACACTACTGTCCCACAAAATACACTTTGATAGAGCACATTATGCTAATGGAAAAGTTTGGACATAATGGACTGAACTCTGGTTCAAAGTATAAGGTTAGGGTCAGAGTTTTTGTAATAAAATCATTGAAGAATCTATCTTTCAGTCCTTCTTTGTATTAAATCCAGCTCTAAATGTGCCTTTTCTGTTCTTTTCCAGCACGTCTCAATAGACAGTTCTCTTCTTCATCAGCAAGTGAATGCATCAATGAATGAGCCGTGAACTGTCATTGTGTTTCCACAGACCATGGAGGAGCACATGGCCTTCATCATGACTGTGCCCACAACTCTGGCCATTTTTCTTGCCATCTTCATCCTCGTCTGCATTGAGTCAGTCTTCAAAAAGCTTCTCCGCCTCTTCTCCCTGCTCGTCTGGGGCTGTCTGGTTGCCATGGGTTACCTCTTCATGTTCTTCGGTGGGATCATCTGTCCATGGGACCAGGTGAGACTTGAGTGACAGCATTTTCATCGCTCTCCGCAATTATTCTTCAGTGACCGCCTTCGACCTCTACGGCTATCACTTCCTAATTTACCTTTTTATCATACTGAAGTGCTCAGAATGAGGTATTCGCCATGCATAAAACACGACTTGCATCAGTGCGATTTATATATGTAGATGTTCAAGAAAATTGCTTGGATGAAAAGCCACAAACAATCATGCAGATATTCACTAACGCGGTGTCATTTTCTCCATTCATTTGCACAGTAATTCATGAATTTTAGTGTGCGAGCTGTTCTGTGCACTGAATCATTCATTAGTTCATTGAACTCTGCTTAACGCATGATTTTGGCTAATGACTGTGACACAGTCTCAACATAAATGCATGGCTTAAGAGTAATTATGACAAGTTCGCCTCTGCTTCCATAAAACAAATCAGGTATTAAACAGACTTGCTTAGCTTGTTCGCACACTTTGTTTTTTCTTCTTCCCGCTCTGCTCCGTTAGCGAGGAGGAGGTGCAATCAGCCCAGCCACCGCTCAACAAGATGGCAAAAACATCCACGGTTTAGTCGTCTTTTATAAACAGCTCTTGAGTTATGATATTACGCTGGCTGTAGGAGGAGAGATCGGCTGTTCCGTGCACTAGTAAATGCAGCTTGCTGTGAGTCATCCAGGCTGTTTGCTTGACATGACTTCATAACTTAATAACTCGGATGGGCTCAGTGATCTGGATATGCATATACAACAAAAACTGGCTTTGGGTCAAAGGGCGGCAACATTTCACTAGGAACTACTTCAGTAAAAGCTAGGTGGCACCTAACATGACATCCATTTTAAACAATTAGCCATAAATATGCCCACTATTCCGGAAAGATCAGAGGTGAGGTAGTTTATAGTTTAGTTTATTTTCAGAAATATATGGCATCTCGGCCCATAGTTCCACAAGATCACAATGACATGGCAGATACTCTTTTCTTCATTACATGGTATATATACAATAACAATGTCCATGCATACTCTGAATCATAAACACTTGACACATCAATACAGACATCACCCACAAGAAACAAATCCGCATACAAAGAGCAATCATACAAGAAAAGCTTCTCATTTTCTCTCACAGAAATATTTGATGTTAACTTACAATAATTACAGATTCTCTCTGCCACTATTACTCCATCTGCATCTATTACTGTTTGTATAGCTAAATGATGACTTGAACATCTAAAAAAGAACAATGATCGTACCGGTTGCATGTTATATACAGACGCAATGTAGCTCTCTTGTACTAACAAAGATTTGTATTGTACATATATATTTAACTAGTTATTTTCTATAACTTAGTACGGTATACCATGCCTCATGTGCCTCATTTCTTTCAATCGTTGGTTAAAAATAGCTACAGTATGAATGTTCTTATATCACCTACATTTCGAGCCTCCCAAGCACAAGAAAAAAACATAAAAAATACAGCAAAACTCTTATACAAGTAACCCATGTTTTTCTACCCTACTTCATCTAACTGAAAAGCATATTTCTTGGATAACGATGATTAAACATTAGGGCTACAACTATCTAGAAGTGAGGTTATGAATACCATATTAATGAGTGGCCCAAAGTTGTAGTTGCATTATTTGATTGTTCTCCCTCAATATTATTTTTGATTTGATTTATTTTGATTTATTTTATTTTCTTTTATTTTGTTTTCTTTGCTTTGCATTTATTTGTTCTGTTTGGCTTTTTTTTTTTTTTTTTTTTTTTTTAATGTTCAGTTCTGTTTTGCTTTGCTTTTATTGATTTATTATTTTTTGCTCTGTTTTGCTTTGCTTTGTATTGTTTCATTGCTTTTGTTTTGGTTTTGTTTTGTTTTGTTTGTTTTTTTTATCTGTTTTGCTTTGCGTTGTGTTTCATTGCTTTTATTTTGTTTCTTCTCTATGGCCTGTTTTAGAGGCACAGGGGCTAAAGAAACTAAATTGCCTTTCACTCTGTTATGTATTGGTCTACATTTAGGTGAGCCACAATTCAATTAATGTATAGAAAATCGTGATACTGGGCTATGCTAACCAGCTTAACCTTCAACCTATATCTGTTCCAGGCTTGTTAGTGATGTTTTAGTGCTGGTGTAGATTGTGAACCACTGCAGCCATGCTAAAAAGTTCAACCTAAGTGAAGAATCTACAGTTGAGACTTCGTCACATCAGCATCCAAAATGCCAAATATGGTGGTGAGCAGCTACACCTGCCTTTTTATCAGGGCTCTGTCAAAATTTATTCCCTACACTTAGTGCAGTCTGAGCTCACATGCTGTGCCTGAAGGTTTAGCTCTAGAGGGAACCAGACTTCTGGTGCAGGAAATTCAGAAGAGCCTGCTAATAAGGCTTTGCATACGTGACGGGAAGAACTAGTCGGGTTCAGGCGATCTGAATAAACTACCACCTAATTAGCACTCAGAGTACTGCAGCAAAGTACTAATTAGCAAAGAGTTTCTGATTGTTTCTGAATGTGTCTTGAAGTAGCAAATGTGTGCTTATTAGCATAACTGAATGGCACAGTAGCTACGTCTACACTAGTTGAAGACTTAAAGAGCTCTATTAGGCTATGCCGTATTTAATTTCCTGTTTTTACTGTAGCCTTTTAAGCTACACACTGTGCTCCTACAGTTTTCTCTCTGGTTATGTTCTTTGGTGTGCCACAAGCTACACGGCCACATTGCTTGAGCTCTAATGAGCTATACACTTGGAGTTGCTTCGCAACACTTACAAGAAAAAACAACAGTCCCTAACTATAGACTCACATGTGTCGAGGTACTACTGCAGATGAAAAGCCTTCACTATTCCTCACATAAGTCTGTAATGCAGGCATCATTAACCCACAGCAGTAGTTCTCCATTAGAGATCCTGTGAAAAGCCAGCAGCCTTTGTATGTTGTAGAGAAGAAAGAACATAATTGAGCTCAGCAGAGGAACAAAAGGCAGCCATACTCACCTTACGCCAATCAGCCTGAGGGCAAATCAGAAGAAAAGACCCCCAAAAACACAGTCTTGTGTATCTTCATTTCCCAAAATTTGGTTGCAAGAACTGCTGATTGAATGCTTTATGAAGGATGTAAAACAATGATGGGGAACTAATAAAGTGATGAAAGAGTGAAGGAGGCAGACTTTAGATTTTGAATCACTTTTTTAATACTTTTAAAAAAGGAGGAGGCAAAGGCAAAAGCGATTGCTCTAAGATGGTGCAGGAAGCACGTATAGTGAGAAGTGGATAGCAACTTTTAGCAGCATTGCAAACAATCACTACAATAAAAAAGATTTGTAAAGCACCAGCTGCTAGCTGCTGTCAGTCAAGAATAAATGCAGTTAATTTGTTAAGATTAATTCTGGTAGTAAATTTTGGTTCCTACACTGTAAATTACACATTATAAAATACACCTTCTAACTGAAAAAAAAAAAAAAAAAAAAAAAAATATATATATATATATATATATATATATATATATATATATATATATATATATTTTTTTACCATAACAAACAGATATATATATATATATATATATATATATATAAAGGTAATTTAACTACCTTAAAATGCTTATAATGATTATAAAATGTACAAATGATCACTGTGATTTTTTTACCATAACAAACAGAGACTATAAGGCAAATATAATATATGAAAACATTATAAAATGCAGATAAAGAAACTTACCTCTGGTTTGAACCATGTAATGACAGAAAAATCAATGGATACCTTTCAAAACGTACTATAATGTACTTTTAAAGTACTGATAAGTAGCTTTATTATTATACTATATGTACCTTTACTAATATTAGTACATTTAGGGATAAATAATATTAAAAAAGCTGTTGCACCTTAGGATACCACACCATAGACAGCTTTGTACCTTTTCTGAGAGTGAATAAAATGCTAAATTTAGGTAAAATTAGTATTTAATTATTATAAGTAAAACACAGTTTGACCTAAATCAGAACATTTAAAATAATATTTAAAAAAGCTTTTATTTATTTATTTATTTATTTATTTATTTATTTATTTATTATTTATTTATCACATTTCAAGCTAAACAGCTTAAATATATAAGTTAAATGTATGAAAATAATGTGAATAAGTTCAGTATGTTGTTATATACAGTATATCAGTAGCATGTCTCAGAAAGTGTCACTCCTGCCACTGATACCTCAGACTTGCACTTTTATGCCATTATGTAAATTTGCTGTTCTCTGTAACAGCAGTTGTTTAATAAGTTTAATGGGGTGTGCTAATTGTCCTCAGTTCACCCCGTTTTTTTTTTTTTTTTTTTTTTTTTTCTGGAGATCCGTGAGTGTGATTGGACTGCATGTGATGATAACAACACTACTTATATGTTCCATCATTATTCCTTTAATGGAAGGCTTTCAGATTATCAGATTATTCCATTTCCATTTGCTTTCCTAATACAAAAGCAGTGCAGACCAGACATTAAGATCCCAGTAGACCACATAATCTTATTCACTATGAAAAAGCAAATCTGTTAAGTGTGTCTTATGTATTTACTACCATCTGTTGCCTTAGCAACTCTTGAAGAAAATGCTTTACATATGTTACAATCTAATTTTATGTGATGGTTTTAAAGCAAAAATATCTGAACACAGTATTCAATATTCTCAATATAGCAATAGCATCATGATAAAACTTAAAACTCTGATCTCTATGTAAAGCCTATGTTGAAAAGGCAATTTAAGGTAATGTGAGTATAAACAAAATGATGTTTTACAAACTGTATTCATAAAATATGTGCATTATACTTCTGAATTTTCTTGGCATTCAGATTTATGAGAAATAAGCCATAGTGCATCTGTTTGCATTTTGATTTGTAAAGTTTTTGTTATTTTGTTGTGTGTGTGTTTGTCCTTTTTATAAGTTCTTTATATAGTTAGTTCCAAATAAGGGGGTTTCGTTAACTATAATAACCTCAATCCAGGAATAGTTCAGGTGAAAATGTATTTAAAGATTTGGATGCTGTAGATGATTATACAATCGTTTATCAACTCAAATAATCAGATTCTCTACAGGGACACATTAATAATGAGCTAAATTATAATCAAACTTGTTAAAATTTTAAAATATCATCAGACTGGATTAATGATATTGGGATTCCTCTCTTTGAGTTGGGCAGCTGAACATTTTTTTCCCATCTAGTGCAAATGAGAAATCTGTGACGTACAGTCAAAACCTCACTGCAAATCTCATTGGCAGCTACTGCATGTGTGTGATAATTCAAACCTGATTAATACCGGCAAACCGCTCCAAATGTGATCTGAGAGTTTCACAGAGCTCAAACCAGCTGTGACTGTATTTGTCCTTGGCCCAACAATCATGATCACAAAGACTGGCTGGAAGAAAAAGAGCCATATGGAAAGATGCGGTGACATCCAAAAGTCTCAGTCCACATTGAAAATCTGGCATTTAAAATCCAATCTAAATTTGGAAATATGTTTAGGATTTTGGATAAGAAATATATCCATATTCATTTGAATATTTTTGTTTGTTTGTTTGTTTGTTTGTTTACAGTGTGTATTTCTTTATGAAATTGTAAAGTACACCTTTAAAATATTTATTTTTTTACTTGATCTGTCAGTTTAATGCTGTATCATGCTTGATTTCTTCATCACTCTAGTTCCCATGCATGTACTGGGAGCCAGACAAAGAGAGAATATTTAGGATTCAGTGCCATATATCCTGGTCTGATGTAGAAAAAGACCACTGAATTGAACTGCCAGTCTTAATCCTGCTAGCAGATAGACCAGAACTTTAAGCATGCATGGAACTGCCAAGCAATCAGTTCATTTGAGAGATTAAGCATTTAACCTTGCCAATTCTTGAGGCTGAACTCAAAACTTTAGCGAAAACTCAAACTATCTGTCCAATCCGAGGTGAAAGTGCGAGACGCCCTTCGGCCCGGAGCCCAGCGGCGCGTTCGGTCTGCTGGGGGATTCTCTCTCCTCCACAAGCCAAATGTAACCATTCCTGACGGTTCCTCTGATCCTCCTCTGCGCCAGACAGAGTGGAAATGGCGATCGATAAGGCCCAAGACATGTTACGTCTAGAAAAAAACCACTCCCCTGCAATCTGTTTGTTTTTTGGCAGTGTGTGTGCGTGTGTGTGGTCTGTGAGGGTGACCAAGCCAGAAATCCATTAGGCTTTGCTGCCGTCCAGTGCCCTATCTGCCATTCCTCCAGTGCTATATTGAGCCCTCGTTCACAAAAAAACAGCACTCAGTGTAAGAACATATAAAACATACGTTTTGAAATATTTATGAGCGTATTACATCGTTCAAGCGTAAAAAAAAAAAAAGACTAAAAGGCTACAGACAGTTTAAAGGGGACATATTGTGAAAAACAGAATTGTTCTTGTTCTTTTGAAATATATGAATGTTAGTAGAGCAAAACATTTTCAAATAAATACTGCCCTCAATTACATATTAAAGAGATTTTAAATTTAAATTCTGTCATCATTTATTCATCCTCATGTCATTCCAAGACTGTATGAGTTTCTTTCAGCTGTTGAACACAAAATAAGATATTTTGAAGAATTTTGGTATTAAAACAGTTGGCGGTAGCCATTGATTTTAGTATGGAAAAAATACTATGGAATCAATGGCTACTGTCAACTACCACATTCTTCGAAATTCTTCTTTTGTGTTCAACAGAAGAAAGAAACTGAAGAAAAAAGGGGTGAACTATCCCTTTAATACTGTATGTAAATGTGGGCAATGGCATCACTAGGTTTTATGGCACTCTTGTACAATTTATTGCTTCCCCCCTTAGCAACGTTCCTGCATATTAATACTCATTCGGTATTTAGCAACTTTGCTATCCTGATAAATGTCTGCATGAATTATGCAAGCACACAGGTTAGCCAATGATAACAGATGTTATTTCAGAAGTCTTCAAAGTAAAGTAGAAACAACTAAGTAACATAATGGTAACACTTTATTTTAATTATCAATTCTCACTACTAACTAGTTGCTTATTAGCAGACATATTACTAGCATATGGCTGTTTATTAGTATTAATAAATCAGGTAGTAATGTCTTATTCTGCATTACTGTATTCTAGATCCCTTAATCCTACCCCATACCTAAACTTAACAACTATCTTACTACCTATTAATAAGAAGCAGATTAAGAGTTTATTGAGGCAAAAGTCATAGTTAATAGTTAGTTTATAGTAAGAATTGGTCCCCAGACCAAAGTGTGAATATTAAAAGTGAAGCATATTCCTTTCACCTTCATTCAGTTTATCAGAGTATGCTACACCTCTTGAAAAAGCTCCAAATCAAATTTCAAATAAACTCTTTTGAGATAAAAGAGCTTGCTGTACACTGAAACTTCCAGAACCTCTCTATCTTTCCAGTCAAAAAATGCATTTACTAAACTGAATGTACGTAACTTTCTGATGATGAATGCATCAGCCCAGGAGCGCACAAATTTATTACGTCAATGAGGCATAATGGATGCTCAAAAAAATCTGAGGTAATAAGATAAAAGCAGGGATTATGTATATATTTTTCCTGAACACCACATAAACCAATGATAAGAGTAAAATGTAGTGAAGGTTTGCCAAATGTTGTGCTGCTTCTGGCTGAATGTAGCTCCAGCCTTCTTTATAATATTCTAAAGGATCCCAGTGTATGGAAAAAGTGGCTGAAGTTTATTTTTAACAGTGTCCCTTATCATTTTAGTATGAACACTTTGAGCAGCACATTTTGTGCAGCAATAATGCTTTGTAAACAGGCTGTTACGACAGGTTGCAGGGTGAAAAAGTTATTATATAAACATCTCTTTAAAAATGTATACTATATTGGACAGCCGAGCCAGAGCACAAATATATTATATACATAATATGTAAGCCCAAGATGCATAACACAAATATACACGGATGATTTAGCATTTTTGAGACCATTATTGAAGTTAAATCATAAATATAAGTGGTTGATTGGTTAAGGATGGTTGGCATTTGCGAGACATATCAAATTGTCAGCACTGATTGAAACCCTGTTATTCTCTCAGCATTGTGGGCAAAGGAAAGCAAACCAACACTCACGACCCATGTTTCATCATGGTCTCAGCTCACTTTTTGAAGTGCTCGTCTTGAATCACCATGAAAACGCCATGCAGTTACTTAAGCAAATTTCAAAGACAAATAGCCTAACAAATCCCTAAATCTACAGTTTTCCTGCTGGAATTAAACATAACAATGTCATTTTAGTGTTTTATTTCCTTCCAAATGAGGCTAGATGTGCAGTAAAAAGTGTTACGCTTTTTATTGGTGCAGAAATGAGTGTGTGTATTTTGTAAAACATTTGCAAGTACTTTTTATTACTTAACTCTTTCCCTGCCAGCATTTTTTTAAAAGTAAGTTGCCTGCCACCGTCAGCATTTATGATTATTTTCACAAAAATGTAATAGAATTGTATTAATATCTGAACATGCAATATGTCTAAATTCTAGCTTCATGCATTCTTTTTTTGAAACACTTGAGTGAACAAAAACCTGAGAAAACTGCGCTTTTTGTCAAAGACTATGTCCAGATGGGATACAGAATTATGATCAAAGCACAGATGGAGTAGATCACTTCCATCAGCACCCCCAAAGCTTGCACTAAACCATGGATTTTAAAACACTAGGCACTGTGCACTTGCCGACTTTGTAAATAGTTACAACTGGGCATCATACACTAAACCACAGAGGATCACACATGACCAGGTTTCAAGTCTTTCCGAAACACAACAAACTCATGCATAAACACCTAACCTACAGACATAATACGACTGTCAGCAACTAGCGTCAGTGTGTGACCATCATACACTATGCAAATTCCTGTGAAATCTGTCAACTCTAATCTGCAGACTGATTTTGACTGTCAGCAACTAGCGTCAGCTTATCTAAACTGTAACATTTAGTCATGTTGTGTATTTCAGTGTTTATCCTGATCTGATCTCTGTCCTATGTCTGTGAGCTGTAGATGTTAAATGGCAATCTAATGCACTGTTAACTCTGTTTGCAGGTGTCGTTTTTCCTGTTTATTGTGTTTGTGGTGTACACCATGCTGCCGTTCTCCATGAGGGATGCCGTCATCGCTAGTGTCCTCACTTCATCCTCCCACACACTAGTGCTCAGCATCTGGCTCTCGAACACTACAGACCACATGGAGGCCCTTGTCTGGCAGGTAAGTGTGTGTGTGTGTGTGTGTGTGTGTGTGCGTGTGTGTGTGTTGATTTCGTTCACTGAAGTCGTGTGGGCTGAGAAAGGAACAGCTACATAGAATCTAAGAAGAATATGTTCGCGAATGTGAGTCAGAGAGAGCGAGTGAATGTGGAAGGATGTTTCTACTCTGCAGTTGCTTTGCTGTCATGAGAGGGCACATTTCCCAGAATCCTCTACTGTCAGCCTGGCTGTTTTGCTCATCATATGGCTTCCCACTTATATGACACATTTAATTTCAGAAATAATGGGCAAAATTGATCCACCCAGTGTTATTCCACAGGGTTAACTGTTTCAGATCTGTGTCATTTGGTCCTGAACTTCTTCTCTTTAAACACTGTAGCATTGGGATGGAGAGTTGGCAGTGAATATATATTGAATTAAGTTCATTTTTTTTATAAATGTTGTTTGTTTTATGCAGAGTGAGTTTAAGTGGGCAAATAAAATGTCAGAACAAGCAGTAAAGTGAAATGAAAAATATAAATGAAAGGGAATGAACCAAATATGAACAACTTTGTTATGAAGCAAACATAATGGATCCATGCCACTTGGTGTCAGTTTAAAATGACAGACAGCAAAAAAAACAAAAAAAAAAAACCACTCAACAAAATATCTCTTAAAACTCCACAACACTCCACATCTCTCAAAAAAAAACACATTAAAAACCCCCATATGTTCTTGGTCTGCCCCTTTTATTGAGGATGCATCAAGAGGTGACTTGTGTGAACTTGAGGCAGCAGGTAACTCACAATACATTTTGCACCAACCAGCAAGTGTTAAACCCACATCATTTTCAAAATGCTGCTGTTATTGTGTCATGAAATGTAGCTTCAATAGTTTTTCAGTGCTTCCCGCTGAGGGCAGCCTAACCTCGGCTAGTCTTTCTGACATTTGCCGCTGGCTCTGATGTCTCTGTTGTGGTTATACATTAAATATAATTTGTTTTAGGTATATCTAACAGGCAATGTTTGGTCGCTTGAATCTATTATTTGTCATATCATTTTGGCTGAGCACAAAGTTAAGTTTCATAACTTTCATATTTATTTATTTAACTTTACCATAGTACAGCGCTGATTTAGCATCCGTTTGACTGAATTGTTTCATTTTGTCTTTATTTCCTATTACAAAAGCCTCTTATAGGCTACTTTATACTTTGTTGATTAAATTAAATTAAATTGTTCATTAAAATTGACATTTAACAAAAAGAGGCAGGGTTGTGTTTTATGTCATATTTCATATTATTTATACATGCAAATAAGGTAATGTACATATCGGCTGAACCACATATTAATATGCTTTATATTTGTAAAATGAAAATGAAAAGAGGGTTGTGTTTTATATTTGGTTTTGTTATAAGTATACACACAGTGAAGATCATCAAAGTATTGTATGTACGCGCGGACCGGAACCACATTTTTGTGGCTATTAATGTTTAAATGAAAACGAAAAGAGGCAGTGGTGTTTTATATCATATTTCTGTTTTATTGTAAATATACAAACAGTGAGGATAACCGGAGTAGCCAAGGTGAGCTGAGTATGCTGCTGTTCCTCCCGTCCTCAGGAGTTCACACTCGCGAGTCAAACTTTGCCTACTTGGTATTGAGAAACGGCCTGAAACTTACAGGCCACTTGAGAGTTGTAAGCGACAGGAAGTGTGTGTGCAAGACTGTCCCAGGTCTGAAAAATGCCACAGATCAGAATTTGAGGAAAACTTTTCTGTGTAAAGTGCAGAAATATATTAGATACATGTATTACACCTAATTTGGTCACAGAGCATAAAGTATTGCGCATTTAGGTGTGTGCATTTTGTGAAACGTTTGCAACTACTTCTTATCACTTAATTAGAAGTAAGTCATCTGTTACATACATTATGGACCAGTGAACATATATTTAGACATGTATTTTAAAGTGCAAAGTAATAGGGGGAAAAGTGTAAATAAAGCTCAGTACAACACCACTGTTTTTAAAATTGTAAGTGTGTCCCATTGAAAATGCATCATGTAAGTTCACAAGTGGTGGAGTGTGATACTGATCATTTCAAAGTAGCTTCACAGTAATAAAGAAGAAAGTAACAGAATCAATCATGCAGACTTCATCAATTATCAGACAAATTCAGAACAAAGGCCAGTGTAAGAGTACAACCTCATTACAGCACTGCTGGGAGTGTAAAGTTCTGCAGGTTGATCTACTGATAATGAGCAAATTAAAGAATTTCCATAATGAGTTTTTTTTTTTTTTTTTTTTTCAAAAATGTTTTGTGGGGCAAGTAGTCAAACAAATTTTAATTGTTGTAAAATTTACCAAATCCGCTGCCAAAATGATGGAATGATATTTATTTTATTTTTTTTACTTTACCCTTTAATATCTCTCCACACTGGCTTCCAGCCATGGCTTACATGAAGTTCAAGACATTGGTGCTTGTGCACAGAACAGCCACAGGCTCCGCACCCTCCTACAGTACCTCTGCTCTCTCCTATGCATCTACATCCCCTCCAGAAGCATGCGGTCGGTAAACGAGTGGAGTCTTGTGGTCCCATTGCAGAAAGGCACAAAATCACTATCTAGGACGTTTTCTTTCACCATACCCTGTTGGGGGAATGACCTACCTATCTCCATCCAAACAGCCGAATCCCTCACAACTGAAATCTCATCTCTTCCATGAGCATCTAACTGCATCCTCCTAAAAAAAAAAATTATATGCCTTCACTTTTCTATTCTATTATTATCCTTTATAACTTACTCTCCCGACTTTTACTATTTTGAATGAAGACTGAAACCTTGTATAACTGCCACTTCTTTTGTTTATTGCCATTTTATGATAAATCGCTTATATTCCTCAACTGTAAGTCACTTTGGATAAAAGCATCTGCCAAATGAATAAATGTAAATGTAACAATTTTTCCAGTTTCATATACTATTTTGTGTTGTGTAATTATTATACAGTTTAATTTTGCTGAAATTCTAGTGAATAACCAACTTCATTTAGCATTTCATATATAAAAAAAACAACAATGTTTCTCAAATCAATAAACAGCAGGTCCCAGTTGTGACAACTTCATGTAGCATGTAGCAACTCATTTACATGTTGTCACAAAAAGTCAGTGTGTGTTGATTAATTGTACCTTTCTTTCCTGGGCAATAATGGTGAAAATGTTGAATAGCTTTTTTTTTTTAGTCAAGACTATAAGGTATGTGTCTATGCAAAAACTCACCTTTAAAAATTAAACATTCCTGAGAAATATTCACTGGAGTAAAAGGTGTGACAACATGCCCCAGTCTCGCGTATCTACATATATATATATATATATATATATATATATTCATTATCTCTCTTTTTAGCTACATTAATACATATCGTTGATATGCACACAGAGTGCACTTCCTTGCACTGCATTTTGTTCTGTTACTGTACTAAAGAGTCTTACATAACTCTTAAATAATAATTCATGCCTACCTTTCTATTGGTTTTCCAGAACCTTTCTTTTTATTATTATTTTCCTAAGCAGATCTCAAGCAGATATGTTTTTCAGACCGGACCTAAACACAGCGCATGTAACCAAGGCAACAGTCTAGTCACATGGTCCACAGGAACACAAAAATACTGGCTGTCAGGTTGTGTCCAAGAGGCAGCAGCAGCAGCAGGTTCAAGAACCCAGTAGCGGAAGGGCGTAGATTGTTATTATAAGCTTGTTGTGCAGTCCAATTTAAAACCTTAAAAATAATCCTCTTTAGGCACGGTAAACACTTTCACCACGGTCAGTCCTCCACGCTGTTCTCAAGCAGTAGGAGAGCTTCATTAAAACCAACCTTAACGACCCTTCACATTCAGCACTTGCAGTTAATCAAGCTTTCTGCGCTCTCATTAGAGGCGTTACGTCCTCTTTATGTTAGGTGCTCTCCAGAGCTGCGGGTCATGCCTTGTTTGTTAGAGGCTTTAAAGGCTTCGTACGTCACTCTCAGGAGATTTACAGCTGACGTACTCGGCAACCGAAGGTCTTGTGTTAATCAGAGGCTAAAAAAAAAAAAGTAACAAAGTTGAAAACAGGGTCACATCTGTCTGGGTCAGAGTTGCAGAGATGATGTCAGATGCCAGTGTTTTGTAATTATGTTGTGGTTCCCCGCAGACCCAGCTCTGTGTTCGTTTACTTTTATGACTGGCCTCTTCCTCCCGCACAGCGATTACAGCAAGAAGAATGACTTATTAAGGCTGCTCTCGGAGGACCTGTCCTATAAAACTCTCCCAGTGAGATACAGGTGGACCAGCCCTTAAATAGCATATGCTTGAAGAAAGAGAGAGAGAGAACATGCTGCATTTGGTTAATATCACTTGTGAGCATTGCCATTTCCAA
Source organism: Cyprinus carpio (assembly GCF_018340385.1). Lineage (NCBI taxonomy): Eukaryota > Metazoa > Chordata > Actinopteri > Cypriniformes > Cyprinidae > Cyprinus > Cyprinus carpio. The sequence goes on along the minus strand of NC_056590.1, from coordinate 16,001,868 downwards.
TCAAGCTATAATTTTGTGTTTAGTTGTATCAGATGTTGAATATAATTTTCATATTGATAGATAGATAGATAGATAGATAGATAGATAGATAGATAGATAGATATAGATAGATAGATATAGATAGATAGATACATAGATAGATAGATAGATAGATAGATAGATAGATAGATAGATAGATAGATAGATAGATAGATACAAACACACACACATCTAAAATGTACTTATTTAAATTATTTTATTTTATTTATTTACAATATTCTCATTCATTTTGACCAATGTTGTTATTGTTAACTAAAATTAAAATAAAGAAAATGCAATATGAATATTAGATGGATAACTGAAATAAATAGTATTTTTTTTATATCATTTAGAAAAAAAAAGAATTTACATTGAAGTTGCAAAATTAGTAAAACTAAAACTTAAATAAAAACAAAAAGCCTAAGTCTAAATATAATTAAAAAAAAAATTAAAAAAAGCACAGAAAAATTACAAAATTACAATTAATAGTCAGATTTATTTGTCTTTGTGAAAAAACTAATTTAATGTTTTTTCGTTTGTTTGTTTATTTTGGGATGAATTATAATTTGGAAGAAATTAAGCCCTAGTCAGACAAAGAAGTCAGTCAGCTAAAAATAAATAACATTATATATTAAAAAATAAATGATTGCTGAATTACTACCTTCATTTCCATCTCCCAGTGCTATTAAATGTTATTAAATTAAAAAAATTAAATCTGAGGTGTGCAGGAAATTACAATGGTGTAAATGGTCTTTATTTGAGAGAATGTTAATATATATGTACATATATGTAGCTCTCGATGGCGCCGCGAGACGGCTGCTTCAGTGCTTGGCTCTCCAGTGTTTGTACTGTTTTTGTTAGTTTTTCCTGTTTTTTGCTTAACAAACACGATCAGTTTCACCAGGGAAGAACTGCTGAACATTCGGCAGAACCTACCACAAGATCTTTTAACGGATTTCAATTATTCAGACGTTTTACTGAACGTTGTTGTCGGCGGAGCAGCGGCGGCTGATCAAACGCTTCAGGACGCGCAAAACGGGGGAAGCGAGCTGGTGCGCTCGTTAGACTCAGGAAGCGCGGATTTCGAACGCCGTTGCCTAGCATCCATCTGGCAAATCTCCGCTCTCTACCCAACAAAAACGGACGAAATCCTTCTGCTCTCTCGGACAAAATAAGGATTTCTCACACTCTGCTGCTCTGTGTTTCACGGAAACCTGGCTCAATGACGCCATACCGGACAGCGCGCTCCATCTGCCGGCTTTCAGCTGTTCAGAGCGGATCGCGACGCAGAATCACGGGGGAAATCGCGCGGCGGCGGGACATGCTTTTACATCAATGAACGGTGGTGTACAGATGTAACTTTGTTAAAGAAGATGTGCTGCTCAGATCTCGAAACACTCTTCATTAACTGCAAAGCGCCATTCTATTCGCCGCGGGAGTTTCACTCGTTCATTCTGGTGAGTGTTTATATCCCTCCGCAAGCGCACGTAAGTCCGGCTTTACAGAAACTCGCTGACCAGATCACAGAGACAGAACAACAACACCCGGACTCTGTTTTTAATCATTCTTGGGGACTTTAATAAAGCCAATCTCTCCCGTGAACTGCCAAAATACAGACAGCATGTTACATGTCCCACCAGAGACAGTAATATATTGGATCACTGTTACACCACAATAAAGGATGCATATCACTCTGTTCCACGAGCAGCTTTGGGACTGTCTGATCACTGTCTGGTTCATCTTATACCAACCTACACAGGCAGAAACTTAAATCTGCTAAACCTGTAGTAAAGACTGTAAAGAGATGGACCAACGAAACAGAGCAGGATTTACAAGCCTGTTTTGACCTCACTGATTGGAGTGTTTTTGAAGCTGCTACCACCGACCTGGACGAACTCACCAGAGACCGTAACATCATATATTAGTTTTTGTGAGGATATATGCATTCCTACCAGGACTTATTTAACATTCAACAATGATAAGCCATGGTTTACAGCAAAACTCAGACATCTTCGTCAGGCCAAAGAGGATGCCTACAGAAATGGGGACAGAGTCTTGTACAATCAGGCCAGGAACACACTGAACAAAGAGATTAGAGCGGCTAAAAAAGACCTACGCTAAAAAGTTGGAAGACCAGCTTACTTTCCAACGACTCAACTTCAGTGTGGAGTGGACTGAGAGCCATCACTAATTACAAGACACCATCCTCCTGCACTGAGGCTAATCAACGACTTGTTAACGACCTGAATGAGTTTTTATTGTAGATTTTAAACCCCCAACACCCATTCTGACCATCTCTGTACACAACCGTTAACACCTCCTGCAACTGCACTTCTCCACACCTCCTGCTCTTCAAATCTGTGAAGATGATGTGCGCCAGGTCTTCAGGAAGAACAAAAGAAGAAAAGCACCAGGCCCAGATGGCGTTACACCAGCCTGTTTGAAAACCTGTGCTGACCAGCTGGCCCCCATCTTTTCACAGATCTTCAACAGATCTCTGGAGTTGTGTGAAGTGCCTTCCTGCTTCAAACGCTCCACCATCATCCCCATTCCAAAGAAACCCAAGATTACAGGACTTAACGACTACAGACCTGTGGCTCTAACATCTGTCGTCATGAAGTCGTTTGAAAAAACTGGTTCTGGCTTATCTGAAGGACATCACTGGACCCCTTACTGGACCCCCTGCAGTTTGCTTACCGAGCAAACAGGTCTGTGGATGATGCAATCAACATGGGATTGCACTTCATCCTGCAACATCTGGACAAAACAGGGACTTATGTGAGGATCCTGTTTGTGGACTTCAGTTCGGCTTTCAACACCATCATCCCAACAGTCCTCCAGACCAAACTGACCCAGCTCTCTGTTCCTAGTTCTATCTGTCAGTGGATCACCAGCTTTCTGACAGATAGGCAACAGCTAGTGAGACTGGGGAAATTCATGTCCAACAGCTGCTCCACCAACACTGGTGCCCCTCAGGGATGTGTTCTCTCCCCCCTGCTCTTCTCGCTGTACACCAACGACTGCACCTCAAAAGACCCCTTTGTCAAGCTCCTGAAGTTTGCAGACGACACCACACTCATCGGTCTCATCCAGGACGGTGACGAGTCTGCTTACAGAAAAGAGGCTGAGCAGCTGGCTGTCTGGTGCAGTCTTAACAACCTGGAGCTGAACACGCTCAAAACAGTGGAGATGATCGTGGACTTCAGGAGAAACCCCCCTGCACTCCCTCCACTCACCATCATGAACAGCACTGTGGCTGCAGTCGAGTCATTCAGATTCCTGGGAACCACCATCTCTCAGGACCTGAAGTGGGACAATCACATTGACTCCATTGTTAAAAAGGCCCAACAAAGGCTGTACTTCCTTCGCCAGCTGAGGAAGTTTAACCTGCCACAGGAGCTGCTGAAACAGTTCTACTCAGCCGTCATTGAGTCTGTCCTGTGCACTTCAATAACTGTGTGGTTTGGTTCAGCTACAAAATCAGACATCAGAAGACTACAGAGAACGGTTCGGACTGCTGAAAGGATTATTGGTGCTCCCCTGCCCACCCTTCAAGAACTGTATACATCCAGAGTGAGGAAAAGGGCTCAGAAAATCACTCTGGATCCCTCACACCCAAGTTACCCCATCTTTGAACTCTTGCCATCTGGCCGGCGGCTTCAGAGCCGCAAATACCAGGACAGTCAGGCACAAGAACAGTTTCTTCCCCCAGGCAATCTACCTCATGAACAGTTAAATGTTCCCCCACTTATACAATAAAAATGTGCAATATCCTTATATTTATTTGTTACCCCTTCATCCTAGTACATCCCTGCATCTTACTCAATCCAATTCCATTATCATTTATAGCACAATTGTTTATACACTTATTTATCTGCAAACTGTTTTTTATTTATTTTTTTTTTTTTTTTATTTTTTTTTTTTTTTTTTTTTTTTGACTGTGTGTGTGTGTTGTCTTTTGTGTACTGGAAGCTTATGTCACTAAAACAAATTCCTTGTATGCGCAAGCACATAGCTAATGGCTCTATCAAAACAGAACAAATATTGAATAAACTTTTGTGACGAATACGTTTAACGATTTGTTTGTTTTTTTTAGTCCAAATGTTTGGTGGAAACAAACACAACCTTTCACCAGCTCTTTATTTATGATGTTATAATCAATATTAACCAATCAAACTGATAAACCAGAACTAACTGAGAAATATATATATATATGCAATATGCAATCAGTCATTAAATATTTGTTTTAGATTATTTAACACTACATTATATTGCCTTGAATGCCTGTTTAAAGCATTTTTCTGTTTCTGGTTAAGTCATTCACTGATACCAACACAGCAGTCTTCAGTATAGACACAGCCAGACAGTGTTTTAATGCAAACACATCTTCTCCTGTAGTCTGCAGGTTAACGTTCGATTGGTCAGATGAGTTGAGGTGTTGTTGAGGAGCTCTTTGTTGATTGTGTTTCTAATTGATGGAGAGTGTTGTGTAATTGCCTGCAGGGGATGATGTTTAATCTGCTAATAATGTCACTAAGTGATATTAGCAGGAGGTTGTGGTCTAATAAAAACGGCAGAGGCCTTTGCACAGTCTGGGTGAACCTTAACAACCCCGTCTGTTCTTACTCCACCGCTGAACTCAGACGCATGTGTGGAGGTTGCCATGGAGAAGGTGCAAATTTGATGAGTCTGAAAAAGGCTCAGACTAGATTGACCACATAAATGGGGCAAATTAAAGAAATGTTCCAGAGCTTAGACGCAAATTATGTTTAATTGGCAGTATTTATGGAATACTGTCGATTACAACACAAAATGATTTTGACTTGTCCCTCGGTCCCTCTTGTAAAAAAAATATAAAATAAAAACATTAAAAACAGCATTATGTACAAAAAATACAATAAGACTCGTTTCATGGTTCATGGTATCAAACTTATTTATCCATGACATCACAACCTACCATATACCTAATTAATATTTATGAGCTAATCATTCAAAACAGTGTTGATTTTTTATTTTTAAATAATACATTTTGTGATAAAGTTTTAAATCAAAAATTTTAAAATATAATTCAATTATATATACACATCAAGTCAAAATTAAATTGTACTTAAAAAATTAAGCACATTTTATATTAGTTTATTTTTTTACGTATGTATACATTTATTTGACTTTGCTTGAATTAAGCAAGTTTTATATTTATCTGTTTGTTTGCTTGCTTCCTTATTCATTTATTTAAATGATAAAATACAATTAAATTAGATATTTACATAATTTACATCAAAATCAAATTTTATTTAAAATGAAGCCTGTTTTATATTTATTTATTCATTTATTTGAACTGTAAAATATAATTAAATGATATATTCACAAAATTAGATTTGACTTAAAAATTAATCAAGTTTTATGTTTATCTGTTTGTGTGCTTGCTTGGTTCCTTATTTATTTATTTAAATTATAAAATATAATTTAATTCAATATTTACATAATTTACATCAAAGTCAAATTTTATTTAAAAATAAGCCTTTTATTTATTTATTTATTTTATTTATTTATTTTTATTTATTCATTTATTTGAATTATGAAATATAATTAAACAATATATTTTCATCAAGGAACAATTCAATTTTACTTAAAGAAAATGAAGACTTTTTAAAGTTATTGGTGTTGATTGAACATTCCTTTTTATTTACATTATAAAAATATTATTACATTTATCTTTACATCATGGTATTCTTGTTCATCTTCTTGAACATTCCAGACCGAACCAATATTCACGAGCCAAAATCTTCATTATTGTACGATTTGTAATTTCTCATGCCTTATTGTGTCTACAGTTTCAGTTATTGCAATTAAAGCCAATTATTCAACACATCCTGCTCTCCATTTGTGAAAGATAAGAGCACCATATTCAGTACTGTGTTGATATTTTCTAAGACTAACATAATGCAAGAGGCTGCTGAAAGCTTTTCATGGGCTGGACTGAATTCACTTTTCCTGAAGATCAATATCTTTCAAATCCATGTCGAGGCACATCCCTCTCTGGATCCTTATACTGATTCTATCTTGTGCTAATGCGCTTACCTCTGCCATCTGAAACTCAGTCAAAAGCCATTTGGCTTGCTGTGTGTATTTTCCTGAAGTGTCTGTGGTCTGACACTAATGTCTTCCTGTAGCTACGAGGCAAATTTAATGCATTCATTACTTGTTTTATTCTGTATGCCAATGCTGTATTGATTACACACTGAGTTTCCACATTAATTCAGTACTAAATATTTAACATATGCATTACCAGTCTGATCATTTATAAACACTTGCTTGGAATTAAGGTTTCTGAGAACTTTATTTCTGAATTTATTAATCTGAATTTATTAATCTTTATTAATTAAGGTTAATTTTCACACCAAAATCAAAAGAAATGTAATATATTTACATAAAATTAAATTGAGCAATAAACATAAGATTATTTTTTGTTAAAAGGAGAGTGTTTTAAGATTTATTGCATTGTTACATTATTATTATTACATTGTTATGACAAATTTATCATGCCCCCCTCCCCCCCTCTTTTTTATTACTACAATATAAAATTATAATTGAAATTATTCATTTACATTTTTATTTCAATAAAATGTTTGACAATATGATTACAGTTAATTTTTCAAAGAAACGTTATTGTGGTCACCTGTTTTGGTAAATTTATTATGTATAGATTACAATAATATTGATAATTTCGATGATAATAATATTGATATATTGAATGTAAACAGTATTATATCTGGTAATCTATATATCATAAATCAACAACAAAAAAAAAAAAGAAAATTGTGTGTACATGTCGTTAATATATATAAACACACTACAGTAAAAAAAGTAATATTGTGAAAAATTATTACAATTTACAAGAACTATTTCAGATTTTAAAATGTAATTCATTCCTGTGATGCAAAGCTGAATTTTCAGCATCATTACTCAGTCATCATCCTTCAGAAATCATTATCAATGTTATCGACTTATAAATATTTTTGTGGATTTCTGCAGGATTTTTGGATAAAAATCTTTAGTAACAATATAAACATCTTTATTGACACTTTTGAACAATTTAACGCATCCCCTGTTAAACAAAAATATTAATTTCTTACTTTTGTGTGTGTGTGGTGTGTGTGTGTGTGTGTGTGTGTATATATATATATATATAATATATATATATATATATATAATTTTATATAATCATATTTCATTTAATATATGTAGCTTTTTGTGACATTCAGAGCATACAGTATCTCAATAAAGCTGTTTTATGTGTGTGTGTGTGTGTGTGTATAGATCCTGGCTAACATCATCATCTTCATCTGTGGAAATGTGGCGGGAGCCTATCACAAACACCTGATGGATCTGGCTCTCAAACAGACGTACCACGACACCTGCAACTGCATCAAGTCTCCCATCAAACTGGAATTTGAGAAACATCAGCAGGTACGACTGAGAGGGATACACTGATGGCCTGTTGCTTTCAAAGAACGGATAAACAGCGCTGAACTGCGTGGTGCCCGGTCCTTCAGGGAACAGGAAGTTAATGTAGGCCTCGTTTGGGGAGGTATTGGATAGGCTTGAGCGTGAGTCATTCCTGCAGCTGTATCGAAGAGATCATTATATCACCACAATAGATTGTTAATATCCGAAGGCAGTTGCATTGTCCGGAGCAGAGATTTGCATTGTCCCAAAATAGCTTTGTTTCCCCCCAGCGCTGTGTTTCCTGTTGGATATGGGTGGGGCGGAAGTCTGTACAAGGCCTCTTGTTTGCCTGGGCTGGTTGTGCTTATTGCTGTTTTGTGTGAAATAATGATAAAGTGTCTCTCTGTGGCGATGGCTGAGTGAGTGAAATATGAGCGGTGAGATAAAGGCAGATCACTGACGGCACTTCTGCTCCATCAGGAATTATCACTCTCACTCTGTGAAATATAACCCTGCTCCAGCACAAGCCCTCGGCTCCATTAGTCTACAAATGTTATCGGAGTTGTTGTTGTTTTTTTGGCTTTCCTGGCAGAACAATTACGGAGCGCAGAGCAAAGACAATGCTTCACTCACTCACTGCTCAGTGTGATTGAATTGTGTATGTGTGTTGTGTGTGCTGTGAGCTGTGCTGTGAATTGTTACTCTGTGTTATATAAATAATACCATAAATATTTATTGTTAAATATACAGTATATATGTATATATATATATATTAGAATGTTTTGAAAAGACGTCTCTTCTTATGCTCAGCATTTATTTGATTAAAAATAGAGTAGTAAAACTGTAATATTGTAAAATATTACTATAATTTTAAAACAGATTATTTTTGTGTTTGAATACATTTTAAAATGTCATTTATTCTGTGATGTAAAGCTGAATTTTCAGCATCATTACTCCAGTCTTCAGTGTCACATGATGCATTCAGAAATCATTCTAATAATTGCTGATCTGCTGCTCAAGAAACATCAATGCAGAAAACAGTTGTGTTTGATTAACATTTTTTCATTGTGGGAAACCATTTTTGCATTTTTCAGGTTCGTTCGCTGAATAGAAAGCTCAAAAGAACAACATTTTTTTAAAATAGAAATCTTAGAAAACCGTTTAGTGTCTTTGTTGTCAATTTTGATTAGCTTAATGTGTCCTTGCTAAATAAATATGTTGATTTCTTAAAAAAAAAAAGGATATATTTTTTTTTAATTTTATTTTATAAAATAAATTTTATTTTATTTTGTAAAACTTGGTGAATGTAAAAAAAATAATAATGAATAAATAAACGTAAATGTAAAAATTTGACAGCTTACACTCTCAGAAAAAAAGGTACAAAATCTAAAAGGTACATCTTTGTACCTTTTTACCCCTAAATGGTATATACTAGTACTTTAAAGGTACGCATTAGTATTTTAAAATTACATGTTGGTACCTAAATTGTATCTTTTGAAAGGGTGAAAGGTTTGTACCCTTTATTCTAAGAACCACAATTCTTTTCTACTCTGAATCCTTGGCTCATGCTGAGTTGAATGCATTCCAAAATGTTAATTTCTACAGTTCAAGATTTTTTGCACTTTTGAATTTTGAACTTTTTTTTTTATACCAGGATTTTGATATACCAAAGCAAAGAGGCTATAGCTTCGCAAAGCTTGTGGATGTGGACCAAACTTGGTATGTGATATAACAAGCATGACCTGAGGACACATGAGTAGTTCTGGCACAGTGCCACCTACTGGTCAAAATATATTTACAAAAAATTACAATCATTTTGCTTATAACTTCGGACCAGTTTGGCTGTTAGATCTCGGTAGATTCTGAGCAGCATACCGAATCTAATGATACCTAATCTGCCTTGTCAGCCTGTTTCAACAATGTCTTTAACAGGGGTCTTCAAAAACTGCTCTGGAGAGCTACCATACTGCAGAGTTCAGCTTCAAACCCTAATCCAACCACATTCTGGACCAGATAATCAAGGTGTTCAGGGCTACTTAATTACAGACAGAACATTTCAACAAGAATTTAAATCTCAAGTAACAAGTAAGGAAAACCCCCATCATCACCGATTCATAACCCAGTGCCCGGTTCCCCGATAACGCTCACTCTTAGCGCGCTAAGAAGACTCGAAAGATATATCTTACCAAAGTTGTTTATGTTCCTAAGTGTATTCCCCGAAGTGTCCCTTAGGAAGCTTCTTATCACACTGCCTCTTACGTTCGACATTTACAAAGGCGCTGTCCCAAGTGAAGGTGCTGACAATTAGTTGGCATCGATTGCTCAGGAATCGATTTTCAACTTCACGCAAAGCTGCATTAGGGCTTAAGAAAAAACAACCACGTTCTATGCAAACAAAACATTCCTCAAATTATTCCCAGTAACATTTATTTTAACATAGTTTAAGTTATCCGTAAATATATGAGACTATTAATTAAATTATTAAATCGTCAGTAATATGTTCACACGATATGTTGTGACGGGTAGACGAACCAGGTATCCCTCGCTAATCATCCACCCTCCTTATCCCGTTGTGCCACTTGTGCCGCTTCTTGACATGGATTTAACGACTTCTAAAAATTATGTAATACACTTTTATATTAATGGTAAGGTACTTTACAATCAGAATTCCCCGGATGTAATCCCCGGCATGGCGCAGAAGGGCATTGGTGACAGTGTGGACACACCTCCACACCGAGGTCTTGCTTAGGCCGTAGCCCTCTCCCACGACCTCGATGAAGCTCCCTGTAGCAAAAAACCTTAGCGCTGCAAGCAGCTGGACTTCAGGGCTTAAAAGCAATATTCCGCCGCGTTAGCCTGGCAAGCACAGGTAGTCTGAGAAGGTCCAGCAGCTCCATAATGAGTTGTCTTGGGAGGCGATTTTTTTTTAATATAGCGCGTCAGGCAAAATGTCAAAAGGGCTTAAGTTTTGCAGAATAAAAAAAAATTACATGGACTAAACGGCTCTGCGGCCGCCGCCGTCTTTGATTCAATACAAGGACACGTTGGATCGCTGCCATAGTTGGTCGCTTACTGGACACCACCATGCTTACCCATTTATAGATCTTAGCCATTTAGACCCAAATTGTTTTGCCAGATTTTAACTATCAAAAGTGATTGCCAATTTAAACGCTTTAATGACATTACGAAGTAGCCTAGGCTAATTACCACCATATTAGTTCTGATACCAAATAAAGTCAACTTCATAAATAGGCCTGTATCCATTGTGAACATATTTTATTATTAGTCTTAAAATGTCCATAACATAAAAGAATTTTTGAGCACAACATTGTCAACATACCATAGTTTGACTTGTACTGCGCTGCGGCTGATTTCTAAAGACTGCTGCACAGTGGCGGCGACTAGCGTCTTGAGCTCAAACAACGCTAAGAGAGCGCTTACGAATGGTCCAGACCAACCTTACGAAAGTGTGACTTACAGAAGATATACTTAGCGTACGAACGTGTCGGGAATCATGCCATAACATTAAGAGAGAGGTTAAGGAATAGGTTAAGAACTACTTAGCGATAAGAACGTTTTGGGGAACCGGGCCCTGGTCGTTACTGAATAATTAAAGACAGCTCCTTACCTCTACATTTTACCTCTGTTGTGCTTGGCCCCTTAAATGCTGCTTGAAGTTATATTTTTTAATGATTTTGTTCCATTGTTGTGCTTCTTGTTTTCATCTGTTGCTGTTGTACAAGGAGGGTTTGATGGTTTGGTCGGTATGTAATTTGTCCCATCCATCCTGCACTGTGATTAGACCGCTGACTAAAAATTGACAGTAATGAGTGCTGCGTTTTACCCACTGATCTTCATATATAATGACTGGATTGCTCGTTGCGTTCTAAACTGTCATCAGTCGGTGAAGCCACAGGAAGTGTTTGAGCCGCCATCTTACTATTCCCTACCGCCAGAGGGCACCATTGACTGACAGCAAAAACCTTGACCTAAAATCACCCGATATGAAACTTATAAGTCACACAGGATTAGTGTTTAGGGTATGTCTATGTAAATTGTTCATTTAGATGTTATGTCCAATGTTTATGTCTATTCGGGCAGGATAAGCGATATATTGAAATCACTAAGGTATTTTATTTACTGACTGAGCAACGTCTATTTCAGACTTTTCAAAATCGTACAAATTTGTAGCGTTTTACTAGAATTACAGTTTCCATAGGAGTAAAATGTTATGTATGCATGTTGATAAAATTATTAATTTAACCAAACATTTAAATCATACCTGAATGCCGTTAAAGAAATCATTGATGAAACTTTTGCAGTTAACAAAAAAAAAATCAACATAAACATAAAAAGTGAATGTACGAGAATTGAGGTGTGTAAGTTAAAGCATAAATCTTTATTCAGATTTCAGAATGAGCACTTTGTCATTTGTAACACATATGTTGAGCAGGGCTCGCAAAATCGCTAGCCCAATGTCCCGGGGCTATTGTGTTTTCCAGTCGGGCTACCAAAATGTATCACCGCCCTGCCCGACGGTCTATCTTGAATATTGATTTAAAATTCCTAACTTGATTCGCGTTGTTCACTCGCTTGTAGGGGTGAAACAGATCATAGCTGATCGTTGATCATCTTTCGGATTTAAACATTTAAGTGTTTTAAACCATTCGCGTGCACTCCTTCAAAGTGCACACAGAGAACCACGTTTCAGACAATCTCCTGTGCATTAGGAGATATATTAGATCAGTGCATTCAGTCTTAAAGTGGCAGCAGCATTTAAATACCTGCTGTTCCATTAGTGGCACCTGCTGTCAGAGTGACATTTGCGTCTCATTCACAAAGCTAAAATCAGACCATTCTGTTTTTGCTTAAAATTTTTAAATTATTCAATCCAAATAACATTATTTAGCATCTTTTTTGGATAGTAATTCAAATGTTTGCCTCTCATTTTTAAATAGAGCACAGCCAAAGCCTTTGTTTATATGAAGAGATTTCTTTTAGTTAAAATTTCAAGTTAGTTTTATTATTTAACATTTATTATGTTGATATAAGTACATATTGCTGTGTTTTTGTTATGTTGCCTCAGGTATTTATTGCGGCGGTTCAGAATTCAAATATCCGGAGGCTATCACTAAAAGTTAATGCTCTATCGTGTTGGAAATATGCCCTACACCAAACCCAACCATAAACCTACCCAACAGTGTTAACAAATGCAAAACTGATATAAAAATGCATTTGTTGATGCAACCGTGCCGTTTTAACTTCCTTATATGCAGATTTGAACTGTTTTGTCGAACCGTGGTTACACGGGATTCAAACCGGAGCTCCTCACCTCTCAAGTACAACTTCGTACTCCGTGAGCTACTGAACAAACTTACCGCCTATGAAAGCCCATAGATATGAAGCTGGATTTCAGTCTCCCAGTATATTAATATTGTTTTGAAGTCATAACAAGATATTCTTAAATTTGTTGCGAAAAAAACACTCTATAAAAATAAAAACTCTAAAAATTTGTTAAAAAAAATAAAAAAAGTCGTAGTATTACTACCTCCACTATTGCTCATTTATTTTGAAAACTGCATTGATATGTACTTATTGGTACGTATTTCTTGTCTCGCTAAAAAGTGCACCCAGGTACATTTATGCCATGAGACCAGGTAGTTGTTTTCATTAAAATTGTACGATTTCCTAATAATTCAATAGAATGTATGGGAATACATACCAATATGGTGGCGTAGTGGCTTCACTTTTATGACGTCATGAGCAATTCAGTTCTCTGTTATAGATCAGTGGTTTTAACAGAAAGTTGAACATTTCTTCAATTCTCGACGCCAAGAAAAAAACTCAGAGCACACAGTGCTCAACGTGAAATAAACGCTCAGCGCCTCGTCATGCTCCTGGTGTTTTAAAAATTCAGCGCTCCCTTTGAAAAGCAGTTGAAAAAATACACTAGCCACTTGGTGGACAACGGCCTAAGACTCACAAAGAACCCCATAGCAACCCCCACACCAACACCCTGGTAATTTTCCACAACACCACCATATTCACATCTGCATTTTCTTCAGATTACATATCTCATCATAAGAATTCTATTCCTCAGTGTAATTTAGTGATATATTAGGACTTACAATAGGACATCCAAACAGAACATCAAATTTTGCAAATTAATATTTCTGCTTTAACTGTGTGCAGCAATTATACCATTTGTACTCTAGACAAAGAACCACATTATGGATTAATGACATCATTTCCTTTAGCAATAACTCTCTCAGACCACAGCACAAGTTGCCATTAGTGTGGACAACCTGTTTTGATTTGTCTCATTTTTGATAATAATGCATTAATGGATTGTTATTTCAAAGTATTTACATCTTCTTCTGAGTACAGCGGTAAAATTTGTAGAAATAATTTCTCCTCTTTTCCTGCAGTCGCAATCAGCACTTGACACACACCCCATTATTTTGTTTTCTTTTATTTGGCCTTCATTAAGCAGGATGGTCTGAGAGGAAAACAAATGAAGCTGGGAAAAGTAATGGAAATTGATTGGGCTTTTCAAACCTCAAACACAATCCTGTTCCATATTTCATCCTTGTTCCATATTACACACTTGAAAGAGATAACCCTCTTTCAAGTGTGATGCATAACTTAACCCAGAGTTAAAAATGGACTTAATTAGTGATTGACCAATATGGGATTTCACATGGTCAAAGCCAATGCAATAAAGAACAGGGTGGCTGATGGCTGATAAAGTACACCATTTATTCACAACAATTCAAATAACAGAACGTTTTCATTATTCGTGGACCATGCTGACCACTTCTGTTAATCAGCCATCTGTGCACAGCTGTCGATTGATGACAAAAATATTTAAAAAAGAAAGACCAAATATTGGTCATTTTAATCAGCCTGGTTGATAAGATCTCTATAATTAGCATGGTAAAAAAAGATATACATGGTGTGTAAAGCTTAATAGATTTCACCTGTTTAAATTCAAAACAGAATCTGAGCAAATAACGTCTACATATGTTCTTAAGTTGAATCACATATGTTTATTTTACAATCAGGGTTTTTTTTTTTTCATTAGAGAACAGGAGACATCTGTTAGTTACACTGCTATGATTCAATCTGTTCATCCACATTGGTTATTTTTCTCTTATTTTCTGTCTGTCATTCTAACAGTCATCCACCATTTGTTTATATATACTGTTTAATAATATTACTGTATATATACCACAGTTGTGGTCAGAATATCTGCAAAATGTAATTATTTTACCAAAATAAGGGGGAACAAAATGCATGTTATGTTTTATTAAGTACTGACATCAATAATAATATATCACACAAAAAACACTTACACACATACCACAAAAAAAAAAATAATAGTTGAATTTAAAAAAACGAGCCCGTTCAAAAGTTATACATACACTTGACTCTTAATTCTGTGTTGTTATCTGCTGTTATGGAACTACTCTGAGACTGGGACTGAAGATCCAATGCAGTGTTTATTAGGAAAGTCCAGAATCGTAATCAGACAGCAAGGCAATCATCAGTCTGACTAAACAACAAGGGAGAAAACACAGGCAACAGGGTAACCAAAAACAGGCTAAGAATCCAAAAACCAAGGTACATTTAAACGGGAGAAACGCTCAGAGAGGCAGTATAACACTTACAAGACTTTGCAAAGAATGAAAAACTAAACCCGGTTTATACAGGGTGAACAAAAAAGGGTTAATGAGACAGGTGCAGACAATGAGTATTGATGAGTCCATGCAGAGGATTGTGGGAAATGGAGTCCGGGGTAGATTAGAGTAAGCAATGGTAAGGGATTGAGTGTCCTCACCTGGATGATCCACAGCTGTTTTTTTTTTTTATTTATATTATGATAGCTGTTCATGAGTCTCTTGATGGTCCTGAATAGTTAAGCTGCTCTCTGTTTCTTCAGAAAAATCTTTCAGGTCCCACAAATTCTTTGGTTTTCCAGCATCTTTTGTGTATTTGAACCCCAACAATGAAGATGATTTTGAGATCCATCTTTCCACACAATGGGAAAACTAAGGGACTCAAAAACAACTATTACTAAAAGAAAAAACAATGCATTAAGAGTCAGGGGTGTAAACTATTGAACAGAATGAAGATGTGTACATTTTTCTAATTTTGCCTAAATAACTTTTTTCATTTAGTACTGCCCTTCAGAAGCTACCGAAGTTACTTACATGTTTCCCAGAAGACAAAATAAGTTCAATTTACCATGATCTTCAAATTCAAGGTTCAAGTTTTCAACTCCTGGCTCTTAATGCATTGTTTTTCCTTCAGTGACCATTTGAACTTTTTGTAATAGTTGTTTATGAGTTCCTCAGTTTTCCTCAGTGTGGAAAGATGGATCCCAAAATCATCGTCACTGTTGGAAAGGCTTCAAATACACAAAAGATCCTGGAAAACCAAAGAATTTGTGGGACCTGAAGGAATTTTTCTGAAGACCAGCAGCAGATTAACTGTTCAGGACCAACAAGATACTCTAAAAAAACAACTATCACAAAACAACAACACCCCCCCAACCCCCCCAAAAAAAAAAAAATATTATAAAAAGTGAATATCTCGTGAATATTAACACCAGTTCTACCTTCACCTGCTCCACTAAATCATCAGCTTGTGCATTTAAAGTCCTAGTCTTGTTCATCGTTTCTGTTTACAATTCTGATCATTTACCTCTTAGAAGTCTCTTATACTCATTGCATTTATTTGAATACAAATACACTAAAAAAAAAAAACATTGTTAAATATTATTACATTTTAAAATTTTTGAATATACTTTCAAATGTAATTATTCCTGTGATGTAAAGCAGAAGTTTCAGCAACATTACTCCAGTCTTCAGTGTCACATGATCCTTCAGAAATCATTATAATGTGTTGATTAGCCTCTCTTTTCAACCAATAGGAGCGTCTTTTGCTGTCTCTGCTGCCCGCCCACATTGCAAGGGTGATGAAGGCAGAGATTATTCAGAGACTGAAGGGGCCTAACTTTGGGCAGGCGGAAAACACCAACAACTTCCACAACCTCTACGTACAGAGACACACCAACGTAAGGTAGGTACATATCTACATAGTATACACATACTAGTGTATTCTGTGCACTCAGCTGATTTATTCTGGGCAGCCTAGAAAATATATACATATCCTAAACACCACACCTGCTCTCCGCCGAGCTGTCATACCCTCAATAGATCCTGTCAAACCATCCTGCCCTCCTTCAGTCTGCACACAAAAAACAAGTTATTCATCAACCTAGATATAAGTAGCTCGCATTTGAAAGTGCCTAGACACTTTTGTTTGCCTTCTATTAAAAAGTAAAAACAAACACAATCTTCAGGGCAAACTGTCGAAGAGGCTCTTCATCAAAACACAAATGTAGTTTTGTTCATTGCTTTGAAGGACAAGTAGTCCTTTGCTGTTTTTGCTTTCTGCTTCAAAGCTGTTTTATTTCCATATATTATCCTTTTGATTTGTGAGGTTGACTGTTGCTCTGCTCATTCTCAGTGTAACTGACTGAAGGAAAAAGCGAATCATATTTTCTTGGCATCTACATAATGTTCTGTATCTCTAAGTCACAATGGATTTCACAGAGTAGCTTCCAGGGCAGGCCACGCACTCATGTCATTAATGTTACTGAAGGATATTGGCAGTATTAGAGGAGCGTTTCAGGTTCAGTAAAAGTTAAGTTGGACAGCATTTGTGGTATAATGTCAATTACCATAGAAAATATTTTTTCATACAGCAGTTTTAGTCCTCAGATTTGATCGGCTGAGCAGCATTCCAAGAGCAATGATATACAGTCCAACAGCACCTTTTACAGTTTGTATCAGTTTTTCTGTGTTCAATCAGACAGTCAGTCTGTGTTAGTGGTGAGGAGGTTTTAGTGACTTTTACAACAAGTGAATGATTTTGTCACTGAATCATTTGAAACGATTCATTAAAAAACACAGATTCATTCAGGAACAAAACAAGTTGCTCTCTTTATGAGTGAGTCATTGAATCATTCACTCAACAATTCATTGAAAAACAGATTAATTCAGGAACAAAACAAATAACTCTCTTTGTGAGTGAGTCATTGAATCATTCACTCAACAATTCATTGAAAAAACAGATTCATTCAGGAACAAAACAAATTCACTCAGCGGATTCAGACAAATTGAATCATTCACTCAACAATTCATTGAAAAAACAGATTCATTCAGGAACAAAACAAGTTGCTGTCTTTATGAGTGAGTCATTGAATCATTCACTCAACAATTCATTGAAAAAACACAGATTCATTCAGGAACAAAACAAGTTGCTCTCTTTATGAGTGAGTCATTGAATCATTCACTCAACAATTCATTGAAAAACAGATTAATTCAGAAACAAAACAAATAACTCTTTATGAGTGAGTCATTAAATCATTCACTCAACAATTCATTGAAAAAAACAGATTCATTCATGAACAAAACTAATAACTCTATGAGTGAGTCATTGAATCATTCACTCAACAATTCATTGAAAAACAGATTAATTCAGAAACAAAACAAGCTGATCTCTATATAAGTGAATCATTCACTCAAGTTGCTGTCTTTATGAGTGAGTCATTGAATCATTCACTCAACAATTCATTGAAAAACAGATTCATTCCGGAACAACACAAATAACTCTCTTTATGAGTGAGTCATTGAATCATTCACTCAACAATTCATTGAAAAAACAGATTCATTCCGGAACAAACAAATAACTCTCTTTATGAGTGAGTCATTGAATCATTCACTCAACAATTCATTGAAAAACAGATTCATTCCGGAACAAAACAAATAACTCTCTTTATGAGTCATTGAATCATTCACTCAACAATTCATTGAAAAAAACAGATTCATTCAGGAACAAAACAAGTTGATCTCTATATAAGTGAATCATTGAATCATTCACTCAACAATTCATTGAAAAACAGATTCATTCCGGAACAAAACAAATAACTCTCTTTATGAGTCATTGAATCATTCACTCAACAATTCATTGAAAAACAGATTCATTCAGGAACAAAACAAGTTGATCTCTATATAAGTGAATCATTGAATCATTCACTCAAAAATTCCTTGAAAAACACAGATTCATTCAGGAACAAAACAAGTTGCTCTCTTTATGAGTGAGTCATTAAATAATTAACTCAACAATTCATTGAAAAAACAGATTCATTCAGGAACAAAACAAGTTGCTGTCTTTATGAGTGAGTCATTGAATCAGTCACTCAACAAGTGACTTTTGTCTTTATAATTGAGTTTTTGACAAAACAGTTGATTCTGCCGTGGCTTTGTTTAGAATTGTTTCCTTTGAGTGAGAAAAAAAAAGACAAAATAACTGCCTATAATTTATTTAGATGTTTTCAGTTTAATAAACTGTTGAATAAGAGCAGTATCACAGATGATGTTGGTCTACACTGCTGTATTTTTAAGGATTTTTCGATACTGGAAAATGAGAAAAATGCTTCTTTAGAAAATATTTATGGTGTGTATTAAATGTTGTACAAAAGCATAATTTCGCGCTCTTTACCAGTTTGCGTAATTCTCCTTTTCTTGAACATTTGAATATTTTCCACAGCATTCTGTATGCAGACATTGTTGGATTCACACGTCTAGCCAGTGACTGTTCACCTGGAGAACTTGTCTACATGCTCAATGAGCTCTTCGGCAAATTTGACCAGATAGCCAAGGTATCACATGACCTAACGGGCATAGGAGAATATTTATATAACATTCATATTTTTCCTGTACACAATATGTCTACTACACAGGCTGTCTTGATGGTTTGTTTGATGCAGGATAACGACTGCATGCGGATCAAGATCCTGGGCGACTGCTATTACTGTGTGTCAGGGCTGCCGGACCCTCTGACCGATCATGCCAATAACTGTGTGAAAATGGGGCTGGACATGTGTGAGGCCATCAAGTAAAAGAGCACTCTGTCTTTCTCAAACTAGATTATAATCGGTCCATCACAGCAATCTGCATTAAAATATGTTTGCATAATAACCACTAAACTACTTTCCTACATATCTGTGCTAGTTTAAATGTCTGTGCAAACACCATGTAAAATTCAGTCTTAATAGGCTAATTTAACCTAAATATAATTGGCATACAATGCCATAAGGTTGCCTGAGGTTCCCAGCCTGTGGGATACCTGCTGGGCGTCCCATAAGCCAGTGCTTATCAGGATTTATTTTGAGATAATGACCAGCTGATTGCACATGATCCATTTTCCATTTCTTCATTAGAACAAAAAGTCACATAGAGTTATATCTGCTTAAAAGCCCTAAAACCACTACACATGAGCTGTTTGTCACATTACGGCCTTTACAAGGGACCATTTCTGCATCTCCTTATTCCAATCCCTTTTACGACTCTCTGAGGCTGAAATAACCCTCGTACTCAAGAGGCTCAGATGTGTGATATTGTTGAAACCCACACATTCTCCTTTCTCCAGCTCAAAGTGCAGCTCCTTTTTCCAGTCCCTTTCACGATTCCTCACCCATTCTTCATTCTTCCGCTCTTCTGCCACACATTTGCTTTCCGTTACGCTACTGCAGTATTTTTCTTTCACACACACAAATTCATTTTAGGGGGGTTATTGAGAACCCTTCGGTGTATTTTCCAACATAATATAGCTCAGGTTGAGGGGCACCTAGAAATAAGAATGGTGTGTGACAGATACACTGAAATGATCTGTCAGAAACACACACACCTCCAGGGGTGCAATGCACCTTTTTATTTTATTATATTTATTTATTTTTTAGCAGGTTAAGCAATTTTATAATGGTACACAAACTAGACCAGCACCAAACTAGCTCAACCCAGCCTGCATAAAAAAAAACCTGAATGAATGTATACACCTAAACTGTTTTGTGCCAGCAGGGACATGGTAACATTCAAACTAGCTTATCTAAATCACAAGATGATACGTTCTGTGTGCTGAATGAATGTATACACAGGCACCAGACACACTCCCTCATAAAGCAACACGTACCGCTGCAGTCCTGGCACCCTCTGATATTTACTTTGCTATAAATATTTCTGGTGTTAAGCTGAGTTGTGTCAGTGAAATATGGTGCTGTTTCACTCATTTCAAAGGATGGAGGGAGAGCCGGAAGTGCGTACATGCTGTGAAAGAAATATCTTTTATGACACTGGAAGAAAACTTGCCTTATTTACATAAAATAGTTGTATAAAACCTGTCAAGAGTATCCAAAATTTCTCATGATTTAAAAAAACCTTTCAATCTAAAGGTTTATGCTTACAATAAGTTTAATAGACAAATATTAATTGTGCCTTCACATACATTTCCTTAAAAACTTTGTAATAAAAATATTTTATATACTTTTAAGAATATATTTAATTCTGATAATTGATTAAAATACATTTTGAATTAATTACATGCTGATTAAATAATACAGTTTATAATATGCTGATTAATTAATCCAATTTCTAACAATGAATTACATAAATACATATTCAGTTACACTATTACGGCAAACACTGTGATTTATTTTTTTGTTTTTGGTTTTGTTGTATTAAAATGTATAAAGTAGTAATAGTAAACAATGAGTAAACTTAACTTGTTATTTCAGGAAAGTGAGAGATGCTACCGTGGTTGACATTAACATGCGTGTTGGAGTGCACTCTGGGAATGTTCTCTGCGGTGTGATTGGCCTTCAGAAATGGCAGTATGATGTTTGGTCACATGACGTCACCCTGGCCAATCACATGGAGGCGGGGGGTGTCCTGGGTAAGATCAGCATATGACTTTTCTTTTTCCCCATTTTCACATTTTCACATATTTGCCACAAGTGCTATTATGCTCGTGGAGGGTTCTTGACGTTAATAAAAATGCTTTTTTGAGAGCACAATGAATGTGCTTTTGTGCTTCTAATGAGTGTTTGTTGAATAAAACGCCAAGCACTACATTCATTTTTCATATCTCGATTGTCTCTGTGAGCATTGGAACATTTGTGGTACACTCACATAATGCACCTGTTTTTGTGAAGTGTTCTTTCATTCGCCAGCCTGTAATAGTTGTGTGCTCCTCTCCAGACGGGTTCACATCTCTTCTGTGACACTGGAACATTTGAAAGGAGCGTATCAATCGAGCCAGGCAACGGACAAAGCAGAGATTCTTACCTGAAAGAGCACGGCATCATCACGTATCTAGTCATCAACCCGAAGGTAAAAAATGACGCAGTCTAGCTTTCACGTTTATAAATAACAAGACATTTACATTCTCTGAAGAAAACACTGTTGCTGTGCGTTTCTTACTGGCTTTAATCGTGTTAGGGGTTTATAACAAATATCAGCTATGATAATAATTATTGTGGAAACAATAAAACCACTTTTAAATAAATAACATAATTATAAATAATAAAAATATCTGTTTATTACCCAGAAAATTAGTTAAACATAGTATTAATCATAGCCGAACAAACATCTGCTGTATGATGTATGTTAATAAATCATATCATAATGTGTCTAGTTATGCAACTGAACTTTTCAAACTAGCTTTGCATTCAATTCACCTTGAGCACTAATTAGCATAATTACCATATTTAGACTTTTTTGCAGTTACACAAATGTGACTTTGTGCTCATATTTGACAAACCTGGGAAGAGTGTTTATCTCAACACAAGTTCGAGGAAACAGGCATCAAGACCCAGAAGATTCCTGAATATCCGTTCATTCAGATGTGTGTGGGCTTTTCAGCCCCCAGACAGCATAATGCCTGGCACCATATATTCAAATAACAATGCCTATTCTTTTTATTTATTTCATTTTTATTATTTATCCAGTGCCTTATTTACTTTTCAACAATGCATTTGCTTTGCCCGAGGGTAACACAAAAGCAGCAAATTTTCCTCATAAGAGACTCATACATTTATTTCTGTTCAGTTCGAGCCTTTCTGCCCTCTTATCATAACAGGCCCACTGCACACCCACTCCCCTCCACACTGCCATTATGATAACTGCATTTGAGTTTGGAGGGCTTTTTGCTTGTTTGTTTAGTTGCTCTCTTTTCTTTCTTTGATCACCCTGTTGTTCAGTTAATGCCAATTTGCATTTTTTTTTTTGTTTATTCTAATGAACGACTGCCATGGAGTCAAGCTGCTGTAAGTAGACAATACAGATTTGAAGGGAGCCTCTCTGTTATCTTTTAGACTGCAGCAGGGGTTTTCTAACTTTGGTGTCAAGCGCCCTCAAATAGGACAAACCTCTTACAAGAGACCCCTTTCCTAAGATACATATGAATTCATGTGTAACGCCGCTTTTACATGAATGAATATGTATTTTAAGCTCCCCCTTTTTTTATATTTTCAGGCTTGAATTTATACGTGATATTAGGTGTGAATACAATGTTGTTTTCAAAATGTATTAAATGGCTTTTAATATTGTCTCTGTACAAAGCCGCCGGAGACAAGTGTTAAAATATTTACTCTCTATACTGTTTTTTTAATATTGTTAAATGTTAACCTAAACAGAAACAATTTCAGCTCTATTCAATTTTATTTGTAAAAATTTAAACATCAAACAAAATCACAAAGCAGTGTGAAGAATTGAGTTTAACAAATTTAATTAATATTTCTATAAAAATTATTAAAAATATATATAATAATCAAATTTTTAACAAATTTACCATCCCCTTAACCTATTTTAATTTTTTTTTATTTTATTTTAAATTTAACTTTAATTTATTATTTCAATAAACATTAAAATTTTAAAGTTTTATTTTATTTTATTAATAATCCCATGTCCCTGTGTGCTAATGGGATCTGAATCATAATTTGGAACCGTAATTTGGGTCCTAAAGGAATCAATCAGAATTTTTAAGAATCCACTTACAATCAAATTAGATTCTCCTGAATGAACTTGTTAATACATGTAATCATTTAATCTAGTTTTAGGACCTTTTTTTTAGCTATTTTATACTATTTTAAGCAGATTCTTGGTATGTCTGTATATGATTCCATTAGGATCCTTTAGGACTGACTCTAAATCATGATAGAAATCCAGTCCTGCACACCAGTGGCTTTCTACAGGTTTTCCTTGAGGACTTCAGGGTTTTACACTGAACATCAAGTAGTGACTTGACACAGTACCAAAATTGTTTAGAATCCATAGTAGACAAAAATGTACTGAAAATCAGTATCAGATCACTTAATACACTTGAATAAAAAATGTATTACAAAACAAACCTGTGACCCACCACTTCAGTATTCAATATTCTTGTCCGATTGTTTGGATTTCTGTGCCCTTAACACCTCTAGCCTGTAACACATCCATTTAGACTTGTACTTCAAGCTATGGTTGCACTTCATGCGTAGGCAGAAAAACGGAGTCCCCCGCTACCTGCTCGTCTTCGCACCACTCTGGATGGGGTCAAGATGAGGGCGTCTGTCCGCATGACGCAGTACCTCGAGTCCTGGGGAGCGGCCAAACCGTTTGCTAACCTCCACCATCGAGACAGCATGACCAACGAGAACGGCAAGATCAACACACACGTGAGTCAACCTGAGCACACATGCAAAAACATACAGTCATTCTGATTCAAGATTTAAATGGTGATTACAGTCATCAGGACTAGTTTTGCTTGAAGCCCTTAATAGTGCTCTATTAATAACATGTGTAACATTTTTTTTCTTACAGGATGTGCCATTAGGGCAGTACAACTTTCAACATAGGTCTGAAAGGTCTGTTTTTTTTTTTTTTTTTTACTGTTTATTGCTTTATATAACAAAAAAAAGCAAAAATCTAAATTCAAGTGAATAACTTTTCTGAACTTTCACACTGACCTTGTTTACATTTCCATGGTTGGTTAGTCTCTCTCCCCCATTTTTCTTCCCTTTCAGAACAAAATCACAGAAAAAGAGATTTGAAGAGGAGTTGAACGAAAGAATCATTCGCACTATTAACTCAAACAACTCACAAAATTAATCATCTTAATTCACATTGAGGAGGAACTCATGAAAACACAAAAAATAGCTAAATGATAGCAAGGATCAAGTCTGACCTCACAATGAAAATCTGGGATTCAAAATCTGATTTAATCCCGATTTAAAGTCAGCAAAATCAAAAAAAAAAAAACAAAAAGAAAAGTTTGATATTAGAAAACATAATCGTCAAACAAATATTTTATATCACGTTTATTAAATATTTTTTATTTAATATATATATATATTTTTTAATTTAATAATTTTCATTTAAAATGTATTTAGTAAAATAAATAAAAAACAAATAATTAAATTAGTTAATTAAACAAGTACAATTATTCATATAATATATTGAATAACAAAATTAAAATTAATACTTATCGAATTATTTATATTTATATTAAATAGAAAAATCTAAAATAGAAGCATTTTCATTAGTGGTCGATTCGGAGCTCAATATACAGTATAACACAATCCTTTTGTTTCACTTTCAGAACATTTCCTCCATCAATATCACCCCAACAAGCTATTATAAAAGCGATTCATTGTTGCAATGAGAATTTAATTGTTATAAATGACTTAATTTATGCTTTCTTTCCACCCAGACCAGTGGCTGGAAGTCAGAGGCGACATTCAAGGAGCGTCTCTCTGTTCTTTCACAATAAAGACAACCGAAAGAGAAGAGAACCATGCGACATTCCACCTTGAGATGTGTCATTGAATGGCAAAACTTGATGTCATGCGCGTCAGCGTGGTGAAGAAAAACACTTGAACAAAGATGCTGAAAGAGCTGAGGATATGTTTTGTTCTTGTTTTTTTTCTTTCTAACAGTCCAACAGAGCCACAAATCTGCCTGCCTTCAAGGTAACTTGACGTCACGTGTGCTTGTCCGCATTTTCTCGTCTGGCGCTTTATAGTGCCGGTCTTAGTCGCAGCGCGAAGTAAGTAACCATTTCTGTCACAGCATCTTCAAACATACTTCAAAGTAAACTCCATTGTCTTTTCCGACGCAATTGCACGGCCTCCCACACACACGGGAAACCAACAGTGACACATAATAATATTACAACATATCTACACAACTGAGTTTGGGGAAAAATGAGTGCAATTGATAAAGACACTGGGTGATGGGAACATCCATAATGTCTGTCTGAGAAAAGACCCAAGCCCTGAGCAAGACGGTGTTATAGAGGTATTATTGTTTTAATCAGAGAAGCCATTCGGGTTTGGAAATTATGTCCTCCTTTTGTATGAAGTCAGGAAAAATCGTTAATGCAAGACAATCAGCCTAATTTACTGCTCATCTCGGTTGACCGAGACACATTCACAAGAGCCGGAGGCACAGCGCTTTCCTCTCAAGCTGAGTTCTCAACTTCCGCACAATTGATTTATAACAGATGTATAGTGAGATAGGGCACCGCAAAGAACGGAACTAACCAGTTTTGGGGGTGTGGTGTTGTGGGCCAAAAAGCCGAAATAGGGACCGGGCGTGGGGGGGTAGTACGGCACCAAACTGCGCCACCCCCCAAAAAGCCGACAGGGACGCTCTAAAGGGGTCCCACCCTAGGAGAAATCACGAAACGAGAGGGCTAAGGGGAATGGGGATGTCGAACAAAAAGTTAAAAAAAAAACAAGGACGACACGGAAGAAGGCTCGGAGCGGGGGGGCTCTGCTCCGGGGGTGACCAAACAAAACGCTGTGAAAGTGTTTGTGCATGAACGGCAAAGCTGAACTCAAAACCTAACAAGAACGGACCGACTGCAAGAAGAATATGAGGCGGTAACCAGGGAACAGAACAGAGACCAGTGGCGTATTAATAGGCAGTACCGCCAGCGAGGAAAACGAAGATTTGCGGGGGTTGGAACCGTGAATGGGGTGCCGGGGATTTGGAACTCATTCGGAGGATACCGGTTGCCAGTAAGGGATGGAAAGTACTAAGTAAGCTAACCAAAGAATGGGAAAGGACAAAAAAAAAAACTTTAAAAACGGGAATGGCGGGCTTTAGCCGAACGGGAATAAATAAGAGGGGAGTAAAATTAAACGATGAACTGAATGGGAGAAAAATACTGTAAGATTAAGGAAAAAATAAAGACAGGGTAAACGGGGGCCGGAGCAACAAACGGAAAATAATTTTAAATGAAGGGGGCGAAAAAGGAAAAACGAAATAAAAAAAAAAAAACTAAATAGCCTAAAAAAAAAGGAATAGTTGTGAAAGGGCGATTAAAACAAAAAAACACATTACAAGAAATAAAACTTCTACCACTAATTATAAAAATGAAAACTGGAATTATATAAACAGAAAATATAAATGAAAGTAATATGAATAAATAAAATAATGGTACATTAAAAAAATAATAACACTGACGTGGGGTACTGTATATCTCAAGAGCAAAATGTCTTAATGGTGGATTTGATGGTGGGTTATTTTGACCTGGAGCAGGTAGCAATCACCTTGCAATCACCCAAAACACCTAGGCAATGGCTAGCAGTGCACTAATAAAGTATTTACAACCCTTATCAGCCACATACCAACCAAACCGGCTACATTCCATCAAACATTTGTTCCATTTACGAATGCACAACAGAACAGGTAACTTACCAACAAAATCACCAAACTACCAAAAAATTCAAAACATGATGGGCATTGGTTAATCCTACTCCTATGTATGGCATTACATCTATTTCTGCTCTTTTTCCATGTCAGACGATTGCATAAATATTGGTGATAGGCTGCCTGCAGGATAAACCAAATTATAGCAGGCAAATACATGGATGATGAGTAAAATTGCTGCTTTGGAGGAGCTGATGATCGTTTGTCTCTCACAGAAACTTACAGTCCTTGGAGTTTCATACGGAATTGGGATTCTCCTGCTGCTCGTTTGGATCTCCCGCAATTTGTTTTGTTGGTTCACATACTGGTAAGTGGTGCTCGGGCTTGTAGACGTCAAATATTGAAGTAGATTTTCTTCCGGAGATTGTGAAAATGGTCCAGTGACCCACTGAGGCAGGGCTGGCTGTGTGGTATTCAAGTCTCTTCAGCCACTCCTTCAGCATGTTAATATTGTTCCATTTGCCAATGGTTGTGAGAATAAAAAACTGGTGGTGATGAAGATTCATTTAATAAGTCGTAGTTTGGCCGCCACATTTGAGACCATACATCTGTGTCGGCCAATAATGCCATTTAGGAATAGAGGAAAAAAGATACCATATCAAAAACAAGATTGAATTGCCTGTGTTTTAACCCGGAGGTGAACAAGC
The DNA here is from genome assembly GCF_018340385.1 of Cyprinus carpio. Classification (NCBI taxonomy): domain Eukaryota; kingdom Metazoa; phylum Chordata; class Actinopteri; order Cypriniformes; family Cyprinidae; genus Cyprinus; species Cyprinus carpio. The sequence continues at coordinate 15,974,153 of NC_056590.1, read as the reverse complement.
GACTCTGGTGGTGTCAGCTCTTAGAAGAGCGTGGGTCCTATAAATAAATCTTACAAGCTACTTTGGACACGTGGAGCATTAAATTGGGCGTTTAAGTAAATGGTCACCTGGTGGTCTCTTCTATTTTCTTAAAAATCTCAGCCATGCTTTTTCTCATCTTAATATAGATTATGAAAGCTTAGAGTGATAATGGCTTATATTTCAATGATTCAAAGGCGAGCTTGTATATTCTCTAGTCATTGGAAATCTGTCAAAGAACCACGTTCTGAGAGTGCATATTCCATACCCCAAAATCAAAAGAAAATGAATAAAGGAATGCTGTTTGTCTTAATGAAAATGAAATAAAAGGCCTTTCTTAATAGTAACTAACTTTCCAAGAAATAGTATGTAAATTGAAAATAATCTTTTTCTTTTTTGGTTTTTATTTCTTTTTTTGTTTTTGTTTTTTTACATTAAATTAGTATTATTATTTTACTTAATAGTTTTTACTTGCATTCCGTTATTCAAAAAATGCTGTGTACTTTTAAACTGTGTTCATTCAAACAAATTCCTGAAAAAAAAAAAATATTATGTTGAAACTGTTTTCAACACTTAAAATAATTGAGAAAGGCTGTCTTGAGAAGTAAATCCAGGTAGATCAGAATGATTTTCTGAAGGATCATTGGACGAATGGGAGTAGTGGATGCTTTGAACATTCAGCTTTGCATTCACAGGACTAGATTACAATTTAAAACATATTCAAATATAGAAAAAAGGTATTTTACAAGTGTTAATAGTATTTCATAATTTTAATCAAATAAGTGCTAAGGCCTTTGTTTGAGTATAAGAGACCTTCTTGCCACAAAAACATGTCCAAAATCGTTACCAACTACCAAACTTGTTGGGCAGTAGTGTAGCATTCCTGTTAGGGTACTGCTTTAATTTTTATTAAAATTATCATTTTTGATGTTAAAAATTACCAAAACCGTTCCACTATTAAAGTAATTACTCTATTTCGGTACTAAGAATCGTAATGGAGTATGAAACTTTGAGCAAACAAACTATTTGAAAAGAATGGCTACATTAGAATTGGGGTCTGTTTAATCCAAAAATGTCACTAATACTACTAAAAATGTTGTCGGTCTTTAAAAAATATAGACTTCAATTTTATATGTTATTGTGTATTAATTAATTAAATTTTCGGGGGGGTGGGGGGGGGTGGTGACCTTGACATGTGTGAGATTCAACCTCTCACATACACTCCATGGGAATTCATACTATTAATCAGTGTCAACTGTTTTTCTGTGTATTGAGGTGTCAGAAGTTATAATTTTTAGAGGAACCTTCCAGAGAACTCTGAAGGGTTTGCATGCGTTCATCCAACGCCTTGACTGACGTGATGTCCCCAGTTCATTTAATTAACCATCGTGTTTTCAGATGAAGATTCGGAATTCGTGATGATAAAAAAGAAAAAAAAAAAAAGCAAAAATAGCCACACACTTAAGGAAAATATTGCATGAGACCAGAACCCTTTTGTGGGTGTGTCATAAATAGAAAGCATAGGATTTAGGGCTTGGGGTACTGTTGACTGGGGTTTTTTTGCCATCTATTTTTGTGCAGTAAAACAGTGGTTTTTTGGAATTGGGGTACTGAGGGGCCATGTTTTATAGAAAGCTCTGGCAGTTAAATTGAGTTTCTTTTATGGTAGGGACTCTCTCTTTGGTTTCACAACACACACTGTTCAAAGTCATGAGTGCCTACGAGCTTCTATGGAGCTAGTTTAAGGAGTATCTCTGTTTTGGGTTCCCATTTAAAACGGATGTGAGAGTTCATATTTTGATCCATAGATTCACAAATATGAAAGGGAGGGGTAAAGGTGTATTCCAGGAGGTAAAGTGCTGTGTGTAAATACTGAAAGATAATTTTTTGTCAATTGGTGATGTAACTAACGTGTGATTGATCTGGTTTGAGAGGGGTTTTATTGTTTTGTTTGTTGTAGGAAAGCAGCATCTTACCTCTATTTTACTTCTTTTTGGATTTAAGCCTGAAAGCGTTTCTTGCAACATGGCTTGTTGTGTTTTTTTGTGAACGTTCTTTTCAATTCAGTTTCCGTTTTAATACCACCTCTGACAATGTAGCATGAAACTGAGTCACTAAAGGTGTTACTCGGGGCACTACAGACAAATTATATTAGATATGCTACTGCAATCAGTACAGGACGTCGCATTTTTCATAAGGCTCGCTGCATGCGCAGGTTTCTTTCAAAGGCCAGTGATAGTCTTCATTTCAGGACATAAAACATTCAGAGGGAAGGGCTGCCTTTCTTCATCAAATTTTAGTTTGCTTGAATGGAACTCTATTCAAAAGTGTAAATGCTGTCACTATTTACGGCATTGTCATTGTCATTGCAAAGAAACTCTATACTGGGTAGTAAAGACCACATGGTCCCTTTTAGTCCTTCACTTTTCTTCAAAAACCTCGAAAGTGAGGTGCGGAAAATTAGGTGGTTATGCTAAGCTACTATGCTAACTGTTGTATCTTGATTGAAAATAATAGTGAAAAGACAAAACAAATGGGAAAAGTTGTGTTCAGGCCAAATGGAATTGCTTTGGGGGCCAAGGAGATCAAACTTTCGTTGTTGGGGGTGGAGAATAACTATACCAGCTATTTTCAGAGGGAAAGAGTCTTTAATTTAGTCAATTGCATTTTTTATGGGAAATTATAGATGAAAGTAAAATGGATTGGGCTATGCAGTCTGTACATGTGCCTTCATCTCAAAGCTTGATATAGATTTGGCTTTTTTCTCATTATATATTCATTATAACTGTGAAGTTATGTTTATTAATGTGTCTCTGACTTCTAGGGCACAATCATAACCTTGAGCAAGTGGAATAGAAGCAAATATGCTAAGGACGTGGGTGGGAGTTAAAGTTTTTTGTTTTTTCTTTTCTTTTTGTTTTCTGTTGTTGCTATAGCAATGGGGCAAAGCAGCCTCACTGCACAATGCCCTGGCTTCCCTGGCTCCTCTAAAAGTCATCACAAAAAAAGGCCCTGGAGACGACTTGCGCTCATCCATGGGCAAAACCACTGCACTGATCCTAGGTCATGGCTGTAGTCAATTATGGTAGCGAGCATCCCTACTTCTTTAATACCTTGATCTATCAGCTAGATCTTGGGGGGACTGCTTTTTTAAAATGACTGACATTTATTATGTTCACGTATAATTCATTATGAGCATGTTCATAAGAGAAATATTCCCTGCTTGCTTTAGTTATGGTTATGTCAATATCATGAACTGATTGCTGGCTTTATGGTTCAGTAATTCAAGAAACTGTTTAGAAATAAGGGTTATATTAAAAATCTTGCTCTTGCCTAATTTTTTAAATCACTTCTGACCTATAAGAGGATATTTTCCTCAAATAATATTACAAAATATCTACACTATTGAAGCTCTGCTATAAATCCCCGTTTTCTATATATATACTAGAAAATAGGATGGGACCAAGTACCGAAACCTGAGGAACCTCTACCAGGTAATTAATGTGACATAGGCACCGTTTTTACCTTCAAAAATAATTGAAAGAAAATACAGCAGTGGTGGTATAGTTTACAGCTCTCATCCGGTCAAAATTGATTTACTTTGTTGAAAGGGACTTTTAGCTTATAAGACTAGCAAGGTGATATAAAAGGCCAAGTTACTTTCTGTTAAAAGTGCATGATTTTCATTCCTCGGATACATAAACTTTATCAGTATTACAAAATAGATACCTGGACACATTATTTAGCCGTTGGTGATAAATAAATCACCAGTTTTTTCCCAGTTGGAGGGATTTTATTATGGAACTGGGTTGGTCAACAGTAAAGGGGCAGGAGCAGAATTAGTGTCAGCTGTCTGGTGGATTCCTCATGTAGCATCGCATGTATAGGGCTCTGGTCCTCAGTTGGGTAATCTAATGGTAGTCCCCTGAGCCTCAAGTGAATGTGTTTGTTCCCTGTGGGTAGAGAACAACAGAGAACTGGTGACCCAAAATTACTTGGGTTTTAGGTCTTCACAACATTGCGATGAGAACTGTTACCTAGTTGCAGCTGGGGCTTGTAAAACTTAGATATTTTGTTTCTCTTGCAGTGGACAGTCATTGATTTTTTAATTGGGCTTAAATGTCAAAAACATTTTTTGGACCACTGTAATTTCTATAATAAACAAATTAAGTAGGTTCACATACCACAACAGTAACAAACATTGTTTCAAATATTTTAGCATCTTTTTAATTAATAACCTGCACCCAAGATGGAACAAAAAAAACTGTTATCCACAGAAGCTTCTATTCTGCCAAAGTTGGCAATTGTTCATCTGGCCATGCTTTTCCACATCTGCTTGCAGTTGACTTTTTGCACATTTTGTAAAAAACAAACAAAAACAAACCCCCCAGAAAAACATATTTGTTACAAACAATCTTGCAACAGATGTGTTTAGCTAAAGAATGATGGTGTCAATTCTGCTATAAGTTCGTCTAAAATTTTGGTTTTTTGTCTTCCATCTGTTCGGGGTTTTAAGGTGTCTTCTTAGGGCGAAGATTAGGTACGGTAGCATCACCTCCACTCAACATTTTCCAATTAACAGTATGGTATGGTCCATATGGTCAAACCACAGGGGGACCCTCAAAACATACCAAGTTCTACTTGCCAGTAAGTTGTAATAAATCTATTCTCATGTCTTTGTTGCTCCATAAATCTCTTCTAAGAAAAAAAAATATGAACTGAATAACCTTTATTTACAGACCCACATGAAAACATGTTGTAAATCCTCTGTTGAGATGTGGTTTTCAAAAAAAAAAAAAAAAAAAAAAGGAAAAGAAAAGTTCTCTGTATCCTTGAAGGAACAGACTTGTGATGAATTGTGAGTGTCCTGAAATGAACCAATTTGTCTACGCTTGCATCAGTATATAAAAAGTCACTTTATACTGTGCGTGATTATGTATGGCGACTCTATGGTGATATTAAGCAGCTGAAAAATATTCTGGAAAATATAGTTATGCACTAAGAGCTATGTAGTGTGTACATGGAATTAGATCTCTACAGATATTAAGATGGTGGACAAAAGCATCCTCAAGCATCTTCCTAGAATGATACAGTACATTGGTTAGGAAACAATACTCGTTGCGTATATGACTTTTTTTTTTTTTTGCCTTTCTTAGTAACATCCATTTTGTAATATTTCAGGGTCATCATATATGTTCTGTTATTAAATTCTTAGCACTTAAATCAAAGCTTCATAGTTCTCTTTTCATTGATACTGATTGGCCGTGATGAATGTACAGATGTGAATCTGACTGGCTTTCTCTTCCCTGGCAGTATTTCATCTACAGCTGCATTCTGGGATTGATCTCATGCTCCGTGTTCCTGAGGATAAACTATGAGCTGAAGATGATAATTATGCTTGCTGCTGTAGTGGGTTACAATATCATCATTCTTCAGACCCATGCCTCTGTACTGGATGATTACAGCATGGCCTCTACAAGACCCAGCAAAACAGACCGGTACTGGATTTCCCGTATGCTCCCACATACAGTGATGTTAAAAAATTGTCACAAATAATCTGCAGGGGGGGGTTTTATTTGTAGATGACACTTGTTTAATATTTCCATTGCACACACACAGTGAGTGAAAGAATGAAGAATTGTGCCACATAGAAACATTTGGTAACTGTGGAGGCAATTTTTTTCCAGAAGGTCTCTCAATATCTCCAGGGATTATGAGTGACAGGTGCTGCTGCTGAGATGGCAGGCTTTGTGTGGATTAGTCTTTTCGGAGGATTTGACAAGAAACATTTTTTAACATAAGCCTATTGCATTTCTCTCATAATTATTATTATTTGCTTTGGTATTTTTCTTTCTTTGTTTCTTTTATTATTGTTTCCTCTTTCCATGCCTTCATTAAGCCTTTCTGAATGGAGCAATATTAAGTAAAGTATCAAATTGGAAACTGCCCGTGCAACATAATGACAGTTTATGCCTATGCAACATTAGGACAATATAAATCTGAGTTAGGTTAGACTGACAAAATGTTGCTGAGAAGTCTGTATCCTGTCCATATCCTACTCTACACACAATATATTTGGCTCTTTTGTGTGCTCTTGACTTCTGAAGTTTATATTTCTGTCTGTTCCCCCTCAGGCCGGGTGTTCTTAAAGATTTGAAGACCATGGGCTCTGTGTCATTGTTCATTTTCTTTTGTCACTTTGCTTGTGCTGGCCAGACAGGTGAGTCTCTCTCAATCTGCTATCATATTTGCTCTTTGTTTTTTGAGAAGTTATCTCTAAAGAGTTGAATTATTTGGAATGAGTTCCACTGATCCAGGAATAGTTCATTCCAAAATGAAAATTTGCTGAAAATGTATTCATCCTCAGGCCAGATGAGTTTGTTTCATCATTAGAACAGATTTGTAGAAATGTAGTATTACATCACTTGCTCACCAAATGATCCTCTGCAGTGAATGGGTGCCGTCAGAATGAGAGTCCAAAACAGCTGAAAAAACATCACAATAATCCACAAGTAAAACACATGACTCCAGTTCATCAGTTAACATCTTGTGAAGTGAAAAAGCTGTGTGTTTGTAGGCGTTTGTAGGCATCAAGGCGTTTTTAAACTTCAAATATTCCTCTGTCCATAATATTGCTTTCTCCAGTGAAACAGTCATCTTGTCTGAATCAGGTGAGAAATATGCACAGATCAAGTACTGTTTACAAGCAAAAACAGTCTTTAAACATTCTAAACAGATGTGTCAGTGGATTGTGATGTTATAGGGCAACAGGAGATGGGCTTTTCACAGGAGGAAGCATTATTATGGACTGGTATTTTGGCCAGAAGTGATGGCTTAAATGCCTTGATGGATTTGTTTCTTACAAACACAGAGCTTTTCACTTCACAAGAGAAACACTCATCTACATCTTGGATGACCTGAGGGCGAGTCAGTTTTAACTTTGGGGTGAACTATTCCTCTAAGACTCACTTTAATTTGGAGATCTTGGAGGTACTTAGAGAGAAAAATCCACCAACAAAAATTACAGCAGTAATGCATGTTTTAGTTTCACCTCTGAAACGATCATTTAAACAAATTTATGCAGCTTACATAACATATTTTTCTTTACAGAAACCTTAATATAAGCCATTGAACAAAAATAAAAGCATCTTTAAGCCTCCATGTACCTACCATTGTAAGTGCATCATTATGTGGTAATTGGCAGAATGAGCTTAATTTATACTTTCCTTTAATTGATCAGTTTTTCAATTGATTAGATTATAAAAGGTGCCTGAATGTTAATCCAATGACAATATAATAATATATTTTAGCCTAATCTAGAAACAGCCACTTCTTACCTTGAAATGTGAATTTTTCAGAAGTCATTTTACGATTAAGCTCAGAGTTTTGTGGCAGCACAGATGTGTTCCCAATTTCTATGGCTTCAGTTATTATCAGCACTCATCAGCCTCTGGCTGCCGAATAACATAAAGCTTTCCTGCAAAAAAAGCATTTAATAAATACCACTATAAGATTTTTTTTTCTTTTTTTTTTTGCCTGTACAACATAGAGAGAACTTTATGTATTTCAGTCTGTACTGAAACCTTGTCTCTACAGGTCGCCCGTGGGTCAGTTTTTTTTTTTCTTTTCTTTTTTTCTGAGATTCTGAGATTAATGAGAGGCTATTTGTCCCTGGATAATAGGCCTGTCTGATGAACTCTGTTTTTGAAATGTGCATTTAGGTGAATTCATTTATAAGTAATGTGGTGTTCGGGTTGATTAGGTGATAGGTAAGCCGGGGACTGATTTTTCTCCAAAGCAATGAACCAGAAAAAAATAAGCAAAAGCAAATATAGAATGAGTGAGAAAGACTATCAGTGCCTACTTAATGCCTTTCAAAGTGCCATTTCCACTGATTCAAGATGTCTTTTTCATGATGAATGTCTGCTGGAACACAAAGCTACAACTCAGAGAAAATTGAAGCAATTTTTCATGATAGCAGCCCTTTATGCAAGAAAAATCCATAAAAATAATGTACTGTCCTTGTGTGCATTTGATTCTGCTTTCTTTGTCATCTTGAAAGCCACATTACGGTGATCAGATGTGTACCACCTCTTTACCTCTGTGTCCTCTTGTAACAGAATGAATATTACTGTAGGTTAGACTTCCTGTGGAGGAACAAGTTTAAGAAGGAGTGTGAGGAGATTGAGACCATGGAGAACCTAAACCAGGTGCTTCTGGAAAATGTACTTCCTGCCCATGTGGCAGAACATTTCCTGGGGAGGAACTGGAAGAATGAGGTGAATGGCATCCAAATGTCCAAAAACACCAGTGAAAAGTGCATAAATTGTGTTTATAACACCAGATGTATTTTTGTATGCTGTATTTTTGACAGGATCTCTACCATCAGTCGTATGATCTGGTATGTGTGATGTTCGCCTCCATCCCAGACTTCAAGGAATTTTACACAGAATCTGACGTTAATAAGGAAGGATTGGAGTGTCTCAGGCTCCTTAATGAGATTATAGCAGATTTTGATGAGGTAAACTCACAGACACAACCATGGCCATAAACAGGGTTTGAAAATTAGTGAGGTCTGGGGTGGGGTTAAGAATTGTGTTATAATAACCCCTACAAAAACAACTCATTATATACACTAATACTTTAAAAGAGACAGACATGTAGATGTTTGTGAAAGATGTTTTCTCTGTTTTGGAGGGAGGAACATTGTTAAATTATGCCATATTTATTGCATCAAAATTAGTTAATACTTTACTACAAGTTAGGGGTGAATAATTTTATCAGTTGTTTATTATTCATGCAACAATGCATGTTACTTTTGTAGTTTTCATTAATATCCATTCCTTTGTCTAGTGCTCTTATGGATGTTTTTAGCAAGACTTCATGAAAATTTAGTTACTATACTGAATGAAATAGCATAGACTTCTTCATGGGTAGTATATACCATATACTTCATGGTATATTTCATTTAATTTTGTAACCTACTTGTTCTACAGATCTGTGTACTACTGTTAAATGCTACTGTTTTTGATAGCGTTGATAAAGTTTCTGACAGATTATATCATAATGTTTTTTTTGTGTTTGCCTTACCGAATGTGGTATCCTGCCAACAATAACCTGTCTGTTGGCTTTTTTGATTACTGTCAGTTTAAGTGCAGTGTTGCCAGATATTGCTATAAAAAAAAGAAAAGAAATAAATAAACCTTAATTAGTACAAATCTTTTGTAAATAAGATAAGATAAAGATATTGCTAACCCTAAACTGCAACTTCTTACTTTGTAAACTTTCTAAAGCAGGAGTCTCCATACTCTCTCCTGGAGGGCCAGTGTCCTATTGAGTTTAGCTCTAAAGTCCAAAGACGCTTATAATAGCTGGATCTGGCAACACAGGAGGCTGTGCCCATGCCCTCACTCACAACTCTCTCAAGCCCCATTCACTCCGCCAGCGCCTTGCAGTGATCATTTTCATACCACGGATGCTAAACATTCTTGCAAACTGTCTAAACTTAATTATACATTATATAATATATAATTATTATACATGCAGACACATATTCATATGAAGATTTTAAACAGTAAATTAGTCATTTAGAGAAAAAATGTTAATTTTGAACAATTGAAACAATTGAACAGTTAATGTAGGTTTGGACCTCAGTGACATCATAGCTGGTTACTGCCATGAACACAACCCTATTTTGATTTCAGATGCCGTGGAAAGCTACACTAAAGTACTTGTGAAGATGTAAACATCACCTGCGATCCTTCCTTTAGCCCTGCTTTAATAATGTTACTGACGTACGCCTATTTAGGTCCATTGGTTAGTTTCAAACAGAATATTTCAGAAATGAACTAAAAATAGCACATTACAGTGTTAAAACATTAAAAGTTGGACTGTTTGATGCATAGAGAAAAATTCTGCCTTTGAAAAAGAAGTCTTTGTGGTATCAGCAGTTTCAGATAAATGGCACATAAAAATAAAATGAACTCTGGGTGCTTTAAGTGACAATTATACGGTCTCATCCAGTTTAGGTGGGCAGTTCTTGGCTGGAATAAGCTGAAAAGTGGATCAGACTAGTCAAAAGTCTGGCTTTTGAGATAAGAGCAATATGTAATACTTACTTTAATAGCACAAACCCAGTTCTAGTTTGAAAGCTTGTCACAGTAACAGTAAAAAGGGGGGCAGGTCCTAACAAAGGAGATGTACTTATAAATATGAAATCAGACTTGTTTTCATGTTCTTTTTATTCTATAGAAGAACCATTTTGAGTTCCTCAAAGAACCTTTCACAGTGAACCATTCTTAAAAAAGCCATTTTTTTTTTTAGTATATGAAGATCATTTTGATCTAAAGAACCTTTTTCCACTATAAAGAACTTTCTGTGCATTTTAAAGGTTCCATGGATGTTAAAGGTTCTTTAAAGAATCATAGATGCCAGTAAAGAGTAGTGGTTGACCGATATATCGCCATGGCCGATATATCGGCCGATATTTGGCATTTTCCAAATATCGGCATTGGCCGATACGTTTTTCTGCATGGCCGATGTGTTATAGGCGGGACTTTTATTTTGACAGTGCACAGTGCTCACATTCTCTCTCTTGTTTACTGTCGTTGTTAACAGTTCTATCTAATATGGATAGAAGCCTGTCTTATAATCAGATAGAATGGTTGAAAAAAAGGAATTAAAGTATACAAAAAGTATTATAACAATTGCTTTTATATTCTTAGTAATAGAAGGGCTAACATTATAATACTTTCTTGTTTGCCATCAGCATTAACCAAATATGCATTTATATAATTTAAACAAATCTTTGAATGACTAATGAACATTTAATTTCACAAACCTTGTGAACTTGGTCGAATCCAGTTGTGAGACCTTGTGAAGTGTGCATTTTTATCCTGCATGATCACGTGTTCTCTGTGTGACGGTCGGTCCGTGTGAATTGAATGCTTTAAACTTTAAACTTGTGATTTCAAATTATACTGCACTTTATGCATTTGCCCACTGTCATATTCATGTCATTTTCTCTGTGGCTGTATGTAAAATGAGTGTTACCCTGGCTTTATTTTGAAAATATGATGCACACAAACTTCCCAGAATACCGAGTGCCCTGTGGGTTACAGTGTTTTCTTCCTTTTTAATTATATTTTTATTAAATATTTATTTATTTGTGAAAAATACTTATTAAAAGTATGTCAAATGATTTCAAATTTCTGAAATATTAACTAAAATTATATATATATAAAATTATATAAAACCAATATCGGTCGACCACTAGTAAAGAGTGATGGCAGTATGAAGTCTATACTTGCTATGCAGCAGCAGAAGCAGCATCAGATCTAGTCTGCAAAGATCAAATGCATTAACATATCTAATTCTCTTCTTAATGCTTTTGTTCTTTTGGGTTTTGCAGTTGCTGTCAAAACCCAAATTCAGTGGCGTGGAGAAGATCAAAACTATTGGCAGCACATACATGGCTGCTACGGGGTTGAATGTGACCCCTGGACCAGAGTATGCGCAGGTACAAATTGGAGCTCTTGTGTTTGGTCCAAAATTATAATTATTATACTGAACAGATTGCAGAGTCTCATTAGACCTATTGTAGGACCTGCCTGTGATGCTAAAAGCTTGATTTGTGCTTGAAACGTCACACTTGAGAGTCCCAGGGTACTGAGTTCCTTGTTCTTATTCTGAAGGACTACGACCGGCAGTACATGCACATTGGAACAATGGTGGAGTTTGCGTTTGCTTTGGTGGGGAAGCTTGACGTCATCAACAAACATTCCTTTAATGACTTCAAGCTGCGAGTGGGTAAGCAGGGCCCATCAGCACTTTTACACCCCGGTAACATTTTGTTTGCCTTTCCTAATTGGCAGAGAGTCTGATAATAACCTTCAGGATGTTTCAAATGTTTCCGGCTTCTCTCTCACCAGGAATAAACCATGGCCCAGTAATTGCAGGAGTAATCGGAGCACAGAAACCGCAGTACGATATCTGGGGGAACACTGTGAATGTAGCCAGTAGGATGGAAAGCACAGGGGTGCTTGGCAAAATCCAGGTCGATCCTTGTTCTGACCTACTTACTTTGCAAGCCTGGTGAATTGTTAATGGGTTTTTCAGTGGCTCACATCTTGTGTGCTTCCTTCCACAGGTCACAGAGGAGACGAGTCGGATCTTGCAGACGTTGGGCTACATGTGTTCCTGTCGAGGGATCATCAACGTGAAGGGCAAAGGGGATCTCAAAACCTTCTTCGTTCACACTGAGATGACACGATCCTTATCACAAGGGAATGTAATGCCTTGAACCTCAGTCACACACTAGTCAGTCACTGACCTGATTAAAACGTGTACAGTTCAATATAGCATTGGCCTGTTGTAGTGGAGCTCTACAGCATTCTGTTTGCACCACATACACTAGATTATTTGCATTGCTTTATAAGTAATGGATGGCTCAGAGGCTCTGTGTAACTCAGACTTGTAATTGTGTGTCGCTCAATCCATAATTTAAAGCAGCAGAATTTTGTAAAATAAAGACGGTTAACAAAGTTGGCCATGTTTTGATGCTATCATTTTGTTATCCATTAAAATTTATATATAAATGTCAAAGTCTCTGTCTATGTGAATTTTAAATAGGCTTCCTATGAAAAGTGTTAAAACCACATAAAAACCTATTAATATAAACAAGCCATATAGGCAAAATATGTTTATTGACAATACTATAATTCTAAAAATTAATAAAGTATATATATATATATATATATATATATATATATATATATATATATATATATATATATCAAAATATATATACACACACACACACAGGCACACTATTATTAATAATATCATTTTAGTAACATAACAGTTTTTCACATAATGTCAGAATGCAAAAAAGGCTATATTTTGCAATATTAAGCATTTTTCATGACACACACACACACACATATATATATATATATATATATATAAATATACACACACACTCTTTCTTGTAAATGCTTTACATATATACTTTCTTATAGTATTATTAATAATATGCTTTTATAGTAATGAATTTGAGCTGTTTTGGGTTAAAAATAGGTTTCATGTATTAATTAATATTCATGAATATTATTCTTTTATAATATTAATTAATATTGCAGCATATAATTTCTTCTTTTTGATTCTTTTGTTTAGGCATGAATTGTGACATGAGCATGTTGACAGGTTTTTTAATTCACTGTGTAACATCAAAAACATCCATATGATTAATACATATTATACTGTATGGATGTAAGTAACAATCTGCTCTGCTTGTAGCATTACACACGTTTAGACATGAACTGTAATGTGCAGTGACATATGTAACCATATGTAAGAGATGCATTTAGACAGGTGTCACAGAACCATAGCTTTCCTCCACGGTCCAGGTGATCCCATTCTTACTGTAGAAATCAGAACGAATGTGAGCAACACGAGCAAAGCTCCTCCCTGAGTCGTACCGCAGCGGTGAAAACCGGCCATACACAGAAGAGGACAGAACAGGTGCTGGTCTAGATGATTCCTACGATGGGAGGTTGAGATGTAATGGGAGAGCATTGTTAAAACAAAAAGAACAACACACAGAATGCATGGACTGACATGGATGGATCGCTGTGGAGTTTTGGGGAAAAGCGCACCTCACTGAAGATGTCCAGGCCCCGGGATTTGTCATGTTTTCTGTCATCACGGTGGAGTTTGTCATCATAGCCCTCAGTGCTCTGATGTAAGCAGTCATACAGAGACCTCTCTGGGGCCTGTCCCAGAAAAATGGACAAATTTGGTTTCAGAAAATGTTATTTTGAAAATGTGTACTTTGGTATTTTGATCTACAGTGTATCCAAAGGATCTTAAGACGTTAGAAATATATGAACGTTAAATAAAACTAAATAAAAAATCTTAAATTATAAAATTATGTTTTAACCAGATATACTAAAAGACCTACATTTACTGCACATAATCTACCTGATATACAAAAGCCACTAGTATTGATATTAATGCAAAACGTAACGTTAGTGGCTGCAGAAGACTCGACTGAGCAGCGCCTCTTACCTTCGGGCTGCAGTTGAAATAGCGCATTTCTTTGGGCTCTGTCCTTCGGGGCGGTATAAAGCTGAATACTGACAGCGAGGAAAGCGGTTTAGACTTCGTTTCGGATAATATGTTCATCACAGCTGTTGCACTTTTATCGCTGGAGAGCTCGTGTACAATTACCACACACGAGCGTCTGCGGTTGCTAGGAAACTTGGTAAGCGGTTGCTAGGAAAAAAAAAATCGAACTGGCTTTATTTAAAAGCCTTTTTATAGCTAATTTTGCTACATTACTTCTGTTTCATTGCTTTATTTAACTACATTTTTAAAAATGCAGGCTACTAAAACTAAGAAAACACTTAATTCTTCCATAACACTAGCAAAGTTTGTCACCCTGCAAGCACTCTTTCTCACAAACACTAATAACAGGTGGCATTATCCAATGCTTTCTTTTGTTAAATTTCTTTATAAAACTCTCTACTGTATGAATTCACCGCAGGGTATGTGTGTATGTTGCATGGTCTATAAAATCATTCCTGAGTAGTCCCTTTTTGGTAATGAAATTAAAAGACTAACATTTTTTTTTCTTCTTCTTCTTCTTTTAGATTTAGAATATAGTATCATTGTAGACATTTATAACAAACTGCTGTCTCGAAGTAAAGAATGCAAATGTCTCGGTGCTCGTTGGATGCAAGGCATTATTTAACTCGTAAGATTAAAAATAGTCCAAGGCACTCGAATCTTATTCAGAAAGTTTAAAAAGCCTTTATTACATCATGGCTATAAGTTTGAAAACAGGTGACAAGTGCACACCTGCGCGCTGCGGCTGTTTTGCCTTCGTCAGGCTGTGTACTGCTGTCTTATTCAGGTTTAATGTTGAATTAAGGTTTAATAGGTCTTAATTGGTTTTGAACTTATGCTTAACAGTTCTGAAAATAGTATGTAAACATGCAAATTGCCATGTAATTTGAAAGATGCAGTCATTGAATGCATTTTGCGTCAAAGCAGGGATAAATGGTCCACAGTTTAACCCATAGACTGCTGTTGTGCTCCCTGTTTGAACAGTTTTGTGACTTTGCGATTGTAAAATAACTAAATAAATAGTTTCTACATTTAAACGTGATTTATTTCTATGTTTGAAATTATAAATTGATACCTTTTTTTTTACTTCTTTTATGTCCCTCATGCACCCTCCAACTTCACAGCTGAACTCTGCTTTGCTTTAGCCTATTATATTGTTGTCCTAATGGTGCACATCTTCCAGGAGGAGGTAGTGGAGGAACATCTCTTGCTAAAACTGCAGAAAGACAGAGAGAAAATTAGTAAATGGATAGAAACAAATCAGCAGACGTCTCTGCATTTTTCAAACACCTATCTTTACAGGAAATAAACACACACACACACACACACACACACACACACACACACACTGAGAGTAAGTCTTTCCTCAGATGTGAGCAATGACAGAGGTACTGTCCCAATCATAGACAATCATATATGGTCCCAAAACCCCCACTAACGGTCTTTGCACTTGTCTTTGATTATCTTTTGATTATCCAATGGAAAATGTAAGTAAAGTTTTTACAGAGCTTTATTTAAACATTTTGTACATTTAATACTTGGCACTACGTATTGCAGTTTAATTGTGGTGCTCAAATTAGGCCTACAGGTAACGTTAAGTGAAAAAACTCATCTCTGCAACAATAAAATGTGCAACACTTTACATTTTACACAAATCATATGTAATATCTTATTAAATTAGCTTACACAGCAAAGTTTTCCTCGATAAATCTGAAAGGAGCTGCGCTTTCAGTTAAAACAAAGATATGCTGCTTCTCTAATTTTACATGCAAGTACATCCAAAATCACAGCTCAGCTATTGTCGTTATCTTATGTGTAGCTTATTTGATTTATATCAGGATTTTTTGTGCAGATTAACATCTTGGAAGGGAGAGCTGGTTAGTCTTAATGGGTCGTGTTTCAGTCATTATTTCATATTCATCTCGTTGTCTGACAACAGGAACAGTCAAATACGTCAATGAAAACAGTTTTGAGAATTTAGCTGCATCAAAATACAGTATGTGGCACAGAGAGGCAAACAAATGTAATAAAAAAAATACTAAATGTACATTTTGCATGTTCAGAAAAAGTGAGCTGCCCTGTCTTGCGAAAATACAAACAGGTTTGTGTAAGTAAATTGCTCAGTGCAAAGAAAGAGAAGTAATAAGAACCTAGTATTTCTATGTTGTTGTTTTTTTTTTCTTTTTTCATGTGTCTAATAGACATGAACAAGTTCTTTGAAAAACATCTATGACCTATGAAACATGTCTACTCTTCATGTTCTGTTAACTATGTTTTCATTAATAATAAACATATTGCATAAAGCATTCATATTTGTCCATGCCCATGTTGATTAGATTAAAAACCTGAATGCCCGGTTTCACAAATGGGGCTTAATTTAAACCAGGACTAGGCCTTAGTTAAATTAAGATATTTAAGCAACTTTTACAAAAATGCCTTAACAAAATGTTACAGGTGTGCATCTTGACACAGAACAATTCATTTTTAAAATATGTTAGAGCAAGATATTTTCAGTTGAGACAGCTCAAACATGCATTTTAGTCTGGGACTAGCTTAAGCCTTGTCTTTGAAACCATGGGGGAAAGTATTAATTTAAGGTACATTTAGAACAGATAAAAATGTGCGATTAAGTTGTGATTATTCAGGAGATAACTCATGACGATCATGCAATTAATCATGATTATATATTTTAATTGATTGACAGCCCTAAGTTAAAATGACTAAAATAAAATGTAGGCTTACGCTAGTAACTCATCAGTGGATTTTCCTCATCAATATAGGCTATATTTTCCCACTTTTCTCATTCTCACTAATTCAAGTTTTTATTTGAATGAACCTCTGAAGGGAACTGATTCAGAAACTCATAAAAAAATTTATCACCACATTCACATTACACCATAAAAAATAACATATAAGATCAGATCCTCTATATACACACCCTACACCGGAAAAAACCACAATACCTACGATCCAAAAAAAATGAATTAATGTGCATTTTCAATAATCCAGTCTGCAGTTTTTGTTCAGACCAATGCGAAAATTCAACCACATAAAACGTTTTAAAAAATATAATGATTTATACTTCCGACTCATCCCTTTTCTTTAAAAAAAAATGGTTTAAAGGTTCAGTTGTGAGGTTTATCATTTTATAATTTATTTTGTATTTTGTTAAAACTTGTATCTCAATGGTAAATCAATTGCTATTTTGTGGTCTACAACATGAAATAATAAAAGTGTCTGCTAAATGAATAAATGTAAATGTAAATGAAAGAATCACTATAACATGTACATAAAAAATGTAGAAACATTGGACAAAACAATGTGGCACCATTGTGCAGCAGCAAGCATCACAACAAAATAGTAACCTTAAGGCTGATCTAGGTAAATGTGTGCAAATGTATAGCTGAGCAATATCTGCCCGCTAGTGCTGCTGCTGAGGAACATGAGATACCAGTGAGAAAGAGGAGGAGGACGGAGAGTTTTGAGAAGCTGCTCTCTTTTAAATCCATTAAGTGGCAGCAGCTCAGAGCAGTCATCCATTTATGAGAGACGCGCTAAGGGTAAAAATATATATATATATATATATTTTCCAATCCACACCATCACACACATCAGAATACAAAAGTTCAAGGCCATCATCAGATATGTATTCCACATGTCATAAATCTTTCAACACAGATGAAAACAAGAAAACATCTTTTCTCACTGGCCAAAAGAGAGAACAATGTTCCCTCAGTGCTCAGGTGTACGGCATCTCAGCCTTAACATTCAGAACCGATGCGGCTAAGCAACATCTGCCCATTAGTGCTGGTGAAGAAGATGAGACACCAGTGAGAAAGAGGAGAAAGACTGATAGTTTTTAGAAGCTGCTGTCTCTTAAATCAGAGCAGGCACGGACACCTGAGAGATACGCTGAATGTAAACCAAATAACTATTTGACAATGTATAACTGTTTTCTGTTTACTAGAGCTCTGTACATCAAAAACACTAATTTTTTTTTTTTTTTTTTTTTTTAGCTAGATATGAGTATCTATTAAGAGGAACTTATTTAATTAGGGGATTTTCTTCTGTTGTCTAGGATGAAGTGTCATTAATTACCATCCATTACAAATCGACATCATCACACATTACATCAAATTACAAAAATTCTATAAGTTTGAATGATAAGATTTATATTGTAGGACATAAATTTTTAAACGGATGAAACATGGTTTGAAGAAGATACATTTTTAGATAGCATGTAGCAACTGAAGAATCATCATAATGAGTATGCAATATTTAATAACTATTTGATTAAACATGCTTTTTATATGCATATATACTGTGTATATTCCCCTTTTAGACCAAATTTCTCCACAGTCAAATGTCTGGTCTCTATAGGGGATCATGGTCTTCAGGAACCTCTTTCCAGTGGTCTTAAAGTCCTTCCCCCAGCAGATCAACAGGTTCAAAGCTGTCCAGTCAGTCCAGCATCAGCTCACAGCAGCATAGTGGACTTGACGACTGAGGGTGAGTTTACTGCCATAACCCCAAACATCACACACACTGCTGTCAATGCCTGACAATTCGTGCCAACTACAATTATTAATCTTTTAACAGACAACATTCTGAGCTGGTATGAAATTGGCAGAACACCTGTCATGTTGTAAATGTAATTGTAATGTTATGTTTTGTTTTGTTGTACAGGTGGCAGTGAAAATTGACAGAAAGCCTAAAAACATTAAATACATCAACATTGATAGTATGTCCTGCAAACAAGCCTGCACTGGCCCATTACAGGCCCACTTAGGGCTAGCTTAAGGGCCCCCAGCAGGCTGCCAATACAAGGTGCCTCTGAGATTTTGCTCATTGGCAAAACATTGGCCCCTTACTGCTAGCCCTGCATGGGCAACCCTCACTTAGGCCACACTATTAATCTACAACAGGGGTGCCCAACTCTGGTCCTTATCAAACACACATGAACCAACTAATTAGGATCTGAAGGAGCACTTGATAATTACAGACAGGTTTGTTTAATCAGGGTTGGAACTGAACTCTGCACGAAAGTAGATCTCCAAGAACAGGATGCACCCCTGATCTATAACAATACATCTGTTTCATTTTAAATACTTTCAACTACTATAACTTAAGTCTTTGGGAAAATCAATTACACATTTGAGATGGATGCAGTCACCACATAACTATGTCTATATTGTCAAAAATGTGCAGTAGTCAATGGGATTTGAAATCAATGGATTTATTAAATACAAAATATAAAACATTAAATTCAGGTTAATACAGCAACATATAGCCAAAAATGTAAATACACAAAAGTACAAAAAACAAACAAACAAATGAATTAACGTAAGATTGTAGGATTTCGTCAAGTGAAAGTTGATGTGTGCGAAAGTCTTATCTGTAATACATCAATGTCCAAACACTGACCAGAGCTGAAGTTGGCTGATACCAAATTAATAATCCAACCTCTTGTAATGAAAACAAGCCACAGCTCTCAAACACCAGACTCCGCCTAACCAGGAACAATCAAAAAATAGTCCAGACTATGGTCTCATGTCGAAAAGAATGTTAAATCCATATTCAAACTGGACCATGATGTGGTAACCTCACCAATAAAGAGTCCTTCTAAAATGCATACAAATACACTGTCTTAAACTCTTAGCATCAATCCAAACATAGGCCATACATACATGAACCATCTCTGCAAAAAAAACATCAGCAATGTGCACATTTAAATATAAAAAAAAGAAAACTCCTTTAGACTGGGTTTGAAATTACACATTTCCCAACCAGGACACAGCACAATGTTTTCAGCAGGTGAGCCATGCTGGATACTGCTGCTTGTTAGTACACTTCACTTGCATTTACTCACTGTTTCTGCCTTCACAGTAAAATAACCCATTTAAAGGAAAACAAGAATTTTAAACCATTACTTTCTGAAAATTGTTTCATGTACATTGCATTGAGTAAACAACTATGGATAATACAAGGCTCTACGGCTCCAGACTCTTTGGAACAAGTTGCAGTTTTGAGATGAAATAGCCACAGAACAAGAAATGCACACTTGTGAGTTGTGAGAGATGACAATGTAGCACAGCTAGTATAACAGCTGCAATACAGAGTTCAGAAGGCACTGGTAGTGCTGAGGACGGCCTAGGAACTGACACACAATCTGTCTTTACACAAGGATTAATATACTACGCATGATCAGTTTTAGTATGAGTACTACTGGTGACTTTAGCATTAGTATTCAAGATCATGTCTAGCTCAGTGACAGCTCAGTCACGCAAGATTTCTTCTTGAACCATGATGCAAAGTTCTTCAGAGACTTTGTGACCTATTTCAAGGCTAAAGTACAATGCATTCTTGGGAGAAGGATTGCTGTTGTTTTGTCTGGTCCTGAAACTGAAGGACCCCATGTGGAGAGACATGCAAAAGCACAGCACCCCTTTAGACAGAGAGGCTCATGGGCCATGCAAAAACTCCCGTCTCAGTGCTCGAGTAGCAACACACATACTGAACCAGTGACGAGCGTATGGCCATTGCAGTGACTGTAATGTAATGTCAATGTGTATTATTTTCATTTGCACATAACAAATTCTGAGAGAGACTTGTTTTGTTATAAATTGTTAATATATAATCGTTGTAATTGTTTGTAATGTAACAGGCTAAATGGATTAACTATTTTAAGATAGTAACAAGTTGAACTCAGATTTGGGGGCTAAAAAACAACCCAACAACCCTGTATGAAACAAAACAAAACGAGAACATAACATTTTATTAGAATTTAATTAGATTATAAGTATTTCTCAGTATAATCTTGATAGTTCTTTGTATCTTGATAGCTTGATATCCAGCTTGATGGCTCTAAAAAACATCTGTTGTGTAACTCCTCCATCTACTGGACAAGCTTGCATTAGTAGCCTAAATGTGCAGGGAAACATGGCCAATCCTAAAAGTCCTACATAGGTTTCTCGGCTCTCCTAAATCGGAAGGCTGTTTTTGTTATTAATGTATTTATTTTAATTAAATCGTACTATGTAAAAAAAAAAAAAAAAAAAAAAAAAAGAACAGTTCATTCTATCAAAATGGGGAAATTTGGCATCCGTTGTCCTTGCATGAAATACTACGCTTTACCTGTAGGCGGCGCTGTTTGTGAACAATAGAGAGCCTTCAGGATTTAATAGAAAATATGATTGTATAATATAATATACAAAAAAAAAAAAAAAAAAAAAAATACATACATATAGCCTAATCGTTCAGGGAGGCACCTACTGTCAACCAGCGGTTATGTGTAAAACTGTACCATAGAAAACATGGTTTATGCCAAATCATAATTACTTCAATTATAAGACCGCACACTCCCTTGCAGGTGATTCTTTATTTACCAACGTTTCGGCACAACGCCTTTGTCAAGGTATCAATGCAAAACAATAAAATATTAATCTTTTATTTTCTTGGCATATTATTAGAAGCTTATCGTTCTGTAATTTGTTACATGTCTATGTGGTGGCTACAGTTACTACGGCGGTATTTTGACGTCAACTACAGTCACCATAACCGCTCTCTGTGTCAGTATTTACTACTCGTCCTTACAAGTATGTAGGGAGGGCAAGTCCAGACTGAACTATGGGTGTGACAAAAAGAAAATAGGCGTTGCTTGTCATGCAAGAGTAAAATGAAAAGAGGGACAAACAAGACGTGATTTTGAGTACCACACGAAGACTCGCTCCGCTCTGCTGCCTCGCTTCGGATCCAGTGGCTCTGTGTGTGCACGGACTCGACCCGAATCGCTCGGATTTAAGACACGATCAAGGATCTGTCATGAAAAGACGAGAAAGGGATCTAAAATAAGGTATATGACATATGTGCACCATAGCCTATTCAAGTGTTCAGATTTCACGATGGTTTGTTTACACGCTGCGCTACAGACGCGACGCGACGCGACAAACTGAAGCGCTCCTGTTAAAAGAAACGCATTCGCGAGCTTGCAGTGTAGAGCCGTTCGTGGATGAGAACTGAACTGACTCGTTTTTTACAAATGTAAAGCATAACGTAGGTTATATTTTAACCCTTTAACTAAGTAGTCAACAACAAACACTCTTACTTTGAAGCAACACTTTGGGAATGTGTTAAGAGATATCTATCTATCTATCTATCTATCTATCTGTCTGTCTGTCTGTCTGTCTGTCTGTCTTTCTGTCTGTCTAAAGCAGCTTATCTCTATTTCAGTGATGTTAGAAACAAGTTAGAAACAAGTTAGACACTGTATGTATTTATATATTTAATGTAGCCTAATTCTTTTTGTCTGTTCTGTTGTTCTTTCTTTAGGCCTGTCATTTTCTGTATCTTTCTTTCTTTCAAAATCCAGCATAATGATGCGTAAGTTCAGTTCGGAGGGTGCGTTGTTGGACCTCCTGCCCTGGGAAGATACGGACAGGACCTCGGAGGAAGGGGCCAGATGGAGCCTCGCATCCTATCCTTGCACCCCAGATGCAAAGTCGGGGAGTGCTGGAAAGGGGGAGCTCAAGAGAGATCACAGCGTTAGTATGGAAAATCTGGTGGACTTGGAGAAGAACTCTGGTTTACTGAAAGTGACGAATCTTAATGAGAGCTTTAAAGCGTACAGTGACAGCCAGCTCACTGGCAATGCTAAAGGCAGCTGTGAGAGTGTGGGAAAGTGTGAAGCCGAGCACCACTCCCCGTCATCCACACTCAAATCTGGCCATATGCCCGTCTCCCCAAAACCTCCCCACTATCACCGACAGCAAGCTCGGGCCAAACTGACAGCTGCTAAATTACACGTCAAAAGTTTGTTTGGACAGGTAAGTTTGGAGACTTTCTTTAGAGTGTAGTTAATGTTTATAAAACAATCCTTAAAATTAATTGCACATTGCAGCTCACATATTGACAATTTGAATTTCATCAGGACTGAAGTTTTTTTATTTTATAGCAATTTTAATATAGCATTTTTGAATGTGTTTTTAACAACAAACACTACCGTTTAAATGTTTGCGGTGTATAATTGTTTTTAACATTTTTGTCTCAAGCTCACCAAGGCTGCATTTATCTGATCAAAAGTACAGTAAAAACAGTAATACAGTAAAATATTTTTTTTCGATTTTAAATAACTGCTTTCTATTTTTATGTATTTTAAAATGTAATTTGTTCCTGCTGAATTTTTGGCATCATTACTCATGTCTTCAGTAGCACATGATTTCTTATTATAAAACATTTCTTAACAGTTGTGCTGCTTCACATTTTTTGTGGAAACATGACACTTTTAATAAAAAAAATTAATTTTTGATTAATAGAAAGTCGAAAGAACAGCATAGTATAAATATTTTATAACATTTTGATTAATTTAATGCAGAAAATCTTAGACTTCAAATTTTGAACAGCAGTGTAATTTAAATGGTGTTTTTGTAAAACAAACCAAAAAAAAAAAACATATATATTTTAACATTTTATAATATAATATATTTATATTTAAAAAAAAATCAAAAATGTTAACAACAAACGGTTATCTACCGTAGTGTAAATCCATAACAGCTATATTTATAAGTACTTATGGAAAATTATGGCATAGAGTGCAAGACCTCACTGATTCATTTATCATTGTCCACATATTCTAACTGAGGCCAAGACGATCACAAAAGCTTTTATATGTCAGACAGCTGGATAGTATTACCTCATTTAAGTCTGCAGAATTTGTGAAAAAAAACAATGGTACTTTAAACATTACAGAAACCGATAAATAGAAGATCATGTAAGCATGTATTCTCTGGACTGATATGGCAGAACAGTTCCTTTAAATGGTCTGAAACGTTCTCACACTGGCCCTTGGCCACCGAGCCATCTTTATTGTTGAGCGTTTTGTACAGTACAAGATGTCTTTCACATAAATTCAGGAGCCGCAGGGCTTCAGCTCCAGGAGACAGCAGCACTGCTTATTCAGAATTCAGCCAAGTGTAACGAAGTCAAAGACATGAATGCAGTTGTATTACAGAAGTAGTCAAGCTCACTTTGAATCAGTTTTATCCCTTGAGATAATGTTGCTTTGTCCAAACAGTAAAAGGAGAAGCAGGCTCTGAAAGGGGAACTGAATGGTGTTGTATGAGGGAATCACACTATTGATGCAAATGTGTGTGTTTTTTTTTAAATCTACAATATTGTGGCAAGATATCCTGAAGAGATACTGTGGAGCAAGAATGTTAATTCTTTGAAATATTTTGGCATCTGATAGATCCGGCTTTGTGTGAATGCTTTCCATGACGCAACACCTTCACGACATTTAAGTCATGGAACATTTGTGTAAATGATACTTCCTTAAAGTCTTGAATCATGTCAGATCATCTTGACAGTGTTATGCAGTGTTAATCAGTGACCTTATTTTCTTCCACACGGGTTCACCACAGTCCTCACATTCGAATTTGACAAGTGCGGAGCACAGAGAGAACATAACCAGGTAAAATCAAACACCTCAGCAAACAACCAAGCCACATATTTTCTCAGATTCATCTCTGTTTCACTTTTGGCCTATTCTCTGTCTGCCGCTTGCCCCTTCCCAGCTCTTTATTTTGGCCCGCTGTTATTGATTCCACACATTTTATTGTGGCTATCTTTGTCACGTATCCTCTCATCCTCTTTTGTTTTTTTCAGCGCTAAAGAGAGGCGTTCTCGAATGCCTTTCCTCAGGCAGTGGAGTGAGGTGGGTCACAGCAGAGCTCAACTCAGCAGGAAGGACATGGAAAGTTGGGCCAAGTCCCTTGATGCATTGCTGGAAAGCAGAGGTGAGCGCTTAGTCGTTCGGTTTTAAACTGCGTGAGTCGCCAGGCAGCTGGTCAAAGGACGCTTGTGAGACACCACAGCATCACATGGGTCGTGCTAAAGCAAAGCTGTTGGTTGTTCTTCTAACTTTGACCTGGAAAGCTGTTCTTGGAAATTGAGATTTTTGTGGCCGACTGCCCATCCATGCTTGAAATGTTGTTTTAATGAAAATAATCTGTGCAGAAAGGACCATATCCTGGCTTATATCCATACTGGATCATGTAGCATTATAATATATACACTACAGTTCAAAAGTATGGGAGTGGGGTTTGAAAAAAAGGTATATTTTTATTCAGCAAGTATGCATTAAACTGATCAAAAATGACAGGAAAGACAAATATGTTTTTCAAATAAATGCTGTTCTTTTGAACTGTCTATTTATCATGCATTGATAATAAGAAATGTTTCATGAGCAGCAAATTATCATATCATCATGTGACACTGAAGACTGGAGCAATGATGCTGAAAATTCAGCTTTGCATCAGATTAATAAAATACATTTAAATGAATTCAAATAGAAAACTATTGTTTTGAATGGTAATACTATTTCACAATAGATTTACTGTACTTTAGATCAAATAAATGCACCTGTAGTGTAGGTCAGCTTGGTTTGTGTTCGGTATAATTCTGTGGTTCAGTAATGAAACCCATCTGTTACATCATTGAAACACCCTTGAAACTGCTTCCTCTAAACATTGAGGAACCATGTAGCTTCAGGCACGTGTTTCCGGAGAATTCCCAAACAACATGAAACGATATGAAGAAGCCAGATAACATAATAATGAGCTTTTTCCCGAGAGGATGAGAGCGCAGATGTGTTATTGCACAGATTAAACCAACATTTTCAGAAGGAAATGTGAGTGGGGCTCATCTATGAAAGGTTTGTCGCATGACGCCAGGCTTTTGTGAGTGACTGTCAGGGAGAAAAAGAGTCCAACCATGAGGTCTGTAGATATGATTCGAGTCCCTTGAGTGGAAGATTCATTGTCCACCAGGCAAAAATTGCTGGTTGGATTTCTCAGAAAAGTAAAAGTTTAGTACTTACTGTATATAGTTAGGGGCAATAACAATAGTTGCCTTAGAAAGCACCACTGATAATTATTGCTGACCTCGAATGTGAGACTGAAATACAGTACATGACAAACTTCTGTCTAAACAACACATAACTTCTAAGAAACGTTTATTATTAGTGCAGCTTGTGGTGTGTAAACAGTGGACTAACAGCGGCCACGGTTATGCTTGATCCCTGACGTCATGGTTCCAGTGATTTTCATTTTTAGTTATTATTAATAGGACTTAATGATTAACAGCATCTCGTCATTTCCATCTCTCAGACAGCTGTTGTACAGTCTGCAGTTACAGCCGAGACTGTTTGCTCAGAGTATAATATGGAGTGAGGATCCATTTCTGCGTTCAGTCCATTCTGTGTCACTGCTGTTTTGGAAACTAATACTCTACACACCTACATATTAGGTGCTTTCCTTGAATAGGGTATTGTTTAACGGAAATAAAGACATAAACCAAAACCACAAGATTCAGAATATAGCGAATTGCTATTACCACATGAATTTTCCACATTACAACATTTCTTAAAGCAACATAGCAACATTTCTTAAAATTGCGACACCCGATAAGTAACATCCTTTGGATTATTTCTACAGCGTGATGGGAAATACATAAGTGCAATTTTTACAAAAATTATAGTGTTGACTGATTGCCTCAACCATTCAACCCTTGTAAATTTTAGGGGTTGATCAAACAAATACTTTATGAATTTTATGGAAAATGTTTATCAATAACTATAAACTGACCTTTTTAAGCTTTGCATTATTTTAAATGCATTTAAAAAAAAACAAGCCAATACCATAATTTATTTCATATTTTAAAACTACATTTTAAATTCAAGTTCAATATTTTTTGTGCCATATTTGTTTATGCCTGCACAGAAGCTAGTGTGGGTTATACAGCATTTGATTTCACATTTGAATCTTTTGTGAAATGTGTGGTGGGTGTGTGTTGGTGTCTGGACTGGTTGAAGTGTGGGAACAGCAGTATGTTGTAACTCCAGAGGCCTGCCCCCCGTCCTGCTTCTATTTTCTCTCTTCAGAGTGTTGCAACTCGTAGTTTAAGGGTTTTGAGAAAATCAGAGGGAAGGAAGGTATGTGGTGTGAGATAAACCCTCAAGATATCTATGTACAAAGCTTTTTTTCTTTCCTGAGTGTTATATATAATGTGTGTGGGTGTATGGCAGAACATGCTTGTGAATGCGTCATCTCAGCCTCTACCCCCTCCATTTGTAACCAGAAATAGCAGTTTTTTCCCCCCACTAAGTTCATTAAGATTCTTTCTCTTCTCACCTGTCCTTCAGTGGGCGTCACAGTGTTTGAGGCGTTCCTGCGATCCGAGTTCAGTGAGGAAAACCTGCAGTTCTACTCGGCCTGTGAGCAGTACAGACAGTCGTCCAACAAATTCAGCCTGCAGAGACGCGCAAAAATGATCACTGAGACTTACATCCAGCCGGGTGCTCCCAGAGAGGTAGATTCATCCAAATTTGGCTGTATGTTTGTCTGTTCACAGCATTGAAAATATTACCTCCACAATGTACAAGCTGCTTTTTCTCATTCAAAAAATAAATAAATGGGGACTGGGGCTGCTGAACACCTGACAACTTAATTATTTTTGCAAATTTCAGTAATGCCACAGAAATTGTAAACTTAGGCTTTATATTTTGGTTTTTTCATCACAAATCTATAATATGATGACTTATATAGCACATTATTGGATTGTTAAAATAATAATAGTAATTACATAAAAAAAAAAAATGGTAATTATGTTTTGGTCATTTTTGGTGCTTGATAGTCCCAAATAAAAAGCAAAGTAAATTTTTTTGATCCTTTCCTCACACAAATCTGTCATAAGACTACAGAAGACTTAAAGAAATATAAAACATTTTTGAATATATATAAATGAATTTTAAAAAAAAAATCTTTTTTGGTCATTTTTAGAGCTTGATAGTTCCAGTGCGTATTATAAAAGCAAAATAAATGTTGGTTCTTTCCTCACATAAATCTGTCATATGACTTCAGAAGACTTAGAAAAAACACACTCCTTACTGAACTTATTTTTTATTTTTTATTTTAGCTTGATAGTCCCAGTGCGTATTACATTCTGGTCCTTTCCTCACACAAATCTTTCATATGACTTCAGACGACTTATATATAGAACAGTTTTTATAATAAAAAAAATATATATAAATTTTTATTTAAATGCATTTCTTTATTCATTCATGTATTTTTATTTTTACATTTTTTTCGTGGAGCTTGATAGTCCTTGTGCCTATTATAAAAGCAAAGGCAAATTTCTCACACAAATCTATCATAAGACTTGAAAATAAATATTGAATTTGTGTATAATTATATATAATTATTCAAGTTATATGGTGGGGGGTGGGATATTTTTCACACTTGATATTCCCAGTGCATTTCCTCAAACAAATCTGTCATATGACTTTAGAAGGCTTAAATATATAAGATTTTTGTATACTGTAAGTAACAATTTTTTTGCCTTTTTGGGAGCTTGACAGTCAGTCATATTGTCTGTTATAAAAGCAAAGATCATTTTAGATATCCTTCAGTATTTAATTTTTGTGCGAATATTTGTCAACTATGAATTTCTTTTCTGCCACTTTTAGGTGAACCTGGACAGTAAGACGAGAGAACTGACCCTAGAGCTCCTCAAAGCCCCCTCTCACACTTCCCTCTCACATGCCCAGAGGCGCATCTACAGCCTCCTGGAAATGGACAGTTACCACCGCTTCCTCCAGTCAGAGATCTACGTCACACTACTGAGGGATTCATATTAGAACAAGAACGGGATGAAAACAGAACAGACATCATGCCTGGACAGCGGAGACCGCAAATGTGTCTCTATGATGAAAAAAAAATAAATCTAAACTACTGAAGAACGTTTTAGTGAAAAAAAGGGAAGCAGACGAGCAGGGATGATGCGATTGTCTTGAACTTGAATGCATAGGGTCTAAAGGGACATGCAATGGGGAAAAAAGTGCTGACATTTGGCATGTTGACAGTCAACAAGGGAAAAACACGTCTGGCAAGAATGGGCTGTTCAGTGAAAGGCTGGAGCACTCATTAGGGTGACTTCAGGGTCAGACCATTCTTTGACTTCAACTGTATGTGTAGTTACGAAGGAGCAGCACTAATGACTCATTCCTCAAATTTCTTTCCAATAAATAATTCTATATTATACTTAAATACACATTCAAACAAAATCTCAAGCTCTCACCAAGACAAAATTAAAATAGACTGTTATCTATATAAGCAATATGAACACAAGTACTTTAAATAAAAGGTGAAAACTTCCTTGTAGGCTTGACAGACGGCCAGATTGAGTTTAAAATGTTTGAGACATATTAAACCCTGTGCATTAGCATATTGTGATTTTATGATCACAGATTGCATATTAAAGCTGTACTCGTGTGACTATACACATTGAAATCAAAGGTCTATCACAGAGTTTGGCCCTTTTTTAAATCATCACACATACATAAGTAATACTCTGTAGAGCGTGTTGCAGGGAAATGTCACAAGTTGACAGGATTAAAATGCAGACACTGAATGGGATCCTGCTTGAGCAAACTGGCTTGACACCAGCACTAATACCATCCCAGTAAGCACAAATACATTTCCAAGGCATCAGTTAAAGAGGAAATGACCTGTATTAGCACTTAGCACTGTATTCTTATTATTAAACAACTGAAGAACATCTTAAAAAGAGCAGATCACAAAAATGTCAACTTGAACATCTGAGAGGGAACATTTTTGAAATGTATATTCCAGATGAACGCACAGATTAAAAAAAAAAAATTGTGATGTTTGTATTTTAGTGTCTGTTGATGATGTCAGCTGTGACTTACAGACGGTACATGTATTATTACTGTAGACATGCTACTAATGTCCTTGGTCAAATGTTTTCCAAGGGTTTAATCTGTTTTGAGTATAATATAAAGGATTTCCTTAAGGGATTCATTGAATTATGTGATTGCTGTACAAGAATGAGCATCAGTTTGACTGTCAAAGTATTTATGTTGTTTGAGAGCAGCGATATAAATGAATCGAACAGAACAAATGTTCCACCGTTTAATTAAATTTTCACAAAAAATTCTGTTCTTTTGCATTGACCTGTTTTTGTAAAACATTATAATACATCATAAAATTGTGATTATAAAAGCACAAGCCATAAAATGAATAGGTGAAACATTTATAAACAGGACTGATAAAAAAAAAAAAAAAAAGTTACAAATAGCTGCTGATGTTTTTTTCAGTAAAGGTCTTTTTTCACTTTTGTGGTTTAATAAAAATTCTTAAAAATTATTTTTCTCCCTTTATTATTCTCATTTCTTTGCGATGTCCGACAGTTCATTCTCTTCTTAAAGGGGTCATCGGATGCACATGCACTTTGTTTGAACTGAAATGTGTGTTGGCAGTGTGTGTACACAACCACCCTATAATGATAAAAATCCACCCAGTGGTCGGCAGAGCTCATTTGCATTTAAAGGAAAATGCTACAAAACCGCTTGCTCTGAAAAGACCTGTTTTGGCAGGGTAAAAAGACTGCTGTTTTACACTTCCATTGAGAAGTTTTAACCAAACTATGTTACAGACTTTTCATTAAGACCCTAAAGAATCATATCAGCTTGTGGAAAATGGGCATCCGATGACCCCTTTAACATTTTCTGTCACCAGGGCCGTGTGCTGCGATACTCTTGTTTCTGTCGGACCCACTGGACCATACAGTGACTCTCCCCAACCGTCCAGGACCATCCACCTCTCCCTCCGCCCCTCTCCATCGCAGCCGCTCCACCTCTCCTCCAGTCCTCTTCTCTGTTCTGTGACACTTTGGTCTGCGGCTCTTCTTTGCGTTCCAAGGCTGTTATGGAGGCCTGTTCCTGTACGTGATCTTTCTTTGGGGTGGTATGTGTCGGAAAGAACACAACCTGGCCTTGAGGATGTGGTCTGGAAAAGAAGATGAAATACAATGAAAAATGGAGAGAAAGAAGCACATTGAGCAGCAGAGAAGATCAGTTCAAGTGAATTAAGTACAAGGCCAAGGCTGAGAAGAGAAGTAGAAGTAAAAAAAAAAAAGTGAAAGTGACATGACATACAGCTAAGTATGGTGACCCATACTCAGAATTCGTGCTCTGCATTTAACCCATCCAAAGTGCACACACACACCACTTAACAAACACCACCACAATTGTGCAACCACCTACCCTATACCCAAACCCAAGCAGTTGGGGGTTCGGTGCCTTGCTCAAGGGCACCTCAGTTGTGGTATTGCCGGCCTGAGACTCAAACCCACAACCTTAGGGTTAGGAGTCAAACTCTCTAACCACTAGGCCACAACTTCCCCAAAAATCAAACTTGTATCAGAAAAAAAAGAAAGATAAAGTAGGAACATGCACATACTGTATTTCCTATCATAACTTGGCCTGCACAGAACATACACACTTCAGTGACATTTTTTTGCACTGTTTGTAAAAGAAAATATACGCAAAATAACAGTTAAAATGACAAGTGTTAAACTTATCTGAGGATACTAGACTTTTAGTTGCAGCTGAGTTTAGTTGCATGCATTAGCATATTAAACTTAATATTGAATAAGCCAGGTTTTAAATGATTTATTTTGGTGAACTGAAAAACATTACAAAAAAGAGCTTAAAAAAAATCAATGTTTACATCAACTTAAGTGCAAACTGAACGTTGTGTTTTCCAACACTTAATTGCCTATTAAGTGCAATTACATGAAAATGCTTTATAGTGTACATTTATTCAATTATATTAAATGCAATTATCTGAACTTTGAGTGCATTTTTGATCCAGGATATAAGTAAATCTTTATATGTCATTTCATTGAAATATGTTTAAAGTGTACTGCTGAATGCAGTGACAAACATTTATGGTAAATTAAAATATAATTTAACGTCATTTCTACAGAAACTTGGGTATGTAGATAAATATATTTTTAATAACATATTTGTAATGAAACTGCAATTTGGTACAGTTAAAATATATTAACCTTAAATCTAATATCGAATAACAAAGTAATGTTAAAATCATAAAATCATAAAATACTTGTCGTGCTTTAATAAGCTAGTCAACACATCAAAATAAGTCTTTTTTTTTTTAAGCATGACAAAAGATTATTAAATAAATCATGATATAAAGCATACTTTAAATGTGACATTATTACAAAGTATATTTTAGTGTACTTAAGTGTGTTAAGAAATGTAGTCATGAAAGTGTACTCTCTTTAAGGGCACTTAAGCTACCTTTTATTTCATTAATATCATACTATCTGCAAGCAAAACTACATTAAAAATATACTTTTAAGCTCTGAAAACAAGCATGATAGTATGGGACAAATTAATGCAGCAAGTTTGCATACTCTGGGTTAATGGTTTGCTCAAATCCTAACCCTCAGCATGAGCTATAATAAAAGTGATACTT
Organism: Cyprinus carpio; assembly: GCF_018340385.1. Taxonomy (NCBI): domain Eukaryota; kingdom Metazoa; phylum Chordata; class Actinopteri; order Cypriniformes; family Cyprinidae; genus Cyprinus; species Cyprinus carpio. The sequence goes on along the minus strand of NC_056590.1, from coordinate 15,941,655 downwards.
GGCGTAGCAAACCTCATTAATAAACAAGTTCAGCAGAAATCGGCGGTGCTTTCTGTGGAATTCTGTAGGCGTTGATTCTGTGGAGCCCTTGTCATTACCTCGTTCTCAATCCCTGGTGTTTTCTTCAGTATACACTTCCAGTTCACATGTAAACAATACTGACTCTCACAAAGGTTATGTGAGAAAAGGCCGACCTTTCTGAAGTGTGTTTGTGTTCCTCTGCATCTGCCCTTGTCTCACACACTCTCTCACAGAACTCTGCTTTCAGCCCCGAGGAAGCACACAGGACAGCTACTAATGGTTTACAACTGTGGTTTCCTGAGGACCATCGTAACGCTGCACATTGTGCCGTGGTAAATGGTTGACTGCGGTTCAAACGGTGCATTACCTGGAAGCTTCAAGGGGTTCTGCTCTTCCGCCAATAACTGCCTGAGTTCTCGGCTGTTGATAGGGCGACTGTAGAGGTTGCTCCTGGCAACCAGACCCTGATGGCTACAGGATATGAGGAAATGGACAAACAACAGCAACAGAGGAACGAAGAGAGTGAAAACGGAGAAATAAATGAAAAAATGACAGAAATGGAACAATAAAAAAATAAATGTGACAGAAAAAAAGGAACAAATAAAAGCGTAATTAAACATAACTGCCAACGCAAATTTAAAACTCAACACTGTATGAAAATAAATTCCAGTGAAAGAGGACAAAGGAAATGATTGTGTAATGTGACAGAGGATTTTTAATCTCACGACAGATTAAAATCTAGTATGGTGTAATGATGCAACTTAACGTCTGGGTTTTCTTTTGGACATCAGAGTTGCAGTCAAATGCAATGGCTGATATTTCAGGACTTTAAATATCAAAAGCAAGTGGCAAGCGTTTCTCAGAACCATTTATTCTGAGCCATTTTGTGACAGACTGACAGAATTGGCATTTCAGTGAACACACGACGTTCAGACAAGAGTTTAGTTCATCTTGTTAACTACAGTATAAAATCATTTAAAAAGATAGAAAGAAATCAATATATTCAGCAAGAAACTTTATATTGTTCAAAAGTGGCAGTTAACTTATAATGTTAAATATTTCTATTTTAAAAAACAAATGCTGTTGTTTTGAACCAGACAAAAATCTAGACTTAAAAATGAATCCAAGGTCCTAAGGAGCTCCTGACCATTAAGTGTAGAATCTAAAGCTGATGATACACCGAGCAAATTTTTGAACATATCCCTTATGTTCTGTTACAGTAATCTGTTATATGACAAATGAATTCATTGACAAGTGATTAAATAATACCACCTATCAGTTTTTCAGTGGCAACTTTTATTACTTGCTGGTCAGGACAGAGGATTTTTGACAGTTGAGGGTTAACGCTATAGCAAATTGATCTGTAAAAACTCTATTCTATTATCTAAAACACTCCTGACTGAAAAGGGTGTGGAAAAGACCAAAAGAGATTCCAGTTTAATTACAAATGTGTAATATTATCAAATACTTTTACAGGCATCATTCATCATTCATACACTCACAAGGCAGAAAGCAAAATCAGAACATTTTAGTTCAGTCAAACAATGAAAAAGTTCAATAGAAATAGAATTCTACAGAATCTTCACACCATCCTTCTGAAGATTCTTCAAAATTCTCCTTGTGAGTTCCACATAAAATTAACAAAAGTGTGAGTAAAGAATGACATCAGTTTTTGACGTATCAATGAACTAAATTAAAAATTCACACAAAAGAAAGTTTGGTGAACAAATTCCCAAAAACATACCATCTAATAAATACATCAAATATATACATCATTCAAACTCAAAAACAGAACAGATTTGGAGAAATTCAGCATTACATCACTTGCTCTGCAGTGAATGGGTGCCGTCAGAATGAGAGTCCAAACAGCTGATTAAAACATGAATATTATGAAATACCATGAAGAGAGGACTCGTATTTTAGCCGAATGCAACAGTTTGAAGGTAAAAACATCTTGATGGATTTCAGCTTTAACTTCACAAGATGTTAATTGATGGACTGGAGATGTGTTGATTATTGTGATGTTTTTTTCAACTGTTTGGACTCTCATTCTGACGGCACCCATTCACTGCAAGAGAATCCATTGGTGAGCGAGTGATGTAATGCTAATTTCCTCCAAATCTGTTCCCATGAAGAAACAAATTAATTTACATCTTGGATGGCCTGAAGCTGAGTAAATTTTCAGCCAATTTTCATTTCTGGGTGATCTACTCCTTTAATTGGATCTAGCTAAGATGTTTAAGACAATGAAGTTAAAGACTGAGGGTCAATGAAAGCTGAGCCTAGATCTATTTAGAGAACTAGCGTGGAACGAGAGAATGAGATAAAGAGAGAAAGCATGTGGTTAAAAGGAAACAAAAGTTGAAACGCATCAAATAAAGTGAGGGGTTCGACAACAAAATGAGCGTGTCATAATTGGGGAAGTCAATGCATAAAACGAGCATGTCATAATCAGAGATGAAAGGAGGAGAAGAAGAAAGAGAGAGGGAGAGGAGGAGAAATGTTTAGCGCTTCTCCAAAAGAAAGTGGTCAAGGCTTGCTTACGTGTTAGAAGAATAAACAGACAGTGTATCTGAGCTGTATGCAGTACACAGTGACACACTAATGATGCACTAATGAGCTGAATTTCACATTCCTGCAGCCAAGTCGACCATGCACTCATCTAACACAGGAAGTGGCTCTTAGTGAACATGAGCGACCTGTGTCTCTTCGCTTTCATTCCCACAAAGCAAATGCTCTCAGCCTCCAAAATAAGCCCCAGATGGAAAAAAGCGAAGAGGAGGCAATGTAAATATTTGCAAGCAAAGTGCTGGATTTAGAATGAAGAATGCTGTAACTGGCTGTGAGGTGTGGCTGAGGTGTACCTGGTGCGTTTTGCCCTGCAGCTGTCGCTGAGCTGGGAGGAGGGGGTCCCGGGGGCCGCGGCGGGCCGGAGCGGGGCCCGGCTGGGGGAGGATCCCACACTGAGCGAACGGGATTGCGGAGATGACGGAAGCAGACGGGGAGAGTGGGGGGGACCCGCGGGGTGAATGAACGGCCAGGGGAGAGCCCTCTGCTCCTGCCGAACCACTGCGGAAGAGAGGAAGTGGAATCAAAAAGATTTATGAATTATGATTCCTCTTACCGATTCCTCAACAGTTCCACTTATGATCCTTTTAGTACTTTTAAGGAAAAGAAAGTGAAAGGAAGTTGATCTGTTGGTAAGCCCCGCCCCCCTTAGTTACTGCTGGAACATCCAGGATTCATGTACCGCAGGGTAAGATTAAGTTAATTTACATTTAACCAGTTTAATATGGAGAGGCACTGAAATGTAGACCTTCATTTTTGTGTTTTTGACCTACACTGTACATAACGTGAGAAGAGTTAGCTATTAAGGTTTTTACTACGTTAGCATGGTTTTTTAGCCAGAGATACGTTGCTGAAGCACAAGATGACATAAACGTTCTGCTTGAGCAGATGAAAATTGTAACTTAATGAGAGTATGACAACCAGAGAAAATGAACTTGTTCGTCATTGGAATTGGGGTTGAACGCTTAGTGACAGTCTTATTTGGGTTTAGGAGATGGTTTTAAATAAATTCCATTGGCCATCCTCTCAGGATACCTGGAATCTGTGTTATAAGTACCCCATGCACATCGTTTTTCCATTTTCGTAGCATAAACACCATCACACCGATGAAAGCTTCGGATCTTCTAATGTTTCTCTATGGCGCTGAAACCTAAAGATGTCCGAGTTCCGGTCTCCGTGCAGCTGATACTCAACTGCCATTGGCTCATCTGCGACCGAGGGGAGGGGCTTACCGATAGGTCAATTCCAATGCCTCACTATAAATAACTGGCTCATTACAGTCATTAGTTCAGAAATTAGACTACACTGGTTGTGCTGTATGTTTTTGATTCATAGCTGATGCTGAGTCATTTGTTCAATTGGACTACACTGGTGAAATTATAATTCCCTAAACAGAACTCGAACAACCAGACCTCATGGTTTGTGCTGTACATTTTTGAATCTCTAAAAAGAGTTTTTCAGGAATCACACTATATTGATTGTCTTGTATGTTTTCGATCGGCTAAATGTAACTGGCTCATAAAAGTCATTTGTTACACTATATGTTTCTGATTCAGAACTGGTTCATAACAGTCATTCGTTCATGAGTCAGACTACACTAGTCATATGTTTTTAAATCATTGAAAAAGGATTCATTACAATCATTTGTTCGACATTCAGACTTCATTGGTTGTACCGTAAGCCGCTGAATCACTAAAAAGAACCACCTCGTAATAGTCATTTGTTCAGGAATCTGATTACACTAGTTTTTCTGTTTTTAACTCACAAAAAAAATTTTTAGAATCACTTGTTAGACAATCAGACTACATCAACTGTCCTATCTGCTAACCGCCTCATAATAGTCATTTGTTCAGGAATCTGAATCACTTCCACTTGAACCATTTAAATGCCATTCCAGTCCAGTATTTGAAAGAATGACACCGGCTCTGAATAAGAACAGATTTTTTGTTCCACCTTGTTACCTGTGTACTTGGTGACTGGATTGTGAGGCCTCTAAAGTAACTGATGGACCAAATCAAAACACTTAATAAATAAAGAGAGGCCTGTTTCCAGCTGAAACTATTTATTACAGCGGATGTCCGTATTCAGGTAGTTGGTGTTAATGTCTGCTACTAGGGTCTGTATTGTGCCAACTGGTTAAATATACGACAGTGAGCCTATGAGTAACCCACCTTCTCTTTCCATCAGTGAATACGGTTTGATCTCTCCCTCTGGCTTTTTTGGGGGAACTTTTCTCAATTGGACCGCTGTAAAAAAAAAAAAGAGCATTGTGGTCAGAAAGAGCCAATGGAAACAACCGGTTGAGGATAAGTCTAGAGTTCAGCAAGCAGTTAAACAGCACACACTGCACTCTTCACAGATATTTATATCCATGGGCATAATGCATATATCGATTATCATTCCACTGCACTTTGGGGAAAACATATAGCACTTATCTATAATTGGATTTTAAAGGGGAACAGCAAGGGATCTTGTAGGGGAGTGAGTTGCTGGGACTGACTGATGTGGGCAGAGGTTATGGGGTTCTGTCTGCAGAGGAAGAGTCTGTATTGAGTGGATTTGAGGATACAAATAAGGGAGTGATAAGTAAGGTGGAAGCTGGGTCACTGTGGGGTTGGGGAGGGGAACAATAGATATTCAATGGCCTTACAAAAAATCCGTACATCCCCTGATCCGTCAAAGGGGTGGGAGGTGTTCCTTGATAGATTTCATGAGACAAAAGCACTTGAACAATAAGTGTTTTGAGTTGTTTGTATGTTGATAGCTACCAGTGTAGTGTAGCTATCAACTACTGTATAAACAGCCCAGATCAGGCTCGGTGAGTCATTTATACACATGAATAAATGCATTGGAAATGTTTTTGGCAGGTACAAAGATTCCTTTTCATAGAAAACAACATAACAGGTCATGATTTAGATCAGCAAATACACTTGATTTAAATATAGAAGCACTAAAAATATTAAACAATAAAGGAACCAAAAGAGAGCTATGAGCATTACGGACAAGCACAACAAAGACAGATTTTTTTTTTCAATTAATTGTGGAATCGTCTAAAATGTCATTTGTTTGCAAGGCAGCAAAATAATATTGTTAATGTTTTAGAGAAACTACTAGGCTCTGGACTTTTTTTCTGTATTAAATTTCAATCTAAAGTTACTCACCAGTTGTCTGATAACTATATACAGAACAAGAATGATAACCTAGCCCTGAGTTATGCAAGTGAACGCGGTGATCCTTATCAAAATCTCTGAAAGAAAAAAAAAAAGTTTTTATCTCAAACCGAAGCTATCAAGATGAAAGTTTTTGTGACAATAGCAGTTCTACAGAGACACATAGATTAGTTGTACAACTACAGTGTTTATCACCAATATGCAAGGAATAACAACTAAATAATCCCACTGTCATATGATTTAAATAAATATTTTTTTGATTTTTATTAATTAATATACTATTATAGTATACGTATAATTCATATTTTCAATTAGCTTATATTTTTAGTTTTATAATTGTTTGTGCTTTTGACATTTTTATATTAATTTATTTTATTATTTATTATTAATTACTATGCACTTATTTTTTATTTATTTATTTTATATTTTATATTAAATTTTAATTTAGTTTTAGTTGCAGTCATTTCAAAACGACTTCAAAATTTCCTTCAACTTTTACTTTTAAGATTTTCATCTATCATTTATATTTTATATTGTTTTCAGATTTATTTCAATTAATGAAAAGTATGTTTTAGTTAACAATAACAGCAAGGATTAAAATAATGCAAAATACAGTTTCATGGTCAAAAGAAATATTTATGGCCAGTATTTCCTTGTCACTGTCAGGTGTACTTGCAGAAATTTGAGGAAGAAAAGAAAAAGAAAAAGAGGAGGAATTTCAATGCAGTGCCGCCTTGCACGTACTATAATGAGCTGAATGGGAGGTTGCCCTGAAAGAACGACTCACTGAACACTGGCACAGATCCAGAACAACATTCCAAACCCACAGAAGAACAGTGATGCAGTCAGGCATTACCTGATCTACTCTGGAAGAATCCACTGAACACCACAAAGTTATTCACCTGAGAGGAACGAGTGTGACAGGACAAGAAATTGGACGATTACATCATAACAATCAAGTTTTGCAACGGTCATTCACACACCTAATTCTTTGAGGAAAACACTATTGTATAAAGTCTGTATTGTGTGCAAAAACAAACGCTCACACGTCATGCACATAATCCATATCAGGATTTACACCCAAGACATAACATGTTATTACAGTATCTGATGAAGTCGTTTTCATCAAGTAGTGTAATCTTGTTTGTTTCAAATACAAACTGGATTACAGTTTGCATTTCTGAGAAGGGTAACCGTGTGTTCTCATAACCAGGTGTGACTCAATTAAATGTAAAGGAACAAGATTTTAAAATCTCACTGGCCCTCCACGTAACACCAAACATGCTCTGACTGGCCGTGATTGTTTTGCACCATGCAGCACTTTCATTTTAAAAGAGAGATCATACCTGAGGCACACTGCTCTTGAGATCATAGTGCTTTTCTAGAAATGACAGGAATTTAGGAGAAGGTCTATCGTACGCCATCTGTTCAGGCTCCACCCGTTTGTGCTGTTCAATCAGAGATTATGATCAGGACAGGAAAACATGAGTCACAAAATACAAACAGGACTCTTTCCTTAGTAGCAAATACGAATGGGTCTTTACACCAACCTCTCAGCTGGAAATCACAAAAATAGATATTTGGAAAAATGTTCCTGCTGCTCTTTTCCACACAAGCCCCAAAAAAAAAAAAAAAAAAGCAGAAAAGCAGTCCATGCAACTTCTTTGTCTGAGAAATACACAAAATATAAGATACTCAAGATTTAAATGAAGTTATTCAATGGAAATCTGAATAAAACAAGTATTTTAACCAAAATCTTACCCTTCACCATAGTGCTCAAATCTTATTTGCACTTCTGCAAATTCAACCTTGCTGTGTCGCATTCAGCAATGTCGACACACAAAAACAAATGGTCTTGATGGGGCAAGTTTGAAAATGTGAAGTTGCAAATGAGTTTTAATGGTGAAGGGGGAATGATCTGAGAATAAAGAATTACATTCCAGCTTGTTCAGACTTTCAGGATGAATTATATCGACCACTTTCATGATACTTCTATGATGCTTTTTGTTGCTTGTTTTTATTGCATGGTAAAAAAGCAGCATGATCATTCTTTGAAACATCCCCTTTTGTGCTCCACGCAAGCAAGCAAGAAAAGTGACATGGTTTGGACTGATTTTTCTGTAAACTAGTCCTTTAATAAATCTGTCTGCTGACAGACACTCACTTTGAGCATGAAGTCAAAGAGCTGGAGCCCGTAGCCATGTCTCTGCAATGTCTCTGTCACATAGAAATCCAGCACACACAATGGCTCGGTCTCCAAATGCGCCCCCCGTTGGTCCTGGATGCAATTACAACATACTTTAAATCACTAATGTGTCAAGATTTAATTACCAACTCAATAATGAGCAAACTCTTACAAGTAAAAACAGCTTCTTGTAGCCAACCTTCAGAAATCCAACAATAACACCCCTCCCGCTGGTAAAGCAAAAGACAGGAAGAGCGAATCAAACACTGTTATTAACAGCAGACGAGGATGTGTTTATATGTAATGGAAATGGGAAAACAGGAAGGAGAGAGCCCAGCTGTATTGACATGTAAATAGATTAAATCTGAAGCATAGGCTGAGGGAGGGACAGAGAAAGAGAGCGAACCCGTTCTGTTCTCCATCTTTCAGGAGGTAGAGATGGTGTCTGTTGGCCTGGAGCTTTGCAGCACTGGTTATAGGAGCAGGCAGCTGCTGGGCCTGAGGAGATACACACACACACACACACATGACATGATGACAAACTGAAACTGACATCTGCAAGCTCAAAAAGACAGTTATTATCACCTTAGAGGAGGCTTTGCCCAGCTCATCTATAACTGTGCTGATCTGAAGAAGAGGATCTGGTCTGGAGAACAAAAACCAGGTATGTTAGGAATCTCACACACAGATGTCGTCAAATGTGAATTCGCATATATGATTCCAGTTATGCAAGTCATAACGGATGCGTACACATTTACAATGCATAACTGTTTGGTTTACAAGCTGGAATCATATATAGCTGTGCTATACATTTTAACAGGTTTTTCAATAGCTCACGCCAATATCAAGAAGGTCAGTGGCTGATATTATGAAATATACATATATAAATGAGAGCAGTTTTTTGTCCTGTGTTAATATATTATATTTGGGTGGGACATATTAAATGGCTTATCCTATTTTTATAAATAGCCAATAGGGTGTTGTTACGTCACAGTTGTGAATCATGGCTCTTCCAGGGGGCCCCAGTAAGTAGTTGCATTAATATAATCTTAATTAAAATGTTGATACAAAAAACATGCATCAATGTAGATACAAATTAAATTGACATATACACATATTATTTTATTATTTTAGAGTTTATACATGAGATATCAGCTTACATATTAGGGCCTTTGAATATTGTCTTTGACAAAAGTGATCCTTGGAGTCAAAAAGACGAGGCTGAATCCAGCTTCTGATTGACACTATCCGTTCCACCTTAAAAAAACAGCTTCTTATTCACTCACAACTAGGGACCGTGCGGCTTTTTTGTGCTTTTTTATGGGATTGTGTTGCTTTTGTGTCTATTTTTAGAATAAAAGAATAATAAACTATTTTGAAATGCAAATAACACTGCTGTATAAGAAAAAAATGGACTGTAGAAATATAAAGGCACATAAAAGCGACAGCTTGGATCCAGAAAGTACAGTTTTTAAGGTAGTACAATTTACAGTATTTACAAATACGCATGCATTTGCATTTTAAAACAATGATGACGATCATCTGGTATACTCATCCATGTTTCATGTTCTGGAGTCCTTGCAGGGCTGTGTGTCAATCTGGTGTTGGGTCATCTGAAGTCTTCAGAAGAGGCTGGATCCAAGCTGTAGCTGGCATAATCTCTAGTCAACTCGGGATATTAAAATTTGTAATAACTGTTTGAATTATTTTTTTTAAATGAATGAATAAGAGAAAAATCACACGGTCCCTAAGTAGAACTGATGGCATGTTCAATAATTAAAAAATACTGTAATTATATTTTATGTGCCTTTATATTTTTAGGCCATTTTTGCTTATATAAAGCAGTGCAATTTGCATTTCAAGATAGTTTATTTATTCTTTATTCTGAAAATAGACACAAAAGCAACAATAATCCCTTAAAAAGCATGAAAAAGAGAAAAAGCAGCACGGTGCCTAGTTGAGAGCGAATAACAAGCAGACTGACGCGGAAGCATCGCGTCTTTTAAGGTGGAACTCAGATGTCAATCAGAAGCTTGCGAATAAGAGAGATACAGCCTCGTGTCCAAAAGGTTGGGAAACTTCTAAAGAGAGCTCTAAATTTAATAAAAAAACAATATGCAGGTTTAAATGGGACTTATCACAGCACTTACATCTTGTCGCTTTTTTTGTTAGTGTGATTGTCCTATAATTTGTAAATCATTTTGGATAAAAGCCTCTGCTAAATGATTAAATGTATCTGTCAATGAAAAAATACTAATTTTGATTTCTTTTTAATGTTGGCAAATTGAATATTCAAAATTATTTTTGGTGCATTTTAAAATTCATTTTAAAATTCATAAATAAATATTATTTATGATAGATTTATCGCATAGATAAATAAATCTATCTATGGGAGGAAATGGCTTTTTCTTCCATTGCTCAAAAAAATATGCAATTCATAACCTGCTTCTGTTAGAAATGCTCCTTCACTTGATTGCTTTAAGAAACTGCTCAAAACACATCTTTTCAGTAAAACTATTATTGTTATTTAAATATCATTTATTATTTGTTTGTAATAAGAAAAGTGCATTACAAATAAAATGTATTCTTAAAATATTTGTATTGTATTATTATTATAAAATTGATTTATATTCAATATAATAAATGCATTAATTCAAACTCTTATTATAATCGATCTATCTGCAGCATGGTGAGATTTCTTATTGTGTGATGACAGTGAAGTCTGCGGCTGTCTTGCTGAATCAGCATCGGTCAGATTAAACCCATGGCAGATTAAAATCAGACTCATGGCAGATTTGGTTTTTACTCAGAGCAGTATTTGCATACTCTGACGTCAAGCCCTCCATACAGAAACACACTGGGCTTATCATTACAGCAAAAAGATGACAAAGATGACCTGGACCAGATGCAATATCACTCCCAGCACAATGCACGACTGTCAACCACTGTTACAAGACAAAAGCAGTGCATGCTGCACACAGATGCCCCTCATCTCTCTCCCAGCACACATTACCTCCCATGCGCTCTCCGACCTGCACTCAAGTTGTTATCCAGCACTGTAATTCTCTCGGGGAAAAGCGCGTTCACGTCGAAGGGGAAATCCATTGTAGGAGAGACCTGGAATCTTAAGACAATCCTCTACTGATGCTGTTCCTGTCCTCCCATTGTGTCTGTGTCACTCCCTTCCCTCACTAGTGCGCGCTGGAGGAGCGTAGTACACCGGTCAGCCGTAGTACACCGTGCACGCGCCTGCAGGATTCAATACCGCAAAATATTTTATAGCTTCTAGTTATATTTCTATAACTGTAAACATAAAAATCTTTCATTCAGACAGTGGCAGAAATGTGCGATATTTGCAATATTTGTACTCTTTTATATTTATTTTATATTTTTTCGTATATATATATTTCTGAACTTTTTAAGAACATTTAACTTTATCTCTTATTTAATGATTTCTGTTTTTTTTCTCAATAACAACATTTCATGCTGAGCGACTGTGCTTTTGCGATATTACTTAATGAATAATTATTAGTTACATTAATATACTTAAATGCTTCGGTGGTTTGAAAAATGGTTGTTGTCGTAGCACAAATATCCCATCTCGCAATAAAAAGTGCATGCATAATTTTATTTGAATAAATTATAAAGAAGAAAAGGACATCTGCACAAGATATGCTTGTATTTTCGTGCAGGCAGATATTTCGCTACCCTGCCCGCAGCGTTAGGACCCTGTTAAATGTCATTCGCTGCGCGTTTCTTTCAATTCTGCGGATGCTGCACTGCAGTGATCTAGGCAGCGACGATTTACCTTTTATTTATTTATTTATTTATTTAGTATCAATCACCCCCAAACACACAGTTTAGTGCTATATTTTTAAGCTTGCTTAGAAACGCCGACGTGGCCGAGCTTTAACCTCGAATGCGCCATTAGTCCATACATCAACATGCTCAGACGAATATGACTCGATAACATTACCTCCAGTGTTCTGCAGATCATATGTACTTGAACTGAACTTTGATTTCTTGGGAAAACAAAAGTCAAAGAATGTATCGAAGCTGCAGCAGTCTCTAGGTAAGTACGAGACCACAGCACTTCTGTTTTCTTTCAGAGGTTTACAAAACAGCTTAAAAATGTGTAAAGTAAATAAACTATAATTAAACAAAAACATTCAATTAATATAAAAATATTAAAAATGTATTTAAATAGACTCATAATACATTTACTGTACTAAAAAATGTAACTGAAAACTATGTAATAGTATATGGTCTTTATACATATAAATATATAGTCTTTTAAACTTAAGGATGGTGGTCCCTCTGACTCTATTTGGAGGTCTGTGACATCTGAAAGATTGAAAACCCCTGTTTATTATTTTTGCATGAAGGCATGGGCCAGTATGAGATTTTGATGGTATGATAACCTTCAGCAAAAATATCATGGTTTCACGGTATTGTTGTTACAGCTCTGAAATGTGTTGTTTAAATGACTGGGTTAATATATATATATATATATGTGTGTGTGTGTGTGGTGTGTATTATGTATGTGTGTGTGTGTGTGTGTATGTGTGTGTGTATTATTATTATTTTTTTCCCCGCTGGACAAAATATATTATATATTATTTTCAAAGCTTTCAACTAAGGATTTTTAGCCAACATAGATACAGTCTCCAGCCCGTGAATCATCATAGAGGTCAGTGTCCTAACAGTGCTGATGTTTTATCAGTGATGTGCGCTGATGATTCAATAGACTAGAGTCTCTGATGACAACATGAAGCTCTTCACATTTCTCTGAGCACAGCTCTTGAGTATGGAAATGTGTTTTATTACTAAGAACTTCTAGTTAATGTTTTTATCTTTTCTAGGTTGACATGATGCCGGAGTGATGTCCTTTGAATCTGTCACTGTGTAAGTACTGGCCCAGTAAACTTCGCTTTGGTTATAATTGGGTGTTAATGATGATTGCGTTGTTCGGTTCCACTGAAACTCAATGAAGTAACTTTCTCGCGGCGCACTGAAACACTCACAGGCAACTAATACACTCATCTCATGCGTGTGTAATCTAATACACATGTTTTCTTTCAAGGACAGAAGTTGATGCAGTGGCAGAAGGGCCGGTGGTGACCTGAAAGCTCCTCTGTAGTTGTTGTTTTCTCAGCCTATACACTTGTGTTTCAGTGTCATTGTGTCATTCCAAGGACAGTTTGAGAAAGTAACTGCTTGTTTTTGACTTCTCAGTTCTTTGTATGCTGCTTTTTCTAAAAATGTAGTTTTCTTTTACATTTTAATAAAAATCACTATTACAGCTCAATATGAAGTCATTGTTTTTTTTTATGGGAGTAGCAGGGCCAACTTGTAGTGTTATGCTTAATCTTATTCATGTTGTTGGATAAGGTCAAATATTAGTGCAAATGCTTTTAGGAGTCATTCTACAGTACAAAGCTTTCATACCATGTAGCAGATTTACACCCTATACATGATTTATATGTTAAAAAAAATGAAATTGGTTATTCATGAAATTCTGATATGCTATCTAAATGTTTAAAATATATTTAAAGATTAAGAATCAGTCAGTATAGGCTCGAATTTTTATTAATGGGTCTTTTCAAGTATTCGTGTACAATGTATCATCTCTTCAGCTGCTGTTTGTTTGTTAGGAATCGCTAAGGACTTTTATTATGGAAAGAGTTCAGTTACTTAGCGGCTAGTGTTATATTTGACTTCACTCCACTCACTACCGGTACACGCTTATACATATTTTTTGCTACTAGCCTACCTGTTGTAACAAAATAAGGACCAACGCTTTGTAAGTATATAAATGTTAATAGTTTACACGCACTGTCACAAATCTGTAACCGCTTCTGTTCTGCACGTAGCAGTGCGTAGCGACGCTCGATCTGTGAACGAATCGTCATCTTGAGTCGGATCTTTTCAAATGAATCTGTTGTCGAGTCAACAACTCCAACTCATTGAAAACCGAGAACAGATTGAAAGAATTGTTAAATTCTGAACCTTAGCATATATATTAGCGTATTTCTTTTATTATATGAAGTAAAAGATCTGTGGTATTCAGGTATGGCATATATTAGCATACTTTTACTATTGAAAAGCGTTACAGCTAAACCCGGCATTGTACACTATGACTATAAAGTGTCAGCTAAATGCATAAATATAAATGTAATAAAAAGTAATGGCATTTATTCCAGCTAGTCTCTTACATACATGTATGACTCGTAATAAAATACTCGTAAATAACAGCAATGTGGCTTTATTATATGGCTTTAATGGGACATTTTCGATCGAACAATAAGCCACGCCGAGATATATCAGGCAGCGCGAGTTAAAAGATTCACTGAATTGATTGGTTGAACCAGTTCTTTCAAATGAACCGTTTGAAAGAATCGATTCGCCGAAATGAGCCGGATTTCCCATTAACTAGACAAGCAAACCAGCTCGTACACAGACTTAAACTGGACTGTATTTTCGCACCTTGTCGAGCTGGTTACGTGCTGAAACGGTTTAATTTTAGCACGTTTCTGCCGGGTGCTAGTGAACAGGAATGTGAAGCTGGTTTCTATAAGTGAACTCAAATGTGTGTTTTTTTAAGTGAAGCAGAGAGACCCGTGATGTCTGGAAGATATAACTGCATGTCCTTACTGCAGTCATATAAATCTGAGGATTTGGGGTCGCAGGTATGTTTTATTCCCCTGTCGCTAGTGTTTCGTCGTTCAGCATCGACACAGTTCAGTGTTTAAAGTCGCGCGGCTAGTTCAGACATGCTAACCGACGCCGCTCCACCGGAGAGCTCAAAATAAACGAACCCCCCCTGCCACAGGAATATTGGTTCGGTTTCGGTTTTAATTTTAATTAAAAAGTATGTTCTTTCCTGTCACTGAGTGATTTGCACAGGTGTGGCCGTCAGTCGTTTTCTGGTTTCAGCTGCTTTAATACAAACACGCCTTAACACAGGTCTGCTGAGGTCTCATTGTCTTCTTATACTTGAAGCAGTGTAACACTTTATACATCGTTCTAAAGTTTTCTGACTTTTTAATAGCTATACCATTAGATGAAGAGGTGTCTGTGCTTATTATTGCGTTATACTATAGTTATTAATGTGTAATTATCAACTATATTAGCTTCCCCCCCACACATTATAAAGACTTAACACTATATACATTATAAAGTAATAGTGCAGACATGACCGCAGTTGTAGGGCGAGTTTGGGGGTGGGTCAGTCCAGCGAGTCTGTACTCGTCCTGGGGCAGTAAGGCCAAACCTGAGAAACCCCCAACAACGGAGATTCATGCTAGAAGCAGATGGAGGCTTGTGGGGACTTACTGCCTGGGTTTGGAGGGGGGGGACGGAGAACACCAAAAAGGACCAAAAAGACAATCGCAGAGGAATTCTGGGAGACCGAGGAGACTTTCAAGCCGTTGGAAGTTGAAGAGCTGAGGGCTGATGTTGAGATTGAGAAAGCAGCCGCCCGAAGCTCCTCGCGCTGGTGGAGCCGAATGCTTCCATCCAGATACTTTTTCTGGCCCCGGTGGTCGCTGTCCACCCCGCTCCACCAGCAGAAATGTGCCGGGTGGAGTGAAGGGACGTGGGACAGCGATGAAGTCGATGGGGAGTCAGACTATGGGACGCCTCCGCCGTCCCCCACGCCGCAGACATCTGCATTCCAGTTCTTCTCTCGCTCGTGGACGGGAGAAATCGTGCCTGAGCACTACGATATTTGCTTTAATTTCCTCCGCCACCTCTTTGACTTGTTTGTGGTGGGCTTCCTGACCACCGTATCCCCTCCGACCAAGTTACTTTTGGACGTGCTGGGGGTGCAGGGGGCGCTGAAGCTGTGGCTCCACGGGGGCTTCTTGATGGCCATGTTTCTGGTGTCGTCTGTCGGGATGGCCGGACTGCTGTGGGTGGTACAGGAGTACCTGCTGCTGTTCGCGTTGATCTTCGGTATCGTGCAAGCGCTGGTCATCTCTGTCAGCGTACGCCAGAGTGAGGCTTCGGCAGACGGGGATGATGGGAAAGCTGACGGAGAGGTCACAGAGAGCGAGGAGGAACAGAACGACATACGGGAGCAGAATGAGCCACAGCACACAGCTGAAGAAAGCAAGAACGGAGATAAACAAAGGAGCTGAAGTCCTGGGAAAAGTGTGTTTTTGGGTAAGTAGCTGTTAGTTGTTTCTGCCCACAGAACCTGTTGTTTTTCTTCTTTTGTTTGTGCTGTTGTCATAAGGGAAAAAGCTTTCCTGTTATCTACTTACGCAAGAAATGTATAAATCTATCCGTCCCGTATGTAGTGAGGCACCGAAATGAATTTTAATGAAAGCTGAAATTAAAGGTTTCATTTAGCTAAAAACCGAATTGTTAACGTATTGTTTTACTTTCATTAGAAAAACTGACAGACTGTTTGAAAGCTCAGACTTTGTGTCATATTAAAAGTTGCAAAGCTTATTGTGATTACTGGAATAATGTTTGGTAAAGTTTGGTTCATGCATCAACTGAAGACAGCATTGACTAAAAGATCTGTGTTCATCAAGATTAAGATCCATTTAAAATGATAAACTGATTTTGTCAATCCCGTCCACACAATCCAAAACTTGTATTTTCCTAGTGTTTGGTGCACACTTCAAGTACATTAAAGTTAATACCGACTGCAAGACACCTGCATGACAGCTGATGTAAAATAAGGATTTGGCTTAGAAGAACCCATACTGATTAGTTAAAAAAAAAAAAAAAAAACTTAATTGGTCCCAATCCCAATCCTTGAGATCAGCTCAGATCATCCCAAGTGTGCACAAATAGACACTGACACAGTCAAAATGTACCATCAGATAACTGCTAAAAGTCACCTTCTTGGTCAGTGTTTGGTCACCGAAACCGAAAATAAATTTTCAAACAAATATTTTTGGTTGCTGGAAATTCGTGCACTACTGCATTTTAGTATAAAGTTTGCAAAATCAGTAATCACTTTCACTGTCATAAGGATTTGAACAAACCTGTAACAGTAAGTATTGAACTTAGGTTTGTCATACGTCCAGCTTTTATGCTACATGCATGAATATTAAAGAAAATATAGCTCAGTCTTGAGGCTTGTTGAAGAGGGGTATGCTGTCACTCTCTAAACCAGGGATTCTCAAAGCTTTTTGCCAAAAATATTTGATTGAAGTATATCCTTTTAATTTAATAATTCAGTACACACATCTGCATGTGCACGGTTTCCTGACATGGTTAAATGTCGCATGACATGCAGGTAAACAAATAAAATATAAAATATTTTTTTAAAGTTTTTCATTTAGATTTTACATTAATTGTACATTTTTATGATTATTTCTAATTAGATTTTAATTAACTCATGAACCCCCGATCAGGTTAGGAAACCCTGATCTAAAAGTCTTCACTCCATTTTCTTGCACCGTCGCAAACACAGCAAAATGCTAAAATACACCAAGAACACTTAAGTTGCTTCGCAACCACCCACAATGCCAAAAAAATATGATTTTTGCACTCACATCTTTTACAGAACATTCGGTTATGGATTACTGTTTGATTTTTGGATGGGTATTCCTATAAGTTTTTTTTTTTTTTTATTTTTTTTTCTACAATAAGGTCTCCTAACCTTTGCTGTGAGGCTTGTGGTTTAAATCTTTCACCCAGAGAAAAAACAAGCATGACATTTTCAGAGAGCTGTGAAACCTGCTTGTGGTTTTAAACCATACATCATTTCCCAGCTGACACGATCTCTGTTTCTCTGGGATGCACTTTCAGATATTGTCCTCTTCCCCCAGAGTGACTGTCTATGGGGATATATTGTCATTTTAATTTCTTTGTACACAAATGTATGTTTTGACCTCTGGCTTTAAGGGGTAGTTCATCCTAAAATGAAAATTGTGTGTCAATTAAACAAAATAAAGCTCATATAATGATTCTAATAAATATTTGCTTGAAGTTTCTCGTTTTAATATTTCAGTATTGTTGAGGACACACATGCTGTTTCCTTTTTTTGTCACTCCACTACTTTGCCATAAATATTTGCTTGAAGTTTCTCCTTTTAATATTTCAGTAATTTAAGTAAATACATTTTCATGTCCACAGTTCTCTTACATCAGTTAATACAGAATTCATGACATGCAGATAAACAAATATTTTTTATTTATTTTTAAAATTTAAACCACAGCTTGTGCTACTATTTCTTTTTCCTGAAATTATGATGAATGTGGATGCAAAAGCACATTAAAGGAGTATCATAAAGGTAGTCCATACAATTCTTTGCTACATCTCAAGTATTCAGAAGAAGAGCAGCGAGCGATATGGCTAAAAATATTGTCAAATACTTTTTTTTCCATATCAGACCATATCGAAAATGTATCACAATATTCATTAAGCATTAATGGGGAAGAAAATGCTTTGCACATTTTTGTTAGACCTTGAAAATGAATGTAAACATAACTTGTTTCTTCACAATGAAACTCTTCGGATTAGCTACCTTTTAATTTATGGCCCCATATCAAAAATTTTTTTTTATGGTTTCTATGTTTTATGATTCAATACAAGTTGATCACAAAAAAGTGTCAAATTAAATGCATTAATATCAATTTAATCTTTTAAATTGCAATCAAATGAAAATTTAACAATTAATTTACAACAAAGAATTATTATTTTCTATAAATTAATGAAAAAAATCTCTTGGTTGAAAGATATTCCTCAAACAAAATAATATTCTGAATAATAATTGCATTTTAGCATACAGTAGTAATATTTTTCAGTTATAATTTAGTAGTAACAGTAGTAATAATATAATCCTGTTGTAAGTAAGGCAGCACTTTTATTTTGGCGGGTTGTCAGGAAGATCTCAGTGTGTGTTTGCTGGTAATTTCTCTCAAAGTAAACCGTGTAAAGCTGGTGAAGTGACTCTGATGAAGTTCATGTCACACATGTTTGGGTTTGTGAAGCAGATTTTATTTCACATTTATTTCTACTACGTTATAGGCTGTTAGATTAAATCCATACCTAGTAAAAAACGTCCAGAGCTTATCATCATTATCCACATACATTTTATTGCAATCCCGATATGATATAATTGATTGCCCAGCACTATTATGAAGTTATACAATAACTTTGTGACAAACTGTCCAAGATTTGAATCAATATTGACTTTAATCCATTCTCTCCATCATAGCTCAATATAAGTGTGAGTGAATTAGGTCAGAATTAGTCATTTTTGTATGAACTGTTTCAAGTAGAACACACAAATATCAAGCTTTTCTCATACTGCAGTGATTAAGCACTTCTGTGTTTCTGTCACAGGTTGCTGACGTGCAGATCGTCCAGCACCCAAATCTTCCACTGAGGATTCGACCCCTCGAGTGATTGAAGAGCACCCTAAATGTACCAGCACCTCTTTCTCACCACCAGTGGAAGTTTTTTGCTCACTTTAAAATGTACTTTTAATTTTCCCCAAAACTATTTTTACATAGCACACTAGCAGGAGAAGTGGACGAGTTAAACACTAGACTCTACAGCCACGGCGATAAAACAACATCTGCCATCTACAAACCTGACGAAACACGTACAGAAAACTGAGCACCCCAGCAATCATTGATTGTCAGGGAATTTCAGTGAGATTCTGAAGGCTGAACCAGTTCAACGACAAGTTGTTTGTAACGAAACATTACTTTTATATGGTGATTAATAGCTTTGCGACGCCGCGCTGTATGTACTGCACATCTGCATGTGTCACTTTATTGAATTCATAGCTCAATGTGGCCTCTAACAGCGTCTTTGGATTGTTTGTATCTGACTTTTCATATGTGCCCTTCCATTTAATGGGCTGAGTCCATTATATCGCCCATCCTTAATTAGTCCATTAGTCCAATCACAGGCAAACTTGTTTTGTTTTTTTTGAGTGCAATTATAAAGGAACTGGACGCGAATGATTTTTAAATCACTTTCTGCATACAGCGTGCATTGTGCATTACGTTGTTCCATACTTATTTTAATTTACTAAACCTGTTCATGAAATGCTACAAATCTGCCTTCCTTTATATTTTGGGTGACGTCATTAGAACCATTCTGTTTGTTGTATACTTCATTACAGCATTAACTGCATATCTAGATTGATTTCAGATGTGTTGTCAGTCTTCCTTGATTGATTTCTGTTTCAGTTGATTATATCTTTTGTGCCTCACGATATCTGGTACTTTGGCCAGTTCACAGGGAATTATGTGTAAATAAATTGGAAGTCATTTTGCATAAGTGCATACTGACAGCTTAATATCCAATTGCTTTATTGCACAAGCATGTCTCTCGCTTGCAAGAATAGCTTTCTCTTCCTGAATGTGTTCAGTGGCGTTTTATCTATGCATGAAACTTCTTGTGTCGTGAATGACTTTTTTCTTTGTGGTACTGGTTTATAAATTTCTAGGATGTTCATGTCAGTTATTTAAGCATTAAAATGTAGCGCTAGAATTGTGTAAGCAATGTAAGAATATGTGTGACCTTTGAAGGTTCTTTAAAATGTGTTTTTCCATTTTTGTAAGCCCTGAGTTGATTGAAGTGCGGGCCACTGCTGAAACCAGACAGCTGTGAATAGAAAAGTCTGCTGTAGAGTGAAATGGATTGCAGCTCAGGGTTGTGAGATCTGCATCTACAGTTCAGTCTTTAATAGTCCTTACAGCTAAAATAAACTTTCATTTTCCCCATATTTCATGTCTGGAGTATGTTTGTTTATATTAGGACATGGATGCTTGTGGACACAGATTTTATCTGTTATGGGTCAGTCCACCTCAAGTGGTCCAAAAATTGTGAAGGTGATTGCTTGACCATTTTTATTTTACTTCGTTTAACCACCGTGTCCATTTTTGGTCATGGCGATATGAATATTGGTTGTATGGATGTTTACGGAAACCTCTATATCCCGGCTCTAACTTAAATTTGCTGTCATGACACAGATGGCCACCGTGGTTATTAGTAAAATTAAAAATGTTCATGCAACCTCCAAAGATGGATTTTTAAATATTAATCTTTTATTTTTCCATACTTTTTTATTTAAAATATAAAAAAAAGCAAATACAAAAAAACAATATATTACACAAGAGAGCAAAAAAAAAAAAAATATTTTTACTGTAGAAATTTCCATTACATTTTAAGATTTTAAAAAAATCTATAACACATACACACCAAATTTCCATTACATTTTAAGATTTTAATAATTTCTATCACATATTCAGTCCTGGAAATGACAGGAACAATTAATTTCCTTTCTATTTGTAATATGTTTATTATCTTAAATTATTTACCTTGGTTCACATGCAACTACCAATAATCCACAGTAGTGTTATTTTAGAATTATTTATTTTGTTGAATTAGCTTTCGATTTTGAATTAATTTTCATTTAAATTTTAATTTCAGTAATAAGAGATAAAAATTGAAATAAATTTAGAAGAGATATTTTTCTAAATCTGTTCTCATTTTAATCTGTTTTAATCATTTAAGCATTTCAAATTAAGCCATTTTATTTTCAGTTATTTGCCAACTTTGTTTAAATCTAATGTCCCCAGGACATCCAAGATGTAGGTGACTTTGTTTCTTCAGTAGAACACAAAGTTAAAGGGATAGTTCACCCAAAAATGAAAATTTGATGTTTATCTGCTTACCCCCAGGGCATCCAAGATGGAGGTGACTTTGTTTCTTCAGTAGAACACAAATTATGATTTTTTAGCTTCAGCCGTTGCAGTCTCTCAGTTGTATAATGCTTGGCAATGGTAAAACGATCTGAGCATAAAAATAAAAAAAATGCACAGACAAATCCAAATTAAACCCTGCGGCTCTTGATGATATATTGATGTGTAAAGACACAAAACGATCGTACAACTCAATAAACCTAAAATTAACAAAATCTCCTAACTGTACCAACTATTCACTCAATCCCATAACCCTAAGAACTCTTGTGAATGCACTTCACAGCAGCAGGCGCCTGAGGCATCGTCTTCTTCTTCTTGCTTTATGGCGGATTGCAGACTTATAAGTGCATTACCGCACAGCCTCCAAATCGATTGAGATTTGTAGATAGAGTGTCAATGGTCCACTTGCTGCTGTGAAGCGCGTTCACAAGAGTTCTAACAATTCAGACATTGCGTGAATCAGAGGTAAAAAACGTTATAAATACTGTTCAGTTTCTTGAACAGACCGATCGTTTTGTGTCTTTACACATCAATGTATCGTCACGAGCCGCAGGGTTTAATTTGGATTTGTCTGTGCATGATTTTTTTATGCTCATAGATTCTGTTACCATTGCCATGCATTATACGACTGAGAGACTGCAACGCCTGAAGTTAAAAATCATAATTTTGTGTTCTACTGAAGAAAACAACCGTCACCTACATATTGGATGCCCGGGCGGGGGTAAGCAGATAAACATCAAATTTAAATTTTTGGGTGAACTATCCCTTTAATAACATCACTGATCCACATCTCCATTCTATGCTTCTAATGTATATTTTTAAATTAACACTCACTTTCCACATGACTAATCTAAAACATATTAGCTCCTGAAACCCTTAATAACTGCATCACATGAATCATTATATAAATGTACATTTCCATAAGGACTGAATAGAATCAGGATGAGAGTCAAACACCACATTACAGGTTGCCATTAAGCATTTTAATAGATATAAACACATAATTTAACTTCTGTTTATTCATGTTAAATCCATTCTATGACCATTGCCTATGTACATACAGGTGCATTCACAGTAAAGGGACAACAGATGCATGTGAATGCTTGGATGCTGATGACTGCAGTGACGGTCCTGATGGGAATCAACTGTAAACTGTATGTGACATCAGAAGAGAGATGATGCTATGTGCATTTGGTCTTGGCCAGCATTCAGCCATGCACTCTCTCGTGCTCTTTATTACACATATAATCCAGTTACACCTTAGAGCTCAAGTCAAAACTACTACACACCATCCTGACGGCATGCACTTCTCCCACTTTTAGCAGGATTTTATACCAATTTCTGCCAAATAAAAGCAGCCATAGCGCCCAGGATGAGATGAGACACCTTACATGTCACAGGGTGATCCTCTTTTTCACACACAAAACATTTCCCCTGTATTTCATGTAAGGCATGCAAATGAAAGGAAAATATTTTAAATCTACACATTTTTAGATCAATTGCCTGTTTAAAGGAGTAGCTCACCCAGAAATGAAAATATTTGCTGAAACTTTACACACTCTCAAGCCATCCAAGATGTAGATGAGTTTGTTTCTTCATCAGAACAGATTTGGAGAAATATAGCGTTATATCACTTGCTCACCAATGGATCCTCTGCAGTGAATGGTAGTCTAAACAGCTGATAAATCATCACAATAATCCACAAGTAATCCACACCACTCCAGTCCATCAGTTAATGTCTTGTGAAGTTAAAAGCTGCACATTTCTAAGAAACAAATCCATCATTAGTCAGTGTTTTAGCTTTAAACTGTCAAGTCTGGCCAAAATATCATAATCCAAAATAACACTTTCTCCAATGGAAAAGGTTCATCCCCTGTTGTCCTCTCATCAAAAATCCAGCAACATATTCATTTAGAACTGTTGATCTATGCATTTTTCCTCCTGATTTAGACACACACACACACACACACACAAGATGACTCACTTCAACTGGAGAAAAGCAACATTATGGATTATGGCCTCGTATTTTTTGCCGCAAGCAGTGGTTTGAAATAAAAAAAAAAAGTCTTAATCATGGATTTGTTTCTTATGAACACACACAAGACGTTAACTGATGGACTGGAGTGGTGTGGATTACTTGTGGATTTTTGTGATGTTTTTATCAGCTGTTTGGACTCTCATTCTGACGGCACCCATTCACTGCAGAGCATCCACTGGTGAACAAGTGATGTAATGCTACATTTCTCCAAATCTGTTCTGATGAACATCTACATCATCTACATCTTGGATGGCCTAAAGGAGAGTACATTTTCAGCAAATATTCATATGTTTATGAACTATTTCTTTAATTTCACTGCTGCGGTTTATTTTCAGTCAGTTTTGTGTGATGCTCAAGCAGACGTTCTCAACTCGCCTTCAGAATGAAGTCCAGCGTCACAGATGTTTCTCAGTCCACTTCACGAAGTTACAAACACATCGATGTCTTTGCACGTACATGCCGAGTCTCTCACTAGTCTGATTGTCTGAGGGGAGTCTCACTATAACTCAATCAAACTTACGACGGCTGATGGAGATGATTTAAAGTGCGCCCTTGTAAAAATATCCAAAGGGTTGAGTTCCTGAACCTTGCCATGTTTTTAAATTCACTATAACACCCAACACACATTACGCTTGAAGTTCCTCAAGTGATATGAAGAAAAAAACTGCTGCTAGAATTGTGACACCGAAGGCAAATTATATATGATAGAAAAGTCCTTTTTTACACTGCATTTATTACTTTTAAATCCGCTTGATTCAAACTAAAAGGTATAACCCTCCCGAATCATATTTTAAGGTTTTAATCCATTTGTGGACACAAAACTGATAAGATCAAGTTGTTAAATGCAAACACATAAATACAGATTCGACAAAATAATTAAAAACCTATGTACAACAAATTTTCTGCAGCATTCAGATCGCAAAAAGAATCTTCTCCCGGTCATCAAACTAATGACAGGAGAAAACGAATCACATTGCATTGCTCTACAAGCTTTCATTCATCGCAAAAAGCTTACTCCGACACCCCGTGATGGTGTGATGTAATCGGATGGTGGGTAGCTGAGGATGAGGGATATGAATGTAGTGGCCACGCCGTCCGTTACCCTTCCCTCCAAACCCACTCTCCCACTGGCCTCAGCTACTAGTGAGGGTTTGATCCCCCAGAGCTAGGGGGCGCTGTGCCCCCTCCGCCCTCCCTCTGTCCATGGCCTATTCTCCCGTGTCCCAGAATGCAGTGCGCGCTTCCGCAGCCTTTACCTCGTCATCCCCCTCGCTTTCCGAGGACGACTCGCCGAACTGTCGAGGCTTCTCGTAAACACAGCAACCTGAACACATCAAAGCCATTTTAGAAGAATGTGACGGAAGAAAGAAACACAAACAAGCCGAGGACTATCTATTTAAAGAAACGAAGCGCGTTCAATAGATGCAAGTCATTTAAAACCGATTTTCAAGGTCAGCTATTTAAAATCTGGCCCAGATGCAGATCTGTCCTACACTGGTTTCAAGTATGAAGCAGATTCTCATCAAGTCCTCGATGAATATCAAACTGAATAACGGATTCAGAGCTAATGCTAACAAAACGAGACTCACACTTTGAAGACCTCCGGCCCAGATGCTCATTCTTGTCCACGCGTGTCACTGGACCACTCCACTTTCTTCTCCGTCTTCCTTTTCCTGAGCTTGATGGGTCAGGCTTCTGCCCTCCTGAAAGCACACACAACCAGCCCATCATAGGGAGAATATTACTTACAGTATTAAATGTTATTACAGATATGAGTAACCATTAACAGTTAGACGACGATGATGGTGACTGACAGCTACCTCAACCATTGTTTAGGCTTTATGTTACTGATTGTAAAACCGTATTAAAGTAACATGGGATCTTACCATGTACTGTACTACAGTACACCAACATCTGCTAGACATACAGTACACAACAGCAATAGCTACCCATTCTTTAAATTACTGTAAAAAAAACCACACGCATGATGGTGATATGAAAATATGGTATTATATATATATATATATATATATATATATATATATCTATATATATATAATAAGAGATATATATATGATATATATATGTATTATGGGATCACTATTGCTGGTATTTTTCATTACAAAATTTGAACAAAAATAAATGTAGAAATAAAACATACATACATACATACATACATACATTATATATATACAGACATAGAGATATATAATATAAACAGTAAGTTAACATACTGTTACAGTTTTTATTTAACATTGGAATTCGTTTTTATTGATATATTTTTCATTTGAATTTCCTTTAAAGTTTTAGTATTGTTGTTGGCATCTGTCATGTTTTATTTTACACACACACACACATACAGTACTACACACACACACATATACAATACATATATATATTGATAATGTCTAATAATATTTATTCATTTTGACATTGTTAGTATATGCAAACTAAACGAAAATGGTTAAATGCAAATGAGAAGTTACCTTTGAAACCAGCTGAAGTACGTTTTATTACGGTTTATTGTAAGGAACAACAATGTTAATTTTTTAGGTTTTAGTTGTAGTTAACCTGTAATAACCCTAGTACTGTCCCGAGTACTTTTTGTGCCGTACCATGTTTGGTAAAAGTGTTTACAGGGCTGTAAAAAAGCACAAGTTTTAATGTCCTTTTATAAACGGGCATTAACAATAAGAAACTGCAGTAAATGCCCTAACAAACCGCGGTTATCCGTGGGGAATATCTCTAAAGGTAGATGTTCAGCGGATGACCTTTCTGTTTTGATGTGGGTTAACTTGTGATACTAAAGCCAAACCGAAACCAAGAGCCCTGGTGAACATGCTGCTCACTGAACAGGCCTCGCGCTGGGATCTAGTCCCCGTCCTGTTTAAACTAACTCGATGTGCTAACTACAAACGATCAGTTAATGAGAGACCCCGGGCTGCTGTTTACTCACGCTCCCGTGAACCTGAATGATTCGGTGTAGCGTGTGGCTCGTGATGGTGTGTACGCTATCTAGGGCAGGGTTACCTGCTGGGGCGGAGGCGGTGTGCCCGTCGGAACGGTATCCGTTATCGTCTCGCCTCGATGTACTGATACCTCCGCCATAGCGCTGATCAAAAGCCCAACAAACCTTCCAGCGGCGCTCGGTCTCCATTCATAGGTCGATGATCGTCTGCTCTCGGTTTAAAGGATGTTAAAGAACGACGAGAAATTCAGCTCTCTCGTCAGAATGTCGAGCTGGACGCGATATGAACAGGAGACGAGGACATGAGATGAGTTTTGCGCCTGTCTAAATCACTCCCTCGGGGAGGACGGCGTGTTGCGGACGGACCCTGGTTTCCCCAAGGTATGGCTGTGTTTTAAAAAAGCGAGCTGACTACCTAGACAGGATTTTCAGACCAATATAAGTAGTGTTTGGCCGTCACAGCTTCAGCTTACTTGTATATTTAAAATATGCTTAGTGGACAGGGCTCAAAAACACTAAAAAAATGCTAGCGATTGTCTCGGAAAGCGCACGCACCCTTGATGCTCACTATTTGCTTTCTCTATATACGCAGCATTCGTGCGCTCTTTCAGACGCAGGCCGCTGAGTGGTTCTCTGTTAAAACCTATCCGGTATTTAAAACAGCGGACGCTGCCTAGAATCCTGGTTATAGGCTAGGAGGAAATATAATCCAGTGTAAATTAACTTTGGTATTTGTTGTTTCGCGAGGCTGTTTATTAGGATTAGTCCCCTCCATATGCGTTTTTTATCAAAACAGTTTAAGTCCTCATGGAGATTTTAGCAAAATACAAATATCTAGTGTGTGAACAAAACCACTGGCCCAACAGTATGTGGTTGGTCCGTGACCAGCCCACACTGAGGTGGAAGGAACATTGCTTTTATCCCTTTTATTTGTCTTTTTCATACTCAGCATTCTCTGATCATACTGTTAGGATGTGTATACATAAAAGATGCATGCCATGAAGTTATTCATAACATTTCAAAAACAGGAACCTGTCATTGCAAACACATTTGAGTTTGTATTGATTGTGGTTCCTATTTTATTTATTGTTTTGATTTTATACCATTGTATCAATGATTACAATATTCATGTTCATTGCATTAATTGGTACTCCAGCAGTGTTATTTTGTATTAATTTAGATGGTTAGTATGTATTAATATGTTGAATTAGCTCTCATTTTTTTATTTTAGTTTTAATTAAATTTAGTTTTTGAAGGCTGGAGTAATGATAATGGAAATGCAGCGCCGCGATCACAGGAAATAATTAATTTTAGAAATATGCGTGCAAACATAATTTTTAAATAAATGCAGGACTATTTCACTACATTGTAATTTTTGATTAAATACATTGCCAGGCTTTGTAAGCATAAAAAAACTTCCTTGCCACAAGGTAGTATAGTTTTAGGGGATGAAGATTGAATATCAGCTGAGGAAAAACCTAAGGTGCATTTCTTGGACTGCCCAATTACGCAAAAAAGGCAAAGTTATCAAAGCGGGCGCTCATGATAATACTTCGTTTAAAAGCTAAAAAATAGGAAAAGTATGCTTGTAGGTTACTTTTTATGTGTACTTCTCCGGAAATAGCTTTTTAATGTCCTCCTACAGATTCAATATAACTTAAAAGGACCATTTAAGGGATTAATTGGACGTATACTTCCAAAAGTCTAAAAATACGTGAACTTTCCTTGAAGTAACTTAATAAAATAAACCTTGACAAGTATATTACTTTTTGTGTAAAAGGGTGGAGCAGAAACCTGGTTTACGATGGGGAACGGTAAGAAAAAGTTATTCCTCAGTTTTCTCAATGGCTTGTTGTGGAATAGTATGCAGTCTGGTGCCTATCCCTACTGTTTCCTGCAGCTTTGCAGAGTTGGCTAATAATCATGAACAGTCATGCAGTTTGTCTCTTAAGAAGGCTCCATATTATTGTCTTGTGTGAACAAAGTAACTGTAACAGACAATTCTCTTGTAACAGGTGCACATATCTCTGCCAGTTTTAAACCTATCCCTCCTAATATTGGTTTGGGAGTCCTTCTACAATAGGTATACATGACTGCAAAAAAATTCGGTAGAACACTTTATATAAGGGTGTCCTGTTACAACGTTACCTGTACAGGTGCATCTCAATAGAATTAGAATGTGGGTGGAAAAGTTCATTTTAGTAAGTCCAACTCAAATGAACTTGAGCACACAATTCAAGTGCACACAGACTGAAGTAGTTTAAGTCTTTGGGCTCTTTTAAAAACTTGTTATGGATTTTTCACATTTAACAAAAAACCCACCAATTGCAACATCAAACACTATTAGAATATGGTTGACATGCCAATCAGCTAATCAACTCAAAGCACCTTGCAAAACGGGTTTCCTGAGCCTTCAAAATGGTCTCTCAGTTTGGTTCACTAGGCTACACAATCATGGGGAAGACTGCTGATCTGACAGTTGTCCAGATAGACAATCATTGACACACTCACAAGGGAGGGTAGGCCAC
This sequence comes from Cyprinus carpio, assembly GCF_018340385.1. Taxonomy (NCBI): domain Eukaryota; kingdom Metazoa; phylum Chordata; class Actinopteri; order Cypriniformes; family Cyprinidae; genus Cyprinus; species Cyprinus carpio. Next base: position 15,912,492 of record NC_056590.1, on the reverse strand, counting down.
AACACATTAATTGGACAAAGAAGCTGGCTGTTCACGCAGAGTGCTTGTATCTAAGCATGGTTAACAGAAACGTTGAGTGGAAGGAAACGTGTGAAGAAAAAAGATATGCACAACCCAACCAGAGAACCGCAAAGGCCTTAATGAGGATTTTTTCAAGCAGAAATCGATTACAAGAATCTTGAGTGAACTCACAGAAGAATGGACATGCCGTCAGACTGGGAATATCAAGGGATCAAGAGCTCTCCATACCCCCAGACTTGTCAATGAAATTTGGCTACAGTTTGTCTATATCATCTTGTTAAAGCCACTCCTGAACCACAGACCAATGTCAAAGAGGTGTCTTACCTGGGCAAGAAGAACAGAACTGGACTGTTGCCCAGTGGTCCAAAGTTCCTCTTTTTCAGATGAGAGCAAGTTTTGTATTTCATTTGGAAACCAAGGTCCTAGAGTCTGGAGGAAGTGGGGGAGAAGCTCATGGCGTTCAAGTTGCTTGAAGTCCGGTGTTAAGTTTTCCACAGTCTGTAATTATTTGGTGTGCAATGTCCACGTGCTGGAGTTGGTCCATTGTGTTTTTTGAAAACCAAAGTCACTGCACCCGTTTTACCATGAAATTTTTGAGTACTTCATGCTTCCTTCCTTCTGCTGACCCAGCTTTTTTTGAAGATGCTGATTTCATTTTCCAGAAGGTTTTGGCACCTGCCCACACTGCAAAAAAAAAAAAAAAAATTTGGTTAAATGACCATGATGTTGGTGTGCTTTGACCTGGCCAGCAAACTCAACCTGACCTGAACCCAGATGAGACAAGCTATGGGGTATTGTCAAGAGGAAAATGAGAAACAAGAGACCAAAAATGCAGATGAGCTTGAAGGCCACTGTCAAAGAAAGCTGGGCTTCGCATACCACCTCAGCAGTGCCACAAAACTGATCACCTCCATCGCCACGTTCCGGATTGATGCAGATAATTAAGAGCAAAAGGAGTCCCCGACCAAGTATTGAGTAAACTGTACAGTACCCAATTGAACATACTTTTTACAGAAGGCCAACATATACTAAAATGTGTTTTTTTATTTTTTTTTATTGTTCTTATGAAGTATTCTAATTTATTGAGAGTTGTGGGGGATATTGTGGTGGGTTTATGTTAAATGTGAAGCCAAAATCTTCACAATTTAAAAACCAAAGACTTAACTACTTCAGTCTGTGTGCATTGAAATGATATAGATACACGAGTTTCACAATTTGAGTTGATATAACTGAAATAAATGAACTTTTCCACAACATTTTAGAATTTATATTGAGATACACCTGTAGTTTCTATTTTAATAACATTTCAGTGCATGTAGTTAATTAATATTACCGCAGGTACTTAAATGTCTTATTACACTGGTAACCAGGACACCTTAAAATAGTGGTAAACCAAAAATTGATTTTATTATTGATATTTTAATGCCAAGTTTGTATTAATAACCGAAAATAATTTAAATATTGTTAGCTGATGCTAACTGTCTATAGTAACCAGCTTGCTAAGTGCTAATTTGAGGTAAACTCTTTAGATTTACAATAAAGTCCCAAAAATTGTTATTTCAACCACCCTAGAGAGAATTACATCTGTGGGAAAAGAACGGCTGTGATGTTCAGAAAAGTGGTAAGTACAGTAATTATCAAAGTGGGAACTGATGATTCCCCTCTGGGGGTATTAGACCAGGGGTGTTTTTACACCACAGACGAGGTTTGAGAAGAAAAAAATCATTATGTAAATATATTATATTCACCTTAAAATGTTCTTCCTAACTTCAGGCACTTATTCTCACGTCATATATAACTTCTGATGTTCTGCAAAACAACAAACTTTAAAACACTTTTATCTTACTGGTGAAGATCAGATGGTCAGATCTGTTTTCTCTCAGGAACATCACAGTGTAAGCTTCACAGTGAACATTACTACATCACTCTCGTCAAAGTATTCCATATAAAACAACAAAAATATGTCTTATAGACTCATATAGTGGTTATTTTGGGAAAATCCCAGGTATTTTGACCAGTAGGATTGTAAAAAATATGTGCTGATATAAAATTAAATTAGAGTAATTAAGTAGCCTATTAAAAATTGCTAAATAAATCTATTTATCAGTACTTTTTTACTTGAGTACATAAAAAAAATCGAGTACTTTTGTACTTTCACTCGAGTAAAATTGAAAAATGAGTACTTTTACTTTTACTGGAGTAATATTTTATTATACATATCTGTATGTTTACTCAAGTACTTGACCTGTGTACTTCGTCCACCACTGATTATTTTTAAAATTATAGTAGATTTGGGCGTCCGCCATGACACTCGCTGTGAGAAATACCGAAAGCAGACTGATTATAGAAATGGTGAAAGCCAGTCAGATTCGAAGACCAGTGGTTCAAATCCAGTCATTTCAATTGGAATTCATGATCAGGAATTTTGTGTGAGGGCGAAATAGATTTCAAGAGATTTCGCACTGATTTAAAAGTTGGTCATACAAATTTACAGGAAGCTTTAAAATGCCGAGACAAGGTTTAAAGTGACTTCTGTGTGAGCTGTGCTTCATACATCTCTACAGTAGTGACAATAGACGGTGAACATTTTTTGCCTGTGAAATTTGTGACTGCACCTTTAGTCTCAGCTCCTGTCTTTCAACTTTGCCTTCACAGGTGCTGTTAAAAGTGACACCAGCTCATGACCACACTGACTTCCTGCTCTCTCAGAGACATTCACTCCCAAGCCTCTTTGACCATACCTCAGACTGATTTGAGATTATTACTAAACCATTATTACATTATTGGATCATATGATATAGTATGCAGCTTTAGGATTGGGTTCACTTAATTCCTAGTTTAAAGCTTTATATAGGCAAAGACTTCTGATTCCCACTGAAAATGATTGTGACCCCTAAGACACTGACTTAAAATACAGTACTCAATACTTAAGGCCTGTTTAAAAAAAACAATAAGTATGTTAGTGTCTACACCAGTGGACAATAAAGTTTTGTTTATTACAAGCACACTATGAAGTTGGCTATCAATGTTTTTATCGTTCATCAGCTGGAAAGTCTTTCCAACGATATAGTTCCTCTGTTTCGTTATCGTAATAGCTGTGATGTGTATTTCCATATTCTCAAAGAATAGAAATTAAATTATTCAAATGATTAAAAATTGATTTATAGCTATATTTATAGTTATTGTCCTTGGTTTGAACATCAATCTGTATTATTCACACAAAGAAGCCCATTCAGTTTGAGTGTCAGGAGGCTCTAAGAAAACATTCTCAGTCTTTTCTTGCATGTTGGAAAGGCTTTTTTTAAATGTTTTTTATATAAATGTCAAAGAAAACTGCAGGCATCTAAATGTATATATTACAGTGTTCAGTGAGGTTGTAGGAACATGTCAGGATTGTGAATGTTTACAGAGTGTCAGAGGGCTCTGAGATGAACAAACTGAAGGTCTGTCTCAATGGAAAGACTTTTATAAAAGGTCAGAGGCATCTGTACTGTAGGCCTCTACATATGCATTAGCGGTATGTATTACAGAAGGTCAGCAAGCTACAGGATATCTCAAGATCATCAAACTACAGAGAGTTTGAAAGGGCTCTGAGACCAACCTATCCACATTCAGCCTCCTAAAATGGTGGGAAGTCTGGTCTAGAAAGTTAAAGCATATCTAGATATCTACAGTATATAAGGAATCTGTATAGAGGGTCTATATTTAAAAGAATATTTCTATGGATATTTAGCATGAAACGTTTCTGTCTCTTAGGGTGTTAAGCAATTTGATGCGAGGTAATGAGTAATTACTGCGCTGATTGAGAAGAAGCTGTGCAGAGGAAAGAAGGAGCATCCCATGTCATTACCAATCCGCAGATATAACCTGGTCCATAAGCAGTAAACCTTTCCTCATCCACTTACTTTGAAAAGAACTTACAGGCTGCTGAATTATCTGGCTATATTACACTACATTTTTACTTCAGGATAGACAATTCCTTTCAAAAAAATTTTGTCATGTTCTTTCGACTAAAAAAATACCAGTAGTCTTTGACCTTTTGTCCTCTCTTTGATTTTATTCCTCCCACATAGTCGTTCTGGAGATGTCATTGCTGAAGAAAACAGTGGTTTGTGCGCTGTCAGGAAATGAGCAGAAAAGCAATTCAAGTGAGTGAGCGTGACTTAAATGTGTGGTTGAATCAGATTGAAATGGTGCTGATGTGTTAAACCACACAGTAACTCTTTCTCATAGTTCGCAATGAAATCATATTTATATATTACTTATTGTTATATCACTCACAATGTTTTCAACATTGATAATAATCAGAAATGTTTCTTGAGCAGCAGATCAGCTATAAGAATGATTTCTGAAGGATCATGTGACACTGAAGACTGGAGTAATGATGCTGAAAATTCAGCTTTGATCACAGGAATAAATCATATTTAAAAATGGAAAACAGTTATTTTAAATTGTACAAATATTTCACAGTGTTACTGATTTTACTGTGTTTGATCAAATAAATGCAGCCTTGGTGAACATAAAAGACTTCTTTAAAAAACCTTAATGAAAATCTTACCATCTCTAAACATTTGAGGATACCAAACATACATGCATATTTACAGTACATGGTTAAATTAACATAATGCTGGTTTTGTTGGTGTGTGTGTGTGTGGTGTGCGGGCGTGTGTGTTGTATTAACTGTATCTGTCAATATTCCCTCGAGCAACAGCAAATGTGTGGCTCATCGAGTGCTTTACTGGAAAACATATTCCTGTTACTGGTCAATGATAGCGGACAAACTATTAATTAACTGTTAATTTCATTATTCTGTTTACACATTGATATGCATGTAAATGCTCTTTTTAGGCAGTGGAAGAAGGAGATAATTCCTTACTATTATACAAAAATGTGGAAGGGCTGACTGTCCAACATCAGGTTAGTCTTATTATTTACCCTGCATGGATCTTTTTAATCAATCAAATCAAAATTTTAAAAACATACCAACCTATCTATTTATGTTCAACTCTATGTCTGTCTGTATGTTTGACCAAGTACACACTTCTGTTAATTTCCACCTTGCAGCGATTGGTGTATTTCCAGACAGCTTTGGTGGGGTCATCAGATACCAGCCTATCGAGTGACATTGGAAGACTCAAAGGACACAGAAGAGGTGGGGTACTATCATAAAATCTGTAGGCCAGAGATGATTTAAACGTACCTGCTACAGCATAATGCATTAATGAATCGAGCCTGATCATATTAGGTGAGGTCTTGACTGAAGCGTTGACGGTTCTTGGCTGTGTCTGGAGCAGGAGGAGTGGGTTTGGGGGGCAGAAGTGCTGCAGAGGCTCGACAATGTGCCGCTGTGATGTTTGGAGTGAATCCTGATGCCATCATGCTCACACAAGGTGAGAGTTCACATCAGCCACACTTCTGTTTCAATGATTTATACTCCTAATCTACACTACCATTCAAATGTTTAGGGTTGGTAAGATTTTTAATGTTTTTGAAAACATAAACACCTTAAGGTTCACCATCCAATCTTTATAATGGCAGTGAATGGGTGGTAGAGAGTTTGAAGCAAAATAAAGTGCATCCATCCATTATAAAGTGCTCCACGCGGCTCCGGGAGGTTAATAAAAGCCTTCTGAAGCAAAGTGATGAGTTTGTGTAAGAAAAATATCCAAATGTAAAACTTTATAAACCATAATCTCTAGCTTCCGCTAACTGTCGTATGTGTGTTCAGTAGAGAGTGGCGTCCGGCAGATGACGTAGGATGTAGGCGTCACATAAGCTCCAGTGAGAATATGCTAGTCTCGCGAGAACCAAGTTTTGTTTACTGCAAAGGAAAACCAGTTTCCTCTTGGCTAATACAGAAATCCCCCGCCATTTTTCTTTACAGATCCTTCTTTTGTACTTCTAATTTGTGACCGGTGTTTTGTTTGCTCTCTCCTCTGTGCTTCGGTGTTTGTCACTTAACACAAAAGCTATACACATACTACATACATAAAACTCTGAATCTATACATCATAAATAATAAAGTCATATACGAAGAAAGTCAAATAGACAACTAGGATGGCATGTTGTTAGAACATATATATATATAAATATATATATATACAAATATTGATGAAGTTTGCATCAATGACTGGTTTATTTCCCTGTTTATTACTCATAATCTCCACTGGACTTGAGGGTGAGTAAATCATGGGGTAATTTTCATTTGAGTGAACTATCCCTTTTATTCCTGTGATCAAAGCTTAATTTTTAGCATCATTACTCCAGTCTTCAGTGTCTCATGATCCTTCAGAAATTTGCTGCTTAAGAAACATTTATTATTATTATCAGTGTGTAAAGCAGTTGTGTTGATTAATACCTTTGTGAAAACTGTAATACTGTACAGTCTTTAAACATTAAAAAATCTTTACTGTTACTTTTGTTCGGTTTAATGCATCCTTGATGAATAAAATTTATTTCTTTCCACAAAAAAAAAAAAAAAAATTGTCCTGACCACAAACTTTTTAACAGTAGTGTATGTTTCAATATATTTCTTTGAAAGAAAGAAATTAATTATCTATTATGTATAGTAGAGGAATCATAATGTGTTATGTTACTAATTTATGGGTTCTTATTGAAACCTTATATGATTTTTTTTTTTTTTTTTTTATCTTCCAAACTTATAGTGACTCCATTAATGAATATGCGCTAATTCAAACCACATGAATGAGATTTGAGTGTTCAATGAATAACCTAAACATTGGTTGGTTCTTCACACAAAGCTGTTATATGTTTTCAGAATGGATAGAGTAGAATTAACTTTATTGTTGCATTTTAGGGAAATTTGTCTTGGACTTCAAATGACACAGCCAGTATATAATCAGCATTAGACTCACGTAAACACGTCACATAGATCAACATTCAATGAAATGAAAATAAAAGAGTGCAACAATCCAAATATATATTATAACATACTACATACCATACTCTGTTTTTATAATGAAGAAGACTTATAATAATTTAAAAATTATTAATAATAATTTGGGCTGCTCTTATGATACTTCTAAGGCACTTTTTTTTTAGCCCCTGGTAACTATTTATAATTAATAATAATCAGCAGAAAAACTATTTTAGCAAGTGATGTAGTTCAATAATGCGTTACTGTAGCACTGAATTGTGACTTTTTTGAAATGTTTGTTTCAGACCCAGATGTGCTTGATACTTGGTTCTCTTCTGGTCTCTTCCCGTTCGCAATGCTCGGCTGGCCTCAGCAGGTTCTTCATTTTAAACTCCATTTTTACTTTCAGCTTCATAAACTCATGAAAGAGTCCCAACAAAAAAATCATAAAGTCTGTGTATTATTGACATTCTGGAGATGAGCTTTGATCTCACTCTCTATCCTCAGACAGAAGACTTGAAACACTTCTACCCCAATTCCATTCTGGAAACAGGAAGTGACCTCATCTTCTGGGTGGCCAGAATGGGGATGCTGGGCAGAGAGGTGACCGGCCAGCTGCCCTTTAAACAGGTTGGGTTGATGGCTTATCCCTGAGCTCATAACTCTAAATGCCATATCGTAAGTTTGGCAGGAACTGAAAATTTATATTGCGATGTGCGTCATATAACAAAAGTATCCAAAATGTCACTGAGAAATGTTACCGTCTGTTTTGCCATCAACATGTCTCTGTTTGGTGCAGCTCTGACTCTTTTATTGCTCTTTCTCTCTCTGCTCCGTCACTGTGTCAGACAGGTGCTCTTTCACTCTCTGGTGAGAGATAAATATGGGCGGAAGATGAGTAAATCTTTAGGAAATGTCATTGATCCTCTTGATGTCATCTCAGGGGTTTCTTTGGATGTACAGACACATACACACTCTCAGCCTAAAAAGTGATGCTGTTTTGATGTATTTTTACTGTTGAAACTAGACGTTGGGATGGAGCCAATCAAAGAGCTTGTCTACATTTTTAATAGCCTTTAGTTTATGCCACAGCATTGACCATAATTCACTGCTTGATATTGCTAGTCATTTGCAGGTGGTATCAGTGAGAGAGCATTTGATTGGACAAAAATCTGTGCATGCGATGAGTCATCAATATATTTGGTCCATGTTTCAAAGCTAATAGTGGGGAAGCCCAATACATATGGACCAATAATAGAGATAGTTTTAATTGATCAGTAATTGTTGATATTGAATATTTAATTGTGCACACTATATTTTTCCATTTATATTACCTTTGCTGTCATCTAACACTCTAACACTTAATCTTGAAAAATACTTATTTACTAATACTGTTAAATCTAATCTACAATAATCTCAGAATTAATATAGATTTTTATATTGTGTATGAAGTTGTGCTTCTTAATTTCACTTGTAGCATTTAAACTAATAATTTAGTTGTTGTTGTTGTTTTTTAATTTAGAAAAAAAGAGTATAGAATTTTGATATCAGCCCTTTATTTTTTATGGGCCCTGAAAATAATTATTGACTTATATTGGCCAGAATTTAATGCGTGTACATAAAAATAATAATAATAATAATAATAATAATAATAATAAAATTTGAAGTGAAGTACAAAATTACTAAAACTAAACTAAAATAAACTGCTTAAAAGAAATATGAAAAAATCATAAAAAAATTACTAAATAACAATAAAATGACAAGAACTAAATTAAATAAAATAGAAACTGATAATAATAATAAATACTACCCAAGTATATAAATAATACTAAAATAACACTGGAATATATTTGGGTAAAAATGTATTTTTTTATACACTTCTGTAATTTCATACCATTAGACTAACATTAGAGGTTAGAAAACTTTGTCCTTTCTATCCGTTATTTTTTTTCTCTCCATTAACTTTTTTACTTTCTACGAACACTAACTCCTCAGTATATTGATAAAAGTAATAATTTAGACTTATTAATGAATAAAACAAGACTTTGTACAGCAGGCAATGGACATCTATCAGTGAGATGTCTTTATGAAGGCCTCAGGGCAGAACTGACTCAACTCGCTCTGAAAGCACAACGATCTGTGCTGAAATCTTAATATATGAAACGGCTAAAGACTTCATCTTCTTGCACATTCTGGTTTAATCTCTGTAGAGACTTCAAGAGAAAGTCAAGGAAAGCGTGGTTGCCATGGAAGCACAGGTCAGTACAAGGTTTGCTCTATTCTAGTGATCCAGTCGTTTCCAAATGAGCAAGTTCTCCTCAATTCCTGTGTCCTGTCTGCAGAAGAAAGATTACCCCAAAGGGATTCCAGAGTGTGGGACAGATGCGTTGAGGTTTGCGCTCTGCTCTTATAAGGCCCAGGGTAAGTCAACCTCATTAGAGAGTGCTGTAATCAAACCTTACGATCAGATGCACCCAGAGCTCTTCACTCCCGCTGCTGATGTTTTCCTCGAACCCTGTCTCAGGAGAGGACATCAGCCTGGCTTGTGTCTCATGTGCTGAGCTGTAGACATTTCTGTAATAAGATGTGGCAGACCGTGCGCTTCACCCTCGCCCAGCTGCATGATCCAAGTTTACCAATATATCTTCATTAAATCAATAAAGCAACCCAGATGAATGCTGCTCGCTGGGTGTTACAGCACGAGAGCTGATCTGAATGATGCCCACATGATTTAATGATCGCTCTGCATCAAGGTTTAAATAAAGTACACACTTTATCTTGTGCTGTATTTTGTCTTGCATTGGCACTATGCTGTTTTACATTTGCTTGTTTGGTGTAATGAGACTAAATCATAGCCAGTGCAAATGACTTGTAGGAGCAAATGGCAGAAAATCAGTTTGACGGGTTAAGTCTCAGTTCTTCAGTGAGATTTTTCCCATCAGTTGATAACTGTGTTTGCTGGGAGTTTCACAGTGTGCCCGTTACAAAAACCAAATCAACCCTAATCCAAATACAAATAATTTAAATTTAATTAAGAAAAACAAAAGAAAGGAAAAGTATAAAAGTATGTGCCGTATTTGATGTGATTTTTTTAATGTATACACTGTTATTCAGAGGTTTGGGGTTTTTAAAGAAATTAATATTTAGCAAGGACACATTAAATTGATCAAAAGTGAAAGTAAATACATCTATGGTGTTACAAAATATTTATATTTCAAATAAATGCTGTTCTTTTGAACTTTCTATTCATCAAAGAATCCTATAAAAATGAATCATGGTTTTCACAAAAATATGAAAGCACAACATTGATGATAATTATAATCAGTAATAGTTTTTTTTTTTTTTTTGAGCAGCAAATCTGCATATTAGAATGATTTCTGAATGATCATGTGACACTGAAGACTGGAGTAATGATGCTGAAAATTCAGCTTTGATCACAGAAATAAATTACATTTTAAAATATACTCAAATGGAAAACAGTTATTTTAAATTGTAATAATATTTCACAATATTATTGTTTTTAACCGTATTACTGTATTTTTGATCAAATAAATGCATCTTAGTGAGCTTAAGAGACTTTAAAAAACATTAAATTCAGTCAGATGTGATCAAATGTTTAGACTAAAACTCTATAATAGCTATTAGTCACATTGCTCTCTCATTATAAGCATTGAAAAATTCTTAACTCATAAGGCCAACTAAAAAAAACACCAAAAACCTCTCACTCCATACCTACAATACATAGTTCACAGTCTCTGTTATGCGTTATATGCACTTTCAACTTGAAAAATCACTTTATACTACAATACCTACCTACATACATAGTATATGCACTTTCAACTTGAAAAATCACTGTATATATAGTAGTAAAGGCACCCTACCAGTGCTGCCTCTTCACAAAAATCCCCTTACTCTAGCAGGGTTTTATCACTGGAACATAAAATGGGTAAAATGTTTCAAAGCAAGAATTACAGTCAGATATAATTTATGCACTATATCATATCTTAAAACTTTAAGAAGAAAATTCAAAAAAAAAACAACCCAACAAGGGATAAAACTGTGGACTTGGCAACCCTGCTTAGATCCATTTGCGTTATTATTATAAGTCTGTGTAACATCAGAACGATTCTGAAACTGATATTTCAAGATAAAACAAAAAACTTACATAGAGTTAATTTAATGTTTTTCTGGCTTTGTCTCTCAGACCATTCCTCTCTCCAGGGGTGCGTTTCCCAAAACCATAGTTGCTAACCTGTTTTAGTTGGTTGGCAATGGGAAATTTGCATTGCAACCAACAAAGTTGCTAACTTAGTTAGCAACTATGGTTTTGGGAAACGCACCCCAGCATGGACAGGTGCATCTGTTGGCGTCTGTGCAGCATGGTTCAGCAGTGTGAGGGGGTTTCCAGAGCTACGAGCTCCACACGGGTCGGTCACGTCTGCACTGCACTCTTTCTGGCTCCACAGACTGTGTGACGTCTATCTGGTGAGTATGATCTGTCATGATACTGGTGGATCTTCAGGGAAGCACTGTCGTCTTCAGGAAAGCTTCAAGCCGGTGTTGAAAGGTGAAGGCTGTTGTAGTGAGGAACAGAGAGCTGGAGAAAGGCAGGTGGCAGGTCTGTGTTGTATCACAGCGTGTCCATCTCTTTTGCCCTTTATGCCGTTCCTCACAGAGGAGCTGTGGCAGAGACTCCTGCCTTACGCTGACCCTGACAGGACGTCTGGCAGCCTGTGTGTGCACCCCTACCCAAACAAAGTAGCACTCACAGACGCCAACTGATAACATGAAGCGCTCTTTTAGCCAAAAAAAAAAAAAAAAAAAAAAAACAGTTCTTTTTAATCTCCTTCTTCACTTCAGGAGCACTGCTGTTTTCCTAAGGAGGAGGCTGACTTCTCTTTTGTACAGGAAGTGGTCAGAGTGGCGAGGTTACTGAGGGCCCAGTGCCAGCAGACGAAGGAAAGACCTGACTGTGAGAGAACCTCAAGTTTTTGTTGACTTAGCACTAATTTTGGTTATTAGCTGTGTAAGTGTCACTACTACAATAGCTCATAATTTGCAGTATTTAGTGGTGCAGTGTTTTATATATATTATATATATAATTATATATATATATATATCATATATATAGTATGAATATATATATATATTATTACATTATTTTTTGCATCACAATTTGTACAGTTTTGTATATATGATTGTTTAATTAAAAACATGTCTCATGTATGGATGATGAATTCTCCCTCTTTATTACACTAATTTAATTAAAAACATGTCTCATGTCTGGATTATGAATTCTCCCTCTTTATTACACTAATGAAAATTATTATATTGCATTGCTAATGTGGTTTTTACAATTTATTTAGTCTAAAAATAGGCTTCATTTGTATTGTTTTTGTTTGTTTTGTTTGGTTTTTTAAATTGTAATGTGAAATATAACCTGGACATTTCTTTGTGAGATTCACCCTCCTATTCATGAGAAAGACATTTAAAAAACAGATTTACATACTAGCTAGTCTCGCAGATTTCCATGTTACTCAAAATGCATGAAGCGTGCTTGCATGCCTCATTGCACAATTTTTTTTCATACACTGTTTAAATTCCATTTTCAATAGAAAACCTCATTATTTATTTTGTGTTATTAAAGTTCAGCTGGAGATTAACCACATGTATTTATGTGGATTGAAATGTTTATGCATGCACTGAATATTATTCATTCTGTATATCCCGTGAGAAAGCTTCATCCTTGTCTATAGAGTAATATATTTCAGCAGCTGAAGGAGCTTGCATGCATTTATTGTGTTCTGAAATAGCAGATTGCAAATATGGAGCAGGAGCTGAAGAATATCGAGGACCAACTTTTGCCTATATAAAATAAAAGAAAACAAATGGACACACCGATACAAATATTAAATCCAACCAATAACCAGTGGAAAAGAATAACAATACTTTGTGTTTTCTTTTTGTAAATCTGATAAGGATGCCTTGAAACTGACAATAAGGCACTATTTTATTGAAGAAGAAAAAAAAAGCTAGTGTATATTTATGACATTGGTTTGAATGTAATATAGATGTAAAATAAATTATTTACCAAATAATAAAGCATTTGGTGAATTATTTTCTTTCTTCATTTCCTTTAGTGTTACTTGTTTGCATCATATAAAATCCTAGAAAATAAATATAAACACTTTCAAAAGAGGCTGTTTAGAATTAATTTTAAAAAGTACAGCTGTTCGGTTCACTTAAGATCTCATCGATGCTTTATGAATTAGCCAATAGTACTATGCTGTGCCTAAAGACATGGAAGGAAAACAAGACAAAATGACACATTACTGGTGTTTTCTTTTAGGGTGAATCAGAAGAAAAACAATGTTTGGCATAATGACAATGCAGCCTTTTATATTATTATGCAATATATTATGTTAATATATGTATACATTTATATGTGTGTTTTTGTATATAATAATATGTTGTTATTAATTACACAGGGGTTGGACAAAACAATATAAACACCCATTAAGGGTTAATATAATTTGTGCTGACTACAGTGAACAAAACAAACTTTGCAATTATCTTTCATTTATCTTTTTCATTCTCTATATTCTCTAAGTTGTTTATCAGTGAGAGTTCTCTCAAATTAACTTAATCTGCGTATTTACCCCAAAATCACGAAACGTTCGGGGGAGAAAGCGCTCACCCGTCATGTGCGTTCCAAACCCTTAAGACCTTTTTCATCATCGGAACACAATCTTAAATCATATTTTCGATTCGAAATAGAAAGCGCTCTCAGTACTCTGCATATAGACAATGTTCAACTGAGAATGTTCTTCAGGTCCAGAAAATTGTGAATAAGGACTCTAAAATGGCGGAAAACAGTCCTCGGGGGAGACAATCATTGACTCAACTTTTGTTTTCTTTGCAGCTACAAGAATACTTTTTCGAGAGCAAAGCACAACAAAAACTAACATATATTTATTGAACTGCTTTTTTCTATGCACCCGAGAGCTCTCACATTTCATCAAAAATATCTTAATTTTGTGTACGAAGTAACAAAGGTGTTAAGGCTTTGGAATAATGAGCGAATTTTACATTTTTAGGTGAACTAGCGCTTTAAGGCATGATATGTAATCTGGTGTAATCACCTTGTTTACGTTTGTTGTGGAGGTCCTAGCACTTTGCGTGTGGGATGAACATCAATCTCCGCAATGTTCGCCAAGCTTGTTTAAATTCGGGGGAGAAAGCACCAATGCAATGATACAACCATCTGGCGTAATCAGCTTTGTTTACATTCGGGGGGAGACAGCGCGTTTACAAATGGCCGTGCCCATTTTTACGGCAAGAAAGGGGTGGATTACATTCGGGGACTTCTAAAGCGAGTGCATGAACTGAATCTGCGTAATCGATTGGCTCTTTTTACTCAGAATCGGGGGGAGCCAGCCATATTGAGCATTGTCCCATTCAAAACTATACGAGTGACACATCTACACTACTCTATAATCCAATAGTCTAATAGTTTTCATCATTTTCATAAGACTTTAGGACAAGCCATGGGTGAAACAGGTCTGTTTAAACAAATTTGGTGCTGACATCGGGGGACATTGCGTGCTCATGCAACATGGACATCTCTAAGCATGGCGGAAGAACACTAACTCGGCCAGACAAAGACTTGTTCACCAAATTTTGTTTGGCTTTGGTGAGAAAAGTGAGAAAGTATTCTCGTAGCTTTGCAGAAACTTTAAGTGGAGACCAAGCTGATATCACAGGAAAATGCTTTAAAACCCTAAGCACAGAAATATTGCCGGTCCAATGAGCTCTCACATTTTCCATCAAAATTATCTGAATTTGCTGTTTGCGAAGATGAACAAATTACAGTCCTAATGTTGCTTTTCAAGTCCAAACAAGGTTATATCAAGTTAAAAAGGACCATGCCGGCCTTATCTGAAATTCCCTTAAGATAAAAGGGGGCGCTCTTTTCAGAAGCAGTGGTACAGTGACAATCCTTGGCTTGAATATTCACCTGAAAATGACAGAATGCACTGTTTCAGTTGTCGATTATTTATGAGCCATGAAGACAGGTTCAAAACCCAAAGTGTATGGATGACAGCTGGTTTTAAAAACTGGAAGAGTGCTTTGTACGTTTGAAAAGTCATGCGCAGTGAAATCCAAGATGCATCCATTTTTTCAATTTTACTTGATGACACTCCCATACAGAGCAAGCATCATTTGCCATAAGATTTGTGCATCAGATGGAAATAAAAGAGCGCTTCGTTGTCTTGTGCCATGTGGATTCCACAACAGGAGAAGAGCTTGAAAAATTGGTAATGAGAGTTCTCAATGAGAATGACCTCAAAGTGGAAAACATACAGGTGCTGGTCATATAATTAGAATATCATCAAAAAGTTGATTTATTTCACTAATTCCATTCAAAAAGTGAAACTTGTATATTATATTTATTCATTACACACAGACTGATATTTTTCAAATGTTTATTTCTTTTAATTTTTGATGATTATAACTGACAACTAAGGAAAATCCCAAATTCAGTATCTCAGAAAATTTGAATATTGTGAAAAGGTTCAATAATTGAAGACACCTGGTGCCACACTCTAATCAGCTATTAACTCAAAACACCTGCAAAGGCCTTTAAATGGTCTCTCAGTCTAGTTCTGTAGGCTACACAATCATGGGGAAGACTGCTGACTTGACAGTTGTCCAAAAGACGACCATTGACACCTTGCACAAGGAGGGCAAGACACAAAAGGTCATTGCAAAAGAGGGTGGCTGTTCACAGAGCTCTGTGTCCAAGCACATTAATAGAGAGGCGAAGGGAAGGAAAAGATGTGGTAGAAAAAAAGTGTACAAGCAATAGGGATAACCACACCCTGGAGAGGATTGTGAAACAAAACCCATTCAAAAATGTGGGGGAGATTCACAAAGAGAGGACTGCAGCTGGAGGTCAGTGCTTCAAGAACCACTACGCACAGACGTATGCAAGACATGGTTTTCAGCTGTCGCATTCCTTGTGTCAAGCCACTCTTAAACAACAGACAGCGTCAGAAGCGTCTCGCTTCAAAAAGGACTGGACTGCTGCTGAGTGGACCAAAGTTATGTGCTCTGATGAAAGTAAATTTTGCACTTCTTTTGGAAATCAGGGTCCCAGAGTCTGGAGGAAGAGAGGAGAGGCACACAATCGACGTTTTGCTTGAGGTCCAGTGTAAAGTTTCCACAGTCAGTGATGGTTTGGGGTGCCATGTCATCTGCTGGTGTTGGTCCACTGTGTTTTCTGAGGTCCAAGGTCAAAGCAGCCGTATACCAGGAAGTTTTAGAGCACTTCATGCTCCCTGCTGCTGACCAACTCTATGGAGATGCAGATTTCATTTTCTAACAGGACTTGGCACCTGCACACAGTGCCAAAGCTTCCAGTACCTGGTTTAAGGACCATGGTATCCCTGTTCTTAATTGGCCAGCAAACTCGCCTGAACTTAACCCCATAGAAAATCTATGGGGTATTGTGAAGAGGAAGATGCGATATGCCAGACCCAAGAATGCAGAAGAGCTGAAGGTCACTATCAGAGAAACCTGGGCTCTCATAACACCTGAGCAGTGCCACAGACTGATCGACTCCATACCACGCCACATTGCTGCAGTAATTCAGGCACCAAAAGGTGCTGTACCCAACTAATGTTAGTTTTCAGTCCAGTTCTAAAAATCATCAAAATTAAAAGAAATATAAACATTTGAGATATATTTGGGATTTTCTTAGTGTGTATAATCATCAAAATTAAAAGAAATAAACATTTGAAATATACAAGTGTGGTGGTCACTACTTTGGACTTCAGTCCCGAAAGTAAAATAAATCAACTTTTTGATGATATTCTAATTATATGACCAGCACCTGTATATGGCCAAGGATATGACGGGGCTGCTAATATGAGTGGTCACTACTTTGGACTTCAGTCGCGAATCCAATAACAAAATGAAAAAGCGCTGTATGTCCACTGCCAGGTGCACTACTTAAATTTAGTGCTTGTGGAATCTGCAAAGCCAAGCATTCTTTTGGCAACCTTTTTTTCTTTGTGCTTTCATTGCAAACTCCTCAAAGCGGCATGCTTCTTTTGTGAAAACTCAGAAAGAAATGTACAGTATCCACATCGGCGTCCAATGGAACTACAAAGACTCTCTGACGTCCGGTGGGCATGTGGAGAAAGCCTTGAAGATCTTAAATAAGACCAGATGCAGCTGTTGGAGAAGCAAAGATACTGCTGCATTCAATAAACTTTGAATTCCTGCTTTGCTTGGAAATGACAACTCCTGTCTTCCTTGAAACTGCATGTGCCTCCAGGGCCCTTCAAACGGAAGATAGTGAGTGGCACCGTCAGTCGACTAAGAGACCTAAAGGACTGAGGAGGAGTTCAAGAGCAACTAGCCATGCATAAAGTCACTTCACACACTGACAAGATACATCTAAATGGAAAGGTGTTTTGGATGATGAGTCTGTGGAAGCTGCTCATATTCTCTGCAGCTTTTATGGAGTTGATGAAGAAGAACAGCTGCTTGGGGAAGTCAGGATGTTTCATTCTGCCTACAAATGGCCAGTGAAAAGTGCCAAGGTAATGCTGGAGATTTTCAAAGACAATGGCGTTCACCTTGTGTTCCCAGCCTTATATCAGCTGGTGAAAATATATGCAACACTACCAGTTTCAATTCGTTCTCGAAGCTGAAACTGGTCAGGTCCATATTGAGGAGTCTCTGTTTGATTACATGACATTAACTGCTTGATTCTTACCTTCTGCCATATTGGACTTCAACTTGAGATGGTCACCACTTATAAGTTATTGCTAAATATAATGTAGAACTTTAATTTTCTGTGAAAAGCGCTATGCAAATGAACTTGAATTGAATTGAATGATACTCATCATCCTCCAAATGGAATAAACTATAAATATATTTCTTTATTTATAGTTATAATTACCCAGACATCCACTGTTTGTGGATTTATTGCAGATGTATCAAGCGTTCAGCTCCCCATAACCGCCTCGCGACGGTTGCTAAGGCATCTTGTTGCTAGGGAAATGGCGAAGGGGGCGGGTCCTACTTAAATGAGTCAATCCGGAAGTGGAGAATCGCTTTGCCTGTACACACACACACACAGCGGTAGCGGCGTCAAATGAAAACCTCCATCAGTGCATAACTGCAAACACGGCCGTTTACAACAAGCCTCCGAAACCGCGCGTCCTGCTGATCTCGCTGCAGACCTCACCGGATGTGAAGCACGGAGCGGCACAGAGCGCGCGCGCACACGGGGAGAGAGCGAGCTGCAGGAATGGAGAGAGCCGAGTATTGACAGCAGCGGCGGGTGAAGGCGACCGATGAGGATGAAGAGGATGAAGCTCTCATTCTGACGGTCTGCATCTCTTCGCTCGCGGCCATCTCGCTGTTTAACCCCATCCTCTCCAGAGATGATGAAAGGTGAGAGGGGGGCAGCGGTCGTGGTTTGCGGTGAGTGCAAGTGTTAGCCACGGTTACATTAACAGCCAGTGTGAGTGTGAACGCGAAACTGTTTGTATTAAACACCAGAGTGCATGTGCGAAAACATCCTCCTCGCTATGACCCTGGCAGGAGTGGTAGCTTCAGGCAGGTTTAGTGCAGTGGATGAGCTCCTTTTGAGGATTAGAAGGGAAACGCGAAGCTTTAACATCACGTCCGGTCAGTTCCGTGTGTTCTGGACCCTCTGCTGGTGTTGTGATGGGGACAGACTCACACTCACCGGTCAAGTGTGTGCTACCGTGATGCCACTTAATCCACCTCACCAACACACCAAAACTTGAAAAACAAACACTCAAATATCAGTCGTACAAGACAAAGAAGAGAAGATAAAAAAAAGTTAAGTAGTTATCCATGTTATACACATCTATTTAAAAACTAGTGTAATGTATACATTGTACGAATGTAATGTAAACCATGAATTAAAAAATTTTTTTTATAAAATGTAAATCAATTACAAATATTATTTTTAGTTAATGGAAATAATGCTGGACCAGAATAAGTGTTTTTATTGTTTTATAAAATGTAAATCTATTACAAATATTATTTTTAGTTAATTGAAATAATGCTGGAATAAAGTAAAATAGAAACATTTAGAAAATGTTTTAACTAATTGAAATAGATTTAATTTGAAGTACTGAAAATTATTAAAAGTAATTTAAATAAAACTAAACACCCCATAAAATATTAAGTAAAACTAATTACAAAAATACAATAAGCTAAATAGAAATATTTAATAAAAAACACAAATTAATACAAATGCACAAAACAGAATGAATAAAATGAAAACTGAAAAATATAAAAATAAAAGCTACTTCAAAATATTCATAAATAAAATAATAGTATAGAAATAATACTAAAATAACACTGATAATGCTGTAGAAACTATTTTCACTCAGAAATTGCTAGTAAATTTCATATGAAACCTCAAGTAAAGCAATGAAATAAACATGGGATTTTGGAGTATAAAAACTAAAATGCTATTTTCTTGTAAAACATACTCCAGTAGTCTTTGTTTTATTTACAATGTCTTACAATCATTTTTTTACACGTTATATGTTAGTGCACAATCATAATAAATGAATATGGGATCTCCTGCAAACAAGAAGTTTCTGAAATCTGTAATTTTCAGTGGTTCCCACCGTTTTATTTTAGTCATTATAACTGTAGCAATGCTATAACAATCATTATGGTTCCCATCGAGCATTTTTGTAGGAAAATGTACTTGTAAATTCTTCATTTTAACCTAACATTTCTAAACAATTTTTACAACATAAAATATCTAAAATTCAAAATTAACAAAACATCCAACTAAACAAACAAGTTGATCAACCTTTCAAATCTTCACACCCCTTAATGCCCCCTAACGAGTTAAAAAAACTTTGCATGGGCACTGTACTTCCCTCCCCTTTCCTTTCCTTTCTCCTCCCCTCCCCTTTGGTTCATCTGTTTCTTGCTGATCAGCTCCCTGTTGTGGATAGTTTGGGGAGAGACGTGGAAACATAGTCTGCTCTGTGTCCAGGTAATGCTTAACAGTACCTCTTAACATCTCCACACTATCCACTACCAATCCAGAAACTGTAGGGCATCTTGTTTCTCTTTGTGGTTGATGTGTTCTTCTTGGACTGTGGTCTTGGAACTTCATGATCTCTGGGCGGCTCTTGCTTTTTTGTATATATACAGTTTTACCCTGTTGCGCATTCGGCTCTTTCTTTTTGTGTTTTACCGATCTTTGCATGAACAATTTTGTGTTTTGCTTGTTTAAAAAGTCTTGTCTAGAGTGTCCACCTTTGATTCCAGGTGTTTTTGATGAAACTTTATGCTTTAAAGCATGTGTGCAGGCGCAGCTTGTTGTTTTTTTGTCTTGTTTATTCCTCAAGAATAAGCATGATGATACAAGTTTCAAACCCATCAAGGCCTAAATGGTTTCCGTCTGTCCTGCTGAGAGTAGATTTGTGAGTGAGGAGCACTTAGATGTGTAACAGGGTTAAGTGGAGATTAGTTAGTTACAGAGGTAGATTACTGAGGTTATTAATGGCACAGCAGACACCTTTCCTGTGCAAAGCACTTTATTAGGTGGTCTTTTGACGTCTGTTGTCACATCGTCACACACTCTCTGATTGTTTCCTAGTGTCGTTTAACCCTTTAGCACTGATTGTGTATGAAATGGAAACGTGTTTAAGGTTGAATCAATGCTGACAGTGTTACATGTGTGGTCTTGCACAGAATGATGAGCAGTCTTATGACCCCGTATTGACTTTTGTGTGCGGCTCTGTGTCTGTCACAAACAGTGAATGGACTTTGTCATTGCAAAGAGTTTTTTTCACTAGCTAAACAGTAGTTCTGACTAGTGTGAGAAAGGAGAGCAGGTCATTTTTAGTGGTGGATTTCCTGTGGAAAGTTTGTGCTTCAGTTCATTCAGATGCACATGGTTACATTTTTTTTTAACCCTTTTTTCTTTAGTTTAACTACATGCTACAAGTTTTATAGCTGTCAATTCAGCAGTATATATAAATAAGCTGTTGACTAGTCCTGCCCCATGATGTCATGAATATAATATAATATAATATAATATAATATAATATAATATAATATAATATAACATAACTAGGGATGTAACGAGTTACCGCGAGCCGATTGGAAATTGATTCAAATATGTGACGATTCGGATGAGATGCTAAACAAATCACGATTCTATTTAAGGGTAGGAGTTGATATGAATCCATGTCGGAGGGGAACTTACTGACTTTAAAAAAGTTTAGACAGTATTTTTTCTTTTCATCTTGCCTCTGTATAATGCATATTAAAGTTCCTAGCTGCTTTGTTTGCAGCAGAAACCAAGGAAACGCTTTAAGCGCCACCTGCTGGCAGAGAGTGAATCTGCGTCTCGTTCAGCTCGTCTGCTGTTTCTGTTTCATGCAGGTATTTTTTATGTATAATTTCACAAAACTCAAGTCAAAACATTCTGTTTTTGATGTATATTTCTAAATTACACAATCTAATTTAAATTAAAAACTGCTCATGTTGCATGTATGCAGCATCTTTGTTTGGATCATGATTAAAATGCAGTGGTTGCCTCATTTTAAATGGAAAGAGCACAGACAAAGCCTTATTTTGTTATATGAAGAGATTTATTTTATTTGTGTTACTTATTTGATTTGGGGCTTGTTTTAAAATTTAAATTTAGTTTTATTTACATTATATTTTAATTCGGTCATTTAGCAGACACTTTTATCCAAAGTGCTATGTTAGTATATTATTATAGTGTTTTATTTCAATTTCACAAAGACATGTGCAGCATTTTGTCCAAGCAATAATAAAAGGATGCATTTAATTTATAATTTGTCTTAAATCTCATTTTGTAAAAAAAATAAATAAAAATCTCGAATAGAATCGTGAAATCAAAATCGTGAATCGATTCGAATCGTAAGTTGAGTGAATCGCTACATCCATATAATATAATATAATATAATATAATATAATATAATATAATATAATATAATATAATATAATACATGCTCTCTCTGACAGATCATGTCTTCTACATTTTTTTTGTGGTAAAAATAAATTTGAATTGTAATGTAACCAGTAGACTTTAATTTAGTTTATTTCATATGCTAAATAAAAAAAAATTTAAGATTGTTACTATCTTTAAACCATTAAACGAATAATTTGATGAGAAGCAGAGAAGTATATAAGTTATACTTTTATTCAGCAGGGATGCATTGAATTGATCAACATTGAATGGATCAATTGATAATAATGAGAAATGTTTCTTGAGCAGCAGAGCAGCATATAAGAATGATTTCTGAAGGATCATATGACACTGAAGACTGGAGTAATGATGCTGAAAATTCAGCGTTACATCACAGAAATAAATTACATTTTAAAATATATTCATTTAGAAAACAGTTATTTTAAATTGTAATAATATTTCACATTATTAATATGTTTTTTGTATTTTTGATCAAACAAATGCAGTCTTGGTGAGCATAAGAGACTTCTTTCAAAAACATTATACTAAAAATGATAAGAACCCCCAAACTTTTGAACAGTATTGTATATCATCAATCAGCTATTCTGCGTTAAACACAATAGCATGAGTATTGGCCAGTGAAAAACCCATAACGGTTGTCCAATAGTAGAAATTACAGTTAGGAATTAAATTACTAGACTCCATGTGAACTTTGCAACTAGAATTTCCTCTCAGGGATCAATACTGTCAGTCTGTCTGTCTTTCTCAGTTTCAGCAGCAGCGTGGGATGTTCGCTGTTACACAACGTTTGCACTAATGCCTCTATGTGCTGGAGTCCACCTGGATAATACTGTTTTCTTGTGTGGACAGTGCCTGCATAATTCCCGACATTCTTCATGAGTGCCATGGGTTTTGTGTCTAATGAAAAAGTGCTTACTCAAATATTATTTATGACCTCGTAAAGGCACACAGGAACCACTGGGCAATGCCACGTTTCTGTTTTAGGGAGGATGGAGGTTCAGTTCTGCCGGACTGTCAGTGCGCTGAGACTCTTCTTTTGTAAGTGACAGACTTCTGTTCATTGGCCACGCAGCATGGTAACATAAAACCACACTTGGCACAATGGTGCAACTGACATCATGAGACCGAATCATTCTGAATTTCACTCTTGGGAATTGTAGGCCTCATTTAGATTCCAGTCTGGTATACAAACTATGTTGGCTAGGCTAGCTCTTGTTATTAGCCTTCCCCTGCCATCCAAAGACATGTGGGTCATGAAACACATCAGCTAATTGGGATCCAGAGCTGATATCTTAGCTGTGATTTTTGGTTCAGCTCATCCGACTGTTAAAAAAATAAAAAATCACCATTGACTGTCACGGTAATTACAGAGTACTCTTTTGCAATGATGTTGCACGGCGGTCTGATCAAACTGTCAGTTTTAATTACTCTGGAGTGCCCTCAGCCTGCCAAGAGCTGGGTTTGCATAGTTTTCAAAGCATGCTGGGAAGTTTGTACTTCCTAAAGCCCTCCTGTGGAGTGGGGTGAATGAAATTCTCTAATTTGTGCTTGAGATGAAGGCAGCTGTAGTACAGATGAAATATAGGTGAGGCCAACAGTGAATAAAATATATAAGGGCAATCATACTGTGATAAACGTCTTTACATGGCCCAGTATTTCCCATCCAAACCACACTACCACGAGATGTGAATGTAAAGACAAGACGTGCAGTGATAAATGTAGTTGGAGCCGTTATAAGAGATTGTGGATGACTTGTGGGTAACTGGCTGCTATGGGTGATTCATCATAACTGCAGTCAGCAGTTTATAAGACAAACTCTCCACTTCTGTTAAAATAACAGAAATGCTTACTTACACATTACTTGCATCTATTGTTGTGTATTCCATCGGTAATGGACCTTAGGCAGGGTTAACACTGACACTGTAAATCCTGACATATGAAGAAATAGTCAGAAAAAAATGAACATATAAAAATATAATTTAATTAGAATTACTAATATATTTGAAAAAATATATTTTTAAATCAAGCTGTGTATTGAACCTTCAGACAAAAAATGTTTTTGTATATTATGTTTAATGCACCAGGCTTTAATTTATTCATTTAAATGTATTAAAAATGTATTTTTCATTGCATTTATAATTTTTTTAAACATTTATATTTATTAATTCAAACCTGATTTTGATAAATTTGGTAGTCAAACAAAGGTGCCAACAAATTATAAAACCTGGTTATAAACAAATCATATATATATATATATATATATATATATATATATATAATATATATATATATATATATATATATATATATTATAAATAAATATATATATATATATATACATACATACATACATACATACATACATGCATATAAATACACACACATTTATTTTATAATATAAATATATATCACATATTGAATAAAAATATAATTAAAATGAAAATATGAAGACAAGCACATTATTAAAATCTCACTTAACAATAACAATATAAAAAATACAATTTGATATACAGTTTTTCTATAATTATACAATGTTAAGTAAAAATAAGTTCTTTGAATGTTCCAAATTATAATTTAATGATACGTTACTCTTGCCTTTACTTTATCAACATCAGTAAATCATAAAAAGACGTGCATCATGAGGCAGACATTTTATTTTTTATTTAAATATCATATTCGGATAGTTTTTACACCTATCTGTTTTCTACCCCACTCTTGTCTGTGATTAATAATTTACTTCATTTTATCCATTTCTCTAAATTGACATCTTCTTTTTCTCCTATTTCTAGCATTTTCCTCACTGCAGTCCCTCTTTTGGTGTCACTGGGCCATGGTTCGCAAGAAAGGATCTCTTATTTTGTGTGGAGCATTTCTATTTGTCGCCTGGAATGCCTTGCTCCTCCTCTTCTTATGGGGGAGGCCTCCCATTGGTCGACTTGGTGAGGGAGGCGGAGCTGAACCAGGGGCTGGAGAGGAGTGGGGAGGCGGAAAAACAAAAGTGGGTGGAGCTAACGGATTGGCCGGCGAAGTGATCAGATTGGCCGAAGAAGTAGAATCAGAACTGGAGACTCAGAAGAAGCTTCTCAAACAGATACAGAGTCACAGGGAACTATGGGAACAGCGGAAAGAACTGGGAAAGAGGGAATCCGAGGACACAAACGACGAAAAGAACATTGAGGAGCTTAATAAACCTCAGCAGATTCCCGCAGTACCTCGAAGTCATAAAACCATAGATGATACAAAAACTGTTATAGAGAAACAAGAAGTTCTAATGGTTACGCCACCTCGGCTGGTTATGAAGGAGCAGGAACCGGAACAAGAGAAGAAGAAAATGGTAGAAAATGAAGTAGACCGTACTAAGCCAAGCCCTCAAATCATTATCCCAATTCTCGTCATCGCCTGTGACAGAGTAACAGTGAAGAGAAGTTTAGATAAACTGATACAGTACCGCCCTTCTGCTGAGCTTTACCCAATCATTGTCAGCCAGGACTGTGGTCATGCAGATACGGCAAGGGTGATTGGCTCCTACGGCAGTCAGATAACCCACATTAGCCAACCGGATCTCGCCGATATTCCAGTGCGACCCGATCACAGGAAGTTCCAGGGTTACTACAAGATCGCCAGGCACTACCGTTGGGCCCTGAACCAAGTGTTCAACGTGTTTGCTTACTCCACAGTGGTCATTGTGGAGGATGACCTGGAGGTAAGATCATGATCATGTTTTCATTTATGACTGGTATTCACTGTAGTCATATTTGTCCTGCATTTGAGCATTATTAAAGGTTAACCAGATCCACATAGTGAGAGTGAATCTCAAAGGAAGCCACATTTTTCCTGTTTTATAATTCATAGAGAGGAATTTTGATGAGAGCTTGTCTCTCACTCAAAGGGAATATTTTCATTTGCACATTTCTGAACACTTCCCTTTGAAATTCTCACAGGTGAACTGATTACAAAGTCTTATATGCACCAGAAAACCCATTAATAGGACAGCGGTTAAAGCTTCAGTCTTGTTGTCGTGAGGATCAAGGTCCTTGTTTAACTAGCTATTCAGGCAAACATGTTTTTTGCATACTCATTACTATGTTCTGTGATGGATTTGATGGCTGTCTTTGCGGTGCTGTAAAGGTGATTTAAATTTTTTTGTTTAAACAAACCACTGTACTCAAGGGGAACGAGTTACCTTCAGATGTCTGAGTCATTGACAAGTAACAGTGTCTATGAACAAGATATGAAGAAATCTTTTCGAAATCTAGTTTAAAACGAGCTCTTAGAAGCCTACTCTTTGTATACATGTCATGTTTTAAATGGTTTTTAAAATGTTTTTGTAATTTTCAAGAAAAATGTATTTGAATGACTGAGGTGTAAACATCAAGTAAAAAGTAATACCATATATTCCTTACACCTTGAATACATGTGAGTGTACACATTAGTTATTTTCAGAAGGTTCTTAAATACTTTTAGGTCATTTTTTTTTTTACCCAAATCTTGAATTCATATCATGCCACATGACATTTATGTCATTTTACAACCTGAGCTAACCTTGCCTTGTCATAAAAAGGTCAAATTATTTGATATTTTAAAAAGACTCCTTTTTTTTTATTCAGCATGCTGGTTGCACCAAATTCGTTTGTTGTACCACATGACTTTGGTTTGGTGGACAATTTATCCTTTTGGGAAAAATCTGAAAAATGTCACAATTTGTCAAAAAATATCATTACTTTGAAAGCACCACTGTAGGGGTGGGTGATATGGCAAAAAGTCATGTCACAATTTTTTTTTTTTTAGGAAAGTCATCATGATTCATGATTTTATCACAATTCTTTGTCATGGTTGTTTTTACTATTTTGCAAGTTGTCTGAGCAGTAGAGCCAAACTAATTTCCCCATTTTAAAAACAAAGCCTTACAAGGTAACAAAATATAAATTAAAAAATAAAGACAGACATTTAGACCAAAGTGGGCAAAGATAAAAATCTTTTGCAGTATTTTATTATTTTTATTAAAGAATAAGAACAAAGATACATATTACAAATACACATAATATACAAATAAAACGAAGAGTGCTTTATTTTTCAGGTACACTAGGTGTATTTAGCAGTAGCTTTCAAGAATTTGAATAAACAAATATAAAAATGAAACACTACATACACTTCACTGTATAAATTATTATTGATTCTTATTAAAGCAACTGTATTACATTTCCTCAGTCCAGAGCAGTGAGTGATTTTTCTGTTTTGTTGTTTTATTAACATTTAAAGGAATAGGTCATCGTTTACTCATTCTCAAGTTGTTTTAAACCTGAATGAGTTCCTTTCTTTTGATTAACACTAAAGTTATATTGAAGAATGGGGTTATCCAAACAGTTGCTGGTCCACAGTGACTTCCACAGTTTTTTTTCCCCCTACTTTCAAAGTCAATGGGGACCAGCAAATGTTTGGTTACACTTTAAAATAATGACTTTTTTCAATAATTCCTTTGTCAGCGGTCTCCCCTGTGTCTCTCCATATCACCGTATACTCTTCTGTATCATCTGCGCTACAAGGATGCGCTGTTTCTACGTGTATTCAGCTTTGATTTAAAATAAAACAGCGCATCCTTGTGGCGTGGATGACACAGAAGAGCATACGCAGCATACACTGATATGGAGAGACACAGAGGAGACCATTATTATCGTTATTTTTGTTTTCTTCGCTTACAAAAAGTGTTCCCGTCGCTTCATATACCCCAGATTACACGTCTGATGGCAGATGGAGTATTCTGACGACGAATTTCATACCTTTTATGGACCTTGACACTGTTATTTATTTGACACTCACAAGCCTCCCGGTTTTCAACCAAAATATCTTAAATTGTGTACCAAATACGAATGGAGCTTTTATGGGTTTGGAACAACATGGGGGTAAATGATTGACAAAATTTTCATTTTGTGGAGTATCCCTTTAAGCTCTACTGAGCATCACAGTTAAGCACCACAGAGATTCCCTAAGGCGCAAACACACTTTTAAAAACAGCCAGCTGGCTTAGCAAATGTTCACCTAACCATCTTTGAATCCGTCTAGGACTTTAAGTGAACTAGCCAGTTCTGTCCAGAGATAGTTTCGTTTATCATTGTTTTTCTTTGTCTTTTAACTGCTTTTGTTTTATCTTGTAGGTGGCCCCCGACTTTTTCGAGTATTTCCGTGCGCTGTACCCCATCTTGCGATCGGATCCGACTCTTTGGTGCGTTTCCGCCTGGAACGATAACGGACGGGATGGGTTGGTCAACCCGGGCATGGCTGACCTCCTTTACCGAACAGATTTCTTTCCCGGCCTTGGATGGATTCTTTTGAAGGAAGTCTGGGCAGAGCTGGAGCCCAAGTGGCCCAAGGCATTCTGGGACGACTGGATGCGGCACCCAGAGCAGCGGAAGGACCGCTCATGCATTCGTCCGGAGATCTCAAGAACTATAACGTTTGGCCGGAAAGGCGTCAGTTTGGGTCAATATTTTGACCAGTATCTGCGCTACATAAAACTCAATACTGAATTTGTGCCTTTCACTAAAGCGGACTTGTCCTACTTGGTCAAGGAGAAGTACGATGAAACCTTTGAAAAAGAAGTGTATAGCGCCCCCTTGGTGAAGGTGGAGGAACTACAGCAAGGTGGAAGCCTGAAAGGCTCCGGGCCGTTTCGAGTTCAGTATTCCAGCAGAGACAGCTTTAAAGTGCTGGCCCGCAACCTGGGAGTTATGGACGACTTGAAGTCGGGGGTTCCCCGTGCCGGTTACAGGGGCGTAGTCAGCTTTATTTCCCGCGGACGAAGAATTTATCTGGCTCCCCCTGAGGGCTGGACTAAATATGACACCAGCTGGAGCTGAGGAGGATGAGCTTTGAACCACAAAAGACCAGAAAGAGAAAACTCACATCTATTATTACAAGTACAGGAAGAGAGAAACGCCCTCTCAAACCAAAGAAAATAGAGGCAGGGTGTGAAAGTTTGAGGAAGGGTTAACGCTAAGATGGGAGTATAAAATAACTGCTGTTTTGTTATGGAGGAACACCCAGGAATGCTGGGAACAGCACAAAGGTTGGTGCATCATATTTGCACAGCAATCATGCAACAATCTTCCCTCAAGAAATAGTGTTACGCTGCAAACAGCTCCTATGCAGAATCGCTCCTTCTGACATGGAGAAAAATTATCTGATTATTTATTTTTTCTGACCTTTCTTTGACCTTTCTGTTGGTGTTAACATCAATCCAAAAGGCAAATAAGAGGTCTTTTATCCCACCACAGTATCTTTTGGGTGAATCTCACGAAAAAACTCACATTTTACTCCAAAATCAATAGAAGAAATTATTTGGGTTTTTTTTGTTGTTGTTGTAATTTTCAAAATTCTCAGTGATGATTTTAATTATAACAAGAATTACTGTATAATTAAAACATTATTGCTGTAACATTTCAATAATGATAGTTATTATGTGCTTAATTTAAATTTTTGGCAAAAAAAAAAAAAAAGAGTTCTTGACAAGTGAGACTCAGCCTTTTAAAGATCAATCTGAGTGTTAAAAAGCCCTT
This sequence comes from Cyprinus carpio, assembly GCF_018340385.1. Taxonomy (NCBI): domain Eukaryota; kingdom Metazoa; phylum Chordata; class Actinopteri; order Cypriniformes; family Cyprinidae; genus Cyprinus; species Cyprinus carpio. Next base: position 15,883,001 of record NC_056590.1, on the reverse strand, counting down.
TTGAGACCCTTTTGCCAAGTCTTATGAGTCCCTGACATCATTATAAATGAAAGCTGAGTATAATTGTAGTCTAAATTTGATCAATGCATTCATATAAAAGCGCAGACTCATTCATTTGACTTTAATGTAGCACCGTTGAATCTATGAAGTTCAAGCTTGTTGCCAGAAATGATTCAAGGCTTGTGTAACTGACATACCAAAACTCTGGACAGCATCTCTTCTGTGCCATTCTGTTGAAGTACTGTACTTGAACCTGTTTTTATTTTATCTGCTCTTCCTGGACCGGGAGAGCTCTCATTGCTTCTTAAAGATGTTGTAGGTTTGTTGCAAAACCAGTGGTCATAGAAATCACTTTTTTGTTCTTAAGGATGAAATAAATGGATTTCAGTAGGCCGGAGGAAACATTTTAATTAAATGTACTGTATCTAAATGTTTGGGAGGGAAATGATCTGATATTAATGCATATGCAGTATGAAGAAGTGTGAAACCACTGCCTGACATGTTTATAAATTTAATACATTGAGAATAAAACAGACTATTTTGCTATTTGACAATATATTCTGTTTTTCTGTCTTTTTTGCCCATTTAAACATCCTTTTAGGAATCATTTTTATTTAATTATTTCTTTGGAATCTTAGATGTTTATATTTTCAAGGTCACTCATTTTGAGGTTTGTAAACGTGTTCTTTCTGTGTTATGTTGGTTGTTGAAGCTGAAATCCTAACTGGTGACTTCCTTCCAGGGATCTTTTGTCTAAACCCCCAACATCAGCACTGATCCAGGAGCCATTGTGACACCTTTGACGTCTCTGTCGCTCCAGATTTCCTTTCTCACTCTTATTGTGTCCTGTTGACTTCCTTTCTTATGACTCTCTGTTGATGACTTTACTGTTCTTTTCCTGTTCTTGTAAAACCTCCAGCAACTTTTAAAAAAAGTCAAAGGATGTGTGTTACTGATTAGATGAATTGGACATTCGTTTTGTGTTTCTTTAGCCATTAATCAGATTAATTTTTCTGGGAAATAGGCAGTGGTGACTCATACTGGAACATCTCATTCTAGCAAGATTGATTAATTGGTTGATCATATTGCCACATCAGATCAGGGGCATGAGTATTAGTTGAAATTAAGTGGTTATACTACTTCAGAATGTATCTAGTGTGCTTTCACACTTTGACTTGTTAAAAAGAGCTAATTTGATAGACCTCTTTCAAGTCCCTTTTCCACCAACAGTGGAATCTGGAAACTCTTTTTGCAGTTCTACAGAAAACCGGCCCAAATAAGCAGCTGGTCTCAAACCAAGATGTTTTCAAAACAGCAGCAGCTCAGTCTGGAAAGATTTACACAAAACTAGGTCATCTTATACTGAAACAAAGCTGTCTATATTGGAAACGTCTTCAGTTCAGTTGACGGACGTCCAACTCCCACGTGTGTTAAGTTGCACAGCACCATTTCATCTTCTACGTCCATATGAAATAAGACGTGTCATATAAGTGAATTGATCATTATGAATCTGAATCATTTTAACTTCTGACCATTGCATCAAAAAAAAAAAAAAAAAAACATATATCTTTCGGCTCAAAGGTAGTTATAATGTGGGCTGGTTCACAAATCAACAAATACAGCTAAGACTGCCCTGCGCCTGCTCAAAATTCAATGTAAAGATGCACAGAAGCCAGATCATTCCTGTTCTGACACACATCACCACCTAGTATCAATATACAGTTGAAATTGTGGTGTAAATGCATTCAAGCTACCTCAGAGCAGCATTAAACAGTCTGTATAAATGCCACTTCAGAAGTGCTTCTGGTCCACCTTTGCAGTGCAAATGACTTCTGAGGGTCTGAATTCATTAAAACCTAGGTGTCCTTCATTTCCGTGTTCCACTCTGTCTTGTGAAGGTCCAGTGAACTGTTCTTTCCAGTACGCAGTGTAATTCCTGTCATCAGTACAGTCTGCATAACTGGGGAAGGGAAGTTAACTTTTGGCTTCAGAGTGTTAACCAACCAAAAATCTTGCGAACCACTCTGTAATCTTAAAAAAACGGACCATGTGTGAAAACACTAATCTTTAAATCATTGAAAACAAAGTGTCTGTAAATGAACCAAACATACTTTATTTGGTTTAACAAGCATTAAGTAGTTTAAACAAAGTGGCCATTTGCCTGGCAACTGAACACACACTGAATACATAGAGTTGATACCTACTTCACTGGTAACAAGCATTCAGCATATACTGCTAATATATTAAATAACTTTCCAACAATTTTACATCAATGCAATCAACTGTATGGTCCACTATAATCCAATGATGAAAACTCCTCTCACAACAAAAAACAAAAATTATGCCTCGCCATTATAAATAACCAAAATTCAAAAACAAGCAAATTATTCATATTGGGAGGAAGAATATTAACATTGAACATAAAGCATTTTTTTTTTACTTTCAACAAGCAAAATCAAAACTGAACTATTGAGGAGGTTCTAGGAAATCCACTACAATATAAGATAACACTGTGATATGAGCTGTTTATTTTAAGTATGCACTAACACCGTTAACAGTCTATGTGAAATATAAACTCTCTGTTGCTACCAAATGCTACAATGCCATGCATCCTCCGAAGAAACTGTTGCCTTTTGTGTTCTGTCGTCTTTATCGTGTTTGCTCAACTAGGAGAAACAGATACACAAGGAGAAAATCATGTAAGAAAATTTAGACATTTTCTATTAACAAAAACCCAAAAATTAGATTTCTGTCACTTGGTCTCCTGCATACAAATGTTTTAATTTTGGAGCTTGACAGCGCCACTTCCTGTATTGAAAAGAGCAACCTAGACATTCTTCAAAATATCTTCTTTTGTGTTCCACATGAAAGGCAGTTGAACAGGTTTTTGAAATAAGTGAATAAATGGTGAGAATTAATTTTTTTTTTTTTTTTTTTGGGAATTATCCCTTTAAAACTGCTTTTGATTGGAAAACCAGCCTGTAAAGATGAAATATTATCACTCACTATATGATGAGATGTCAATCTCCTCTGGAAGTTCGCTGATGTTCACCTCAAACCTGTCCTGAACATCGTTCAAAGTGCGGGCGTCAGTCTCATCTGACACAAAGGTGATGGCCAGACCTTTCGTTCCAAACCTGCCAGCCCTTGCAACCTGAAGGAATGAGCAAAGTGAAAGCTGTTCAGATGAATCCGTTTACATCCCATAACTTGGCTTTGTTTGACAAATCATGATCACATGAACTGAACTGACCCTGTGCAGGTATGTGTCTGAATCTTCAGGCATGTCGTAGTTGAAGGCGATGTTGACTCTTTCGATGTCCATACCTCGGCCAAACAGGTTTGTGGCCACCAGGATCCGTCTCTGGAAATCCTTGAACTGCTGATATCGAGCTAATCTGGGATGATAATAATAAGAGTCTCAAATGTGATATGAGCACCTAAAAAATCCTACCATCATATCTGTAACATTAAGTGCATAATGTGGAATGTGTTTTACCTTTCGTCTTGAGGCATTGCTCTATGAATGGCGATGGCAGGGAAATTTTGCTCCACCAGCAACTGAGCCAGAGCAATACAACGCTGCACGGACTTCACGAAGATCACCACCTGCAATACTAAGCAGCTGTAACACTGAACCAACCAGCTGTCTTCATTAAAATGAAACATCAAATCCCAATGGCCACGTCAAACCAAGGGCAAAAACTCTCCCCTTGAAATCACTTTTTTCCCCATAGCTCAAATCAATCTTTTGGAGTGCTTGGCAAAAAAACTGACCAAAAATTGTTTGGGTCATCCAGCAACCCAAATAAAAGCTTGGAGATAGAGATATATATATACAGTACAGGTCAAAAGTTTGGAAACATTACTATTTTTAATGTTTTTGAAAGAAGTTTCTTCTGCTCATCAAGCCTGCATTTATTTGATCAAAAATACAGAAAAATGTAATATTGTGATATATTATTACAATTTAAAATAATTGTTTTTAAATTTATTATACTTTAAATTATAATTTATTTCTGTGATGCAAAGATGATTTTTTAGGATCATTATCACATGATCCTTTAGAAATCATTCTAATATGATGATTCATTATCAAAGTTGGAAAACAGTTCTGCTGCTTAATATTTTTTCAGAACATGTGATACTTTTTTTTAGGATACTTTTTTTATGAAAAAAAAAAAAAAAAAAAAAAAAAAAAGAAGAAGAAGCTATGTTTTTTAAATATAAATATTTAAAATAAAAAGTGATAGTAAAGAAAATATATTATTAGAATATATATTATTAGATTTTTTTTTTTTGCAGTTCAGAAATGCAGTTCTTTTTAACCTTTTATTCATCAAATATATTAGACAGCAGAACTGTTTCCAACACTCATAATAAATCAGAATATTAGAATGATTTCTAAATGATCATGTGATAGACTGGATGTTACATGTGACACTGAAGGCTGGAGTAATGATGCTGAAAATTCAGCTTTGCATCACAGGAATAAATTATTTTTTTTTAAAAGTATATTTAAATAGAAAACTATTATTTTAAGTTGTAATAATATTCACAATATTACTGTTTTTTTTCTGTATTTTTGATCAAATAAATGCAGGCTTGATGAGCAGAAGAGACTTCTTTCAAAAACATTAAAAATAGTAATGTTTCCAAACTACAATGTTATAAAATATATATATATATATATATAGCAAATAAAATTCAGCAAGGATGCATTAAATTGATCAAGCATGGCAGTAAAGACATTTACAATGTTATAAAAGATTTGTAAATGATAAATGCTGTTCTTTTAATTTTCTAGTCATCAGAGAATCCTGAAAGAAAAAATGTATCTCAGTTTCCACAAAATTAACAAAAACACATTAAATTACAAAAATAACATTAATAGGACATGTTTCTTGAGCAGCAAATCATCATATTATAATGATTTCTGAAGGATCATGTGACACTGAAGACTGGAGTAATGATGCTGAAAATTCAGCTTTGATCACAGAAATACATTACATTTTAAAAAATAATTTAGAAAACGGTTATTTTAATTTAATAATATTTCAAAATATTAGTTTTTACTGTATTTTTGATCAAACAAATGCAGCCTTGGTGAGTATAAGATAATTATTTCAAAAACATTTGTAAAAAAAAAAATCTAATCTTAAATCTTAAATACATTATTTAAGGTTATGGTTGTAAAATTGCATAATTATGTTACATCAAAACTTTATTTCTAGGTTTAAGATTGTAAATCCCAGATTTTGAATGTGGTTTTGAACTCAGTTGTATTTCATCCATACAATTTTACTTCCATCCATTCCATTCCATTCAGTTGTAGTTTGCATTTAATTGAATAAACAAAATCTGTATTCAAATGGGTTGTGTTGTATTGTGCATTAAAGCATGTGAATGACCAGAGTGCATGTCGCTTTCAGATATGCAAACGTTTCTTAGAAAGCGGCAAAAAACAGTGTGGTCTCTCTCTCTCAAGTCACTCTTGGTTTGAATCGACAGTGTTTGGAGACTTTTGCATGTGTCCTACTGGACTCTAGAGATACCTGGTTGAACTCCAACACATCCAGGAGGTCAAAGAGCTTCCTGTTCTTCTCGTTGTCCTTCAGCTTGACGTAGTACTGCTGGAGGCCGTGAAGTGTCAGCTTGGTCTCGTCGTCCACAAAAATTTCCATCGGCTAGGACAACCAGTGGAAGCAGGGGGAAGGTGAGGAGGGGTGGGAGAGGAGCGTGCAGGTTCACCGGGTTAAGATTGTGTGAAGACACATACAGGAAAGTTGACAAGACCAGGGTGGTGCAGATAATAATGTTACAAGTGTGTGAAAGAGGAAGTGGGGTTTATGACAGTGTGACGGCATGGGTGGAAAGGGAAAGAATGACGCCAGAACAAAGAAAAACAAGGACAAAAGAGGTATAACGTTTTTAGCGAAGGACAGTGGTGGGGAGGAGACGACAGTGAGAAGGAGAACATGGTGTTAGAAAGGAGAGAGTTATGAAACAGCAGGAGAAAGGGAGGGGAGAGAAGGGACGGGGGTTAGATTCACCCTCCCCTCCCGTCCCAAGCCAATGAGGACACAACACACACGCACACACACTTACTGTCTCAACACAATGATAAATGCTACCCTGCTGTCCTAGGCTACTTTTAGCTACCAATATCAAGCCTAAAATCTGTGCTATTTCTGAATAGAAGTTCCAAAACTACAGTTCTGCTATAGAGGAACACAAAGTAAAGCTACTTCCATTAAATCAATCAATGTGCAGTTTAATGGAAATGTTAAAACTCAGAAATGAGTTCAAAGTAGAATAAAGTCAACATGAAATCAAAACCCTATTTGCGGTGTAAATACACACTCCTGTTCATAATACGACTGATTCACCAGTGCACATTATTCCACAGAATAAGAACATTTGTCTCTGTATTCTTTCATTAAAATGCACTAACTCGCTCTGCCTCAACATCTCTTTTTTATGATTTCAATTAGGCCAAGGCAACAATCTCATGGCAATACATAGCCTTTCTAAATTCTTGCAAGTAGGTAATTCAGTTTGAGTAAACATTACAAAAACAACAGACTTGACTAAAAGAAGCATTACAGTGGGGTAATGTCAACATTCAGCCACCAAACCAGTCAAAAGCGTGTGCCAGTGCTGTTTCAGCTGATTGCAAAGTTCATTCAGGCATGGCCTGCCCACTTTTCACCATCCAATCAAGTCCCACCCCACAATTTCTCCTTGTTTTATTCTGAAATTGTCTCTTTCTATCCAAGCATTACAAGTTATGAATGCTGTTTCATGTTGACTTTAAACACTCATAAACCTCCTCACACAATACTGCAACACTGTTTAACATTTAGCAGTGGGAGGTTCAGAAGGCCTAATTCATGCACCAGATTGCTTCATTAAATATACAGAGAACATCCTCAATCTGATCTGTTCTATGCAGGTGGTAGACTGATGTTTTAAGATCTGGGCTACTAAATCAAAGCTTTCGGGTAAAATAGCCATCAGCAATGACCATGGAAAATTACTGAGATCATATCACTATTGGGCTCTTAATAAAAGCACTAAACTGCACCTCCGGCTGTGTCTGACACAGTGACACTGCTAAATGCACATTTGCACTTACCTTTGAGATGTTTAGGCAAATCTATCTTTACTGTCTGTCAGTCAATCCTCTATTTGCTGCTGAGCTGGTCTAAAGCTCATTTTACTAAATGGTCTTCGACCTCAAATCAGAAGATTACATCAGGCAGCATCTCAATACGGTTTATATACTGTAACTCTCACTAAATAGGCACTAAAGAGTGTATGTTTGAATCTGTTTGTGTTTGAATTCAAAGTCATTAGTCGTTATTTTATAGTATATTATGGTGCAAGGGGATTTGCTTATGAATATTTAGTAAAGCCACACCCCTCACATGTCATTGAGCATTTTAAAGGGGACTCAAAGTTGTATTCTACTAATTACAGTTTCTTTTTGAATCATGACTTTGTTGCTTATGGCCACCTAACGGTTCTTCAAGAGCATCTCTATCTACACCCGCGCATGTCTCCTCTCTCTCATCTAAGTTTCTTCATCATCTCATCCCTCTCGCTCCAGTCTTCCGCAGCTTAATCCTCCCTTTCTCTTTCTCCTCTTGTCCCTCACACCCGCGCATTCTTTCTCCTCCACTGTGGGCCAGTTTTATTGCCTTGACTTTAACTTAGCGACAGTTTGTCTTTTTTTCTTGGGGGCAGATGCAGAACTGTTTTAATCAGCTGAATTGATTGAGAGCTGTTCCATCATTGGCCGGTCGACCTGAACTGATTCATGCCGCCAGTGACTGAATCTTTTGTTTCATTTTATTCCTGCTGTCTGCTTTGTTAAAGAGTAATTAACTGCAGCCCTGGAGAGCCAGTTTGCAGTGAATCTAATGGAGTTTTTAGCAGCTGGCTTGCTTTGTTTGGCCAATACTTTATTGGTTTTAGTTTTGTGGCCCTTGAGAGTCTCTGGCAGTTGACAACAGAATTCATGAAGCTCCAACAAGTTCTTCTCCTCCTAATTAAAGGTTATTTGAGGACAGGTCTCTAGGCTGGAATTACAACTGAGCAGGAATTAAAGCAATTTGTCTTGATAAATGGATACTGCGAGTGAAATAATAAAAAAAAGCGTTGCCATTTCAGGAATAAATTACATTTTTATTTTGAAAGATGCGTTTATGCTTTGAATTTTACTGCCCTGAAGATTTGAAGATACACTAGATCCTTCCCTTAAAGACATCCTCTTATCCTGTTTAAAATACATTGGATGGGCTCTTCATGACTTTAGCAAAGGTTGTTAAAGGACCTATTTAAATTTATAGCCTGATGGACGAAGCATTATCTGTTGGCCAAACGGATGTGTGACCGTGTTTGCCAAATGCTGACGCAGCGCTGCCAGCTGAGGCGGGGATTAAGGACTTAACATCTTTTTCGCCATGCCTCTATTATTTAACAGTCTGTGATTATCAAACGGGCAGCAGAGAGGGGCATTTAGCGTTACGATGTCTCAGGGAGGCCGTAAATGGATCCCACTCCTGAGCCTGCTCTTTCAGGTGTGTATGAGGTGGTCTTGTGAAGGGAAGGAGCTGCTGACATGGTAGAAGTAGGAGAGGCGTAATTACATCTTGCATGAACTTTCTGCAGACGGGACGGATCTCTTTACTCAGGGTGGCACTGAACATCATGACCTGCTTCTCGTGAGGGGTCATGCGAAAGATCTCCTGGACATCACGCCGCATGTCTGCAGGGGACAGTAAAAGAACAATGCATTCATATTATTAAAATGCATTCATATACAGCATGCTACACATACCGTTTCTGAACTACAGTATATAGTGTCAGTATGGATAGTGTGCAAAGAAATAGTTTATTAAAAACTGAATTAAGATGCAAAGTAACCATTCTTGTTAGATCATGTGACAACAATGGAACAGTAGAATAATGCCTACTGTTTCACCTGCTGCTGCTTTTAAAGAAAAGTATGCAGTATACAGTGTGTACTGCACAGAATTCAGTGTTATTTCATTCTGAACACAGCCATAGTCTCATAAACGGTCTGCTCACCAAGTTGCTCCAGCATCTTGTCGCATTCGTCCAGGATGAAGTGCTTGATGTGGCGCAGGTTGAGACTCTTGTTGCGAGACAGAGCTAGAATACGTCCAGGAGTTCCCACCACCACATGAGGGCTCTCTTTCTTCAGAACCTCCTCGTCCTTCTTTATAGATAAACCACCAAAGAACACTGCCACCTGGGGGAGAGAGACAGCGCAAGCAGAGAAACCTGAGAAACCTTTGTGCACAGCAATATTGAAAAGTTACAGTTTGTTAGACATGCAGATTATTACCGTCTTTTAAATTCAACTCCTTGATTTTTAATTATATAACAAACAAGAAGTGTGAATGTACAGAAGTGTAACTGCAAGTGTAGGTTTTATTAATATATTTAATTTATCAGTATTGATTACACATAAAAGTGGGATATTTTAAGAAACATTATATGATATTAATAATAATATGAATGATTTTCTAAATGCCTCTTAAAAATGTATTTCTGAAATGTATTTATATATGCATTTCAGAAATAATTTATATATTGTCATATTTAATAAAATATAATTTCACAGACCATCATAGAAGAATACTTTTTCCTATCATCAAAAGCCAAATATCAATATATTACAGACCAAATATATTCTTTTATATTTAATATGGCTATATTTATTCTTAACAAAGATACAGTAAAAACATTAATATTGTGAAATATTATCACAATTTAAAATAACTACGTTCCAATTATTTTATTCCTGTGATGTAAAGCTGAATTTTCAGCATCATTACTCCAGTCTTCAGTGTCACATGATCCTTCAGAAATCATGCTGCTCAAAAAATATTTCCTATTATTATCAATGTTGAAAACAGTTCTGCTGCTTAATATTTTTGTGGAAACTGTTATACTTTTTCTCTGGAATCTTTAAGGACTATAAGATTCAAATTAACAGAAATTATTTGCTGAATAAAAGTATTAAATACTTAATTTTGACCCCAAAATTTTGAACGTGGTGTTAGTATTTATGCTTTGTTTCACAACTTGGACTAATGAAATTCCTTTCTGATGTGACTAATTATCATTGCATCTCATTTACAATTCCGTAAATTGCTCTTCCTGTCATTCCAATTTAAATTCCAACACAAGAATGGAAAGGGAGGCCATTTTTACACTTTTTAACAGCCTCTTCTTCAGTACAGATCAGAACAGATTTGAAAAGTAAGTAGTTCTTATATATCCCGCGATTGTAAATCGGAAACACATGAACTAAAACTTTTCCTAGAAATGTAAATTTGTCTTCCTACCTTGACACTGGGCATGTATTTGGAGAAGCGCTCGTACTCTTTGCTGATCTGGAAGGCCAGCTCTCGGGTGTGACACATCACCAACACTGACACCTGATGAAAGCAATCACTGGTCAACCCCAAAAACTGTGGCAGGGCACATTACGCACACTCAGAGACATCATTTTAGTTTTGTCTTGATTCTTTGTTTTCAAAGCATTTAAAAAGATTGCCATTACCTGCCCGGTCACTGGCTCCAGCTGCTGAAGGGTGGCCAACACAAAGACAGCCGTCTTCCCCATTCCAGACTTGGCCTGACATAATACATCCATCCCCAGGATCGCCTGAGGAATGCATTCATGCTGAACTGAAAGAGAATAAAACACACACACAAACATATTCAAATATAATATCTCAAACTGATATTCTGAAAGCAAAGAAACTTCTATGAGCACGTGCTGAACTGCTCACCCTCAGATGGGTGTTCAAAGCCACAGTCCACTATAGCTCTCAGCAGTTCTGGTTTGAGAAGGAAATCCCTGAATCCCGAGGAGTGGATGGACACATATGAGCCTTTGACCCCTTCTTTCCTGATGGATATTATGCCATCGTTGTGTCCAAGTCCTGTGTCCCCGACACCACCTGCATCCACCTCATCCTCCTCATAATCCAACAGCTCGTTCTCAACGTCGTTCTCCGTCATCCTGCAGAGAGGTTGGGAAAGACAACAAAGAAATACGCAAGTAAGTAATCAAACTAACTGAATTATCTCATACTATAAAAGTAGACATGAGATATTGATGATTACATTATACAATCATGCTACCATATGTTTAATATAATATATGTATGTGTGTGTGTGTTAATAAAACGTTATCAAATATAATTTCATGAAATTATATATGTATACACACACATAAATTAGATTTGATAACATAATTACCATTTTTATTAACATATATGTACGTTAATTAAATATTATTTTTATCAAATATAACAAAAAAAACTATATACATTTCATTTGATAATATTATTATTAAATAAATAACAATACATCATCAATTACATTAAAATTAGCTGACCATACAGACTTATTAGCTTTTATCAAGACAGTTATTATTGTCTTTTAACAGCCTCAATTAATCGCATTATTAATTGAGCTACAGGCTTCTCTAGTATAACAATTGCTAAGAGAAAAAAAATCTGTTGTTTTACATTAATTAATTAACACGCGAGTAGCTCAAGCTAGCAAACTACCCCAAACACATTAGCTGTAGCTTATCCATTTAGCCCAAGAGATGTAGCGGGCCAAACCGTCACTAAAGCACAACATTCCCTTGTGTTTTCTGACGGACTATGCAGTCTCTTATCACTTCGCGTGTTTATTTTGACGTTTCATAGTATTAAATAATCTCAGTTACCTCGGAATACTGTGTGAAGCAGCTGAGTTTCACTGCACCTGCTGAAAAGGGTGGCGACGACGTCATCGACCCGCGACGAATCGACCGCTAACGTTTCGATGAAGGACCCAACATGTGGACCTGCGTGAGCCGCCTTGAGAAGAGACACCTCAGATCATAGACGAGAAATATTGTCATTGTTATTAAAACAGGTCCGAGGCCATTGCGTTTGAGCTTTAATAAGTAAGTTCTGTTTATGTCCTGACTCGTCTTGTTTTGAACGCGGCGCCAGAAATGTCATGTTTTAGTGGCGATCTCAACTTTTGCCCGGAATGTGGGAATATCCTTCCAGTGCCTGGGAGAGAAAATACTATTACCTGCCCGCGGTGCTCTTTCAAAATCCCTGTCCGAGGTGAGAGACGTGTTGAATGTGTTGTTTATGACACTACACTCTGCAGAGGTTTGTGATTCATCAGTGAGTTTATGTTATGAATTAACTGCAGGATTCTCTCTCAGAATTCACAGGTCAAGTTATTAAGTCCTCGGTGGTGTTTAATCCTCTGGATCAGAGCTCCAGCGCTGTTGACAGTGAAGAGGATGCTGAGCTGAAGGGGCCAGTGGTAAGTTATTTAAACCTACAGAGATTGATCCTTAAATACCATCAGCTCTCTTTGTAATCTTCTGCAAACTTTCCATCAGATCGACAGGAGATGCTCCCGCTGTAACAAAGAAGGAATGGTTTATCACACAAGACAGATGAGGTCTGCAGATGAAGGACAGACGGTCTTCTTCACGTGCATACACTGCAGGTTATTAACATGTTATGCTCTTATACACCCCGCTTTATTATAAATTAATACTTTTTTCAGTAGTTTGTTCTGAATGCTGTTTAGTGTTTCGACATTGTTTTAAGCGATCGTAATTGCCATTATTCTATACGTGTGCTGATGACAGAAACTGTTCATTTGATTTCTCTGTTACAGGTTTCAAGAAAAGGAAGATTCATGAGAGACTTTGCTGCTGCTGCTGTGGTCATTCACATTTATTGGTTATCGGAATTTAACTAGTGTGAAATATAAAAAATGCTTTGTACATGTCTTCAATGTTAGTAAAAATAAAAGAAAAGAAAAATAATGTGTGCATAAGTGCTTTTTTGCAGGGCTTATTGAGTTTATATTATATGGGCCACTCTACAGAACTGATGGAAAGATCTTGGGAAAAAAACACAATTTTTTTTTTTTTTATGTTTGTGTATCCACGGTACATATTTCTAGTAATTATGCAGTTAATTCTCATACCGAAACACTATAATATATAATTTAATAAGACGGGTTGTATTGAGCTATTAAGATTTTGCTCACATATACCTTCTAAATATATTTTTTGCTATTTTATTAAAAAGTTTTTGTGGGTAAATCAATAACAATTACAATTTTAACAATATTTCAAGTGTAATTTATGAGATTTGTTGTTGTTTTTTTAATCCAATCTTTCTTTGCAAAAGGCAAAAAGTTGATCATACTGATTTCAAAGTTAAGTATTCATTAGTTTGAGTATACATTGAACCAAACACTATCATAACATCTTTGATACTTCAATATACTTATATTTATATATTTTTTGACAGAACATCCCATGTTTCGGTATTGACTGTAATGTTTTGGTAGCGACCACATGATATTACAGAACTTTAACTCACATACTAAAATACAAAAAATTAGCATAACTACTAAAATGTTGTTTATTTCTCCTAAATAAAGGATTATGTGTTCCCTTGTGTCACTACTGAAACAATGATGACATGTGATCGATACGGAAGTGACAATTTTAGATACTTTTGAGGATGCTTTTAAAATGATCGAAAGTGATGATAAAGACATTTATAATGTTACAAAAGATTTCTATTTCAGATAAATGCTGTTCTGCTGAATTTTCTTATTCATCAAAGAAACCTGAAACAATTCTACTCAGCTGTTTTAAACATAATAATAATAATAATAATAATAATAATAATAATAATAATAATAAATGTTTTTTTGAGCAGCAAATCAGAATATTATAATGATTTCTGAAGGATCATGTGACACTGGAGTTATGGCTGCTAAAATTCAGCTTTGGCACCACAGTAATAAATTACAATTCACAATATATTAAAACAGAAAATTGTTATTTTAAATCGTAAAATTATTTTTTAATCAAATGAATGCACCCACGATGAGACTTCTTACAAAACATCATGATCTTGATCTGTTTTTTCTCTCTCAGCGAGGCTGGTGAGGCTCCTTCTATCACATTGGCAGGGTTTCAGTTCCTGCTGCTGGACACTGAAGCTGTGGTACTTCACCCTGCAGTAACTCAAAACAGCACAGGTCACTGCATGACATATAGAGTCTGTACATTAAATGTCAGATTTACTAACAGCTTGTGCCAGCACAAAAACACCTTTGGCATTAAAAATCTACTGTCAGGATTTACTAAAGCCACACAGTAAAAAAAAAAAAACCCTTATTGCATATGCATTTGTAGCGGTTTCCCATTAAGAAAAATTTATGGGAGAAGAATATTTAGATTAATTATGCTTTTTTTACTAAGGTTTGTGAACTTCTTTGTGAGTTTGTGAGTGAAGGTGAATACATTCCAGTTTTGAATGTTACAATGTTATTACTGCATTTACACCTTTTTGATTAATTAAAAATTGAAATTGAGAAATTATTACAGTTTTAAATTACACATGAATCACACCAAAAACTATGATGAAAAATATATTTTTTTTTTCAATATTGATGAGTAATCTTATCTGAATTTATCATTTTATGAAATTTATAAGAACATATACTGTAATATGAGAATTACCAGTATTAGCCGCATTGGAATTAAAAGAATTGAATTAAATTCCAAATGAATCCATTGACTTTATAAATCATAATTGCTCAAAAACCGTCCACATTTTTTGAAACCTACATATTTATTTCTAACACAACATCACAACGACATAGATAATATTCTGAAAAGTTTTCAAACAGAATAAATAATTTTTACTTGCATAAACTTTCACTTTCAGATGAAAAACGTGATCCATTTTTCATGCTGCAATGATCTGTCAATAGGTGTACAAGTTTATCAACAAAATTTACTCCAAAAAGGGTGTGATATATATATATATATATATATATATATATATATATATATATATATATATATATATATATATATATATAATATTTTTAAATGAATTTTGACACCTAATGGTACTCCATCTATACCAAGGTCCAAAAAGTACAAAATCTAAAAAAAGTTACAAAAATTAAAAAATAATAAAAAAAAAACATGTCTTAAAAAACTAATTTAAATTGCGTTGGAGACCAAATGATGTCTCTTAATGTGTATATTTTTATGTATCTCTTCAAATAGTCAAAACAGACCCAAATGCATTATGAGGGTTAACCGATGTTGCACTTACCATGGCTGTTATAGTTGGTAGTTTGCACTGCTATGGTAGATTGCGTTGGTCATTATGGATATGATCTGGCTGCGTCTGTGTTCTTAAATGTGTGTGTTGCTCTTAGGACAGCCGCAGATCTTTCCACCCCCATCAGTGCTATTATGGAATTGCACTCACGCTAATTTGCCATATTTAGTAAATCTGGCCCTAAATATCCCCTACTTAAGGTTTACATGCACAGATTAGTCCAACAAAAGATTCTTATGTACCCAGTTGAAATTATGAATAACATTTATGTGCATGCAATAACAGCAAGAAGCTTCTGAGTCCTGTTGGAAAAAGATAAACAACTTAGCATGGAACAACTGTGTGTTTGCCTTTCTAACATACGGAAAAACATGACAAGGTATTTTTGAATCTGATTGTGAAAGTAGCAGATATTTTCATGGCATTTGCTCCTGAATTATTCAAGACTTGCACCTCTTCTTTCAGTCTGATCATTTTTATTCCCTCAAGGTGTTTGCATGATGACTTTTCATTCCAGATGAGCTATCATTCTGTATTATTAGGCTGCATGTGAATGTGGTTAGTGTGATGGAAAATGTGGCTCCACCTCCTTATTAACGGTCTGATCTGTGTTCTTCATAGTCGAGAGGAATGGACCTGATGGAGATTCTTTCCTTTTTGTTCCAGCTGAGTTTTTCCACTCTTGGTAGGGTGAGTGCTGCTTTTACAATGCCAAGAATAACATATGAGTCATAGACAAAAGCCATTACTTATCGTAATTATATTAAAGAAGTAATTTGCCATAGTCCCATGAAGTAGGTTTGCTCGTCAAAATGTTTTGTTTTGTAGTGTGATTGTTGTTTTACTTTCAGGATTATTCTGTGGAGGGCATGAGCTCACATTTATGCAACATTTACGAGAGTTCGGTCTGGTTTTCCAAAGAAAGGTCAGTCATTGCTTAAAAGTACTGAATAGCAGTCAAACTATAATAATATATAGGTAATAATTATGTTTTTTTTATTTACACACACACTCTACCATTCAAGTTTGGAATAATTAAGATTTTTTAATGTTTTTAAGAAGTCTCTTCTGCTCACAAAGGCTGCATTTATTTGATTAAAAATACAGTAAAAACAGTAATATTCTGAAATATTATTACAATTTAAAATAACTGTTTTCTGTTTGAAAATATCTAAAAATGTAATTTAATCCTGTGATCAAAGCTGAATTTTCAGCATCATTACTCCAGTCTTCAGTGTCACATGATCCTTCAGAAATCATCCTAATATGCTGATTTACTGCTCAAGAAACATTTATTATTATTATTATCAGTTTTGAAAAGAGTATATATTTTTGTGGAAACCGTTATTATTATTTTTTTTTTTTTCAGAATTGTTTGATGGATGTAAAATTCAAAATAACCACATTTATTTGAAATAGAAATCCTTTGCAACAATATAAATGTCTTTATTGACACTTTTGATAAATTTAATGCATGGTTCCTGAATAAAAATATTTCCCTTCAAAAGAAGCATTTTACTGACCCCAAAGTTTTGAATAGTAGTTGTGTGTATATTTAAATAATAATAATAACTATTTGTTTGTTTGTTTGTTTATTACTAGGGACGTTTTCAAATAGCTGTTATAATTGTATAGCAATCTAAAATTCAGTCTTAATTTTTTTACTTGTGCGGTACTTTAAATGCTTTGTATTTAAAAGTTTACTTTAAATATGCCTTAAACAAGCTCTTCAGAATCAGTTTGCATCATCTTTTCACAGAGGAAGTCAAGGAGGTGCTACTCTACCAGGTTGGCCATAACTCTATCTGCAGGGGTCACAGTAAACCCTGCCTCTGGATCTGCTTCTACTGCACTCGGAGCCACACCAGGAACAGGAGACAGGCTTCATCATTGTAGAAACAAATTACCGTGTATATGCCTACACAAGTATGTCACGCACATCATACACACTGCCTTGTCTAAAATGGAATACACTGTACAAGATCAGTCAAGGAAAACACACTTCCTCCATCTCTCTCTAACAGACTTTGAACTCCAGATTGCACTAGTAGTGAGATGCTGTATGGGTTTCCTAACCTGGTGGCTGTTCAGGTAACCAGAGACTAGGTGCATTGCTAACGGCATAACTGCACAGCAGGTGAGAGACGCGTGCGGACGCTGTAACACACAATCTGCTGCTCTGCAGATTGCTTTGGGCTTTTAATGATAGGGCTGTTTGGCATGTATTTTGTGATTTCAGATCATTCACTTCGTAAGGACCCGAGCTCACCCAGTAATGCTTAAACAGGTTATTGCTAACAGGTTTAATTTTTACCGTTATGCTAATAAAATGGGTTTAATTTAAATGTTGCATTAACAGAACAAACTTAGTATAGTTTAGGACATTATAACTAAAAAAAAAAAACAATTAAAAACAAAAACAAAAAAAAAAAATCAAATCCAATAATTATAACTATACAATTATTACAATTATTAAAGTGAATAAAAATCCAGTTGATTAATTTAAAATCTCATTGATCCTGTAATAAAAATCTATTAATCCCACAAAGCAATCAAAAAAAAAAATACATATTTTAAAAAACTTATCATCATCCTTCCCCCCAAAAAAAAAGCAAATAGGATTTTTCCACGGGGTTCTTGATTTGCAAAAAAGAAAACAAAAGTTTATTATTCTTACATGTTTTTTTTCTTCTTTTTCTTTCATGGTGGTAATCTTCACAAATTAACAAGTTTTGTGAATTATGAAGCTTAAGTGCAATCACCCGAAGTAAAAAGCTAAACACAGGCTATAAAAGAAACAAACGGTAGTCAGTTTTTTTTTTTTTACCATATTATATTAAAACACACTCTTAGATGTCCCTTATGTGTCTCCCTTGTGCAATATGGTGATGTTTGTCATAAAAATTCTATACTGCTATGCAAATATTCACTGCTGGATGCATGAACATGTTTCCACGAATCATTCTGTCTTCCAGAGGCCTTTCCTTCCCCCAAGCATCAGATCAGACCATGCTGTGGGAGCTTGAGAAAAATCGCTTACAGTTTACTGAGGGTGAGTCTGTCTTTGTGCATTTGAGACCAGTTCTGTAGTTCCAAAGCAATTTTACATTGTTTTTCCTTCAGATAACTCTATTACATATTACGTGACTATTTTTATACATTAGTCATTTCAGTTATTTAAATAATACAGTGTTACCGTTGCATTTAAATGTAACCTTTGGGAACGGCTGTCTCCATTTTAATAAAAAATAAATTACATCTTGATGATATTGTGGCATAAAGAATTTGTTTCCATTCCATGGGTGACCTGCAGGGTTCAGTCTCTCAAATGTAAATGTCAGACTGAATAAGAAGTGTGTTAGAGAAATGTAATGCAAATGAAAATTTAGCATTGGAATAAGGTTTGGGGTAGGGGTCAGTGATGCATTTTGTGTATTTTACACCAGATTTTATCCCAGGCTGATTTTGAAGTGTTGCAGGACAGGGCTCAGGTTGTACTTGCTGTACTTTATAAGCAGCGCCTGTCTGTCCTGCAGGATTTTGGTGTGCTGGTTTGGCAGAACCCCGCTCACAGAGGGGACACAGCGAGGTTAAGAGATTCTGGAAGAGACAAAAAAGCCAAACATAAAGGGAAAAAAAAGAACAGCCCTGAAAGACTACAAGATATATTATTCACTTGAGAATTATTCTGAAAATTGGACAGGAGAAGTTATCTGTAAAGCGCACTATTTTGTGTGTATTTCACTGCAAGTGTTTCTATACATACTGTAGTTCAAACCTTTTTACTGTTTATGAGAGGTATTTGCATTATTATTCCCTTGTTGACTTAATTTTGCTTCTGTACTTGCTTCATGTTTGTGTCTGAGGTAAACCGACTACAATAAATACAGTTTATTCTGATTGCTATCTCTTTTGTTTGATGACATGGAAATTCAGGCCATGAAATTTACATTTAAGTCACAAGTAATTAGGGGTAAAATTACAGAATTCAGCTGCAGCTTTTAGGATGATGGAGAGGAATAAATTTGAGTATTAATGGGTGAATCTTACAAAAAACTTCCAGTTCGCATTACCCACTATTATTAAAGGATGAATGAATAAAAATTATAATAATTATATTTGAAATAAAATCAATCATACTTATTTTTAGGACCATTCATGCATTATTTTCATGATGATTTCTATTTCCAAAACAAATTTCCATCAAAATGAATGGAATAAATAATAATAATAATAAATAAATAATAGGAATTATAGGCTAATGATGTATTTTCTTTGCAATATGGTAAAAAGGAAAACACGAAAGTGCATTAAATTATCAAAATAATGTTAATAATGTCACACGTTTTAATGTAATTTATTACATTTTATGTTTCCAGGATAAAATACTACTTTTTAACGTGAAGTACTTGATGGGTTTCTCAGATTCACATATTTTACTTACACTTTAGTTGTTTTTGCTAGTACAACAAAACAGTGCTAATTTTGTAAAAGCCACTAGTGTTATCAAATAAATATTTTTTTTCCTGAGTTATATTACTGTTTGAAGATCCCACATTAATTTAGATTATATTATTTATGAATATATGATTTTACAGTAATAATAACAATAGCAGGAGTAACGTAACTCGGAGGAAACTTTGGTTTCTATGGAAAGTGTTTGTAACGATGATCCTGGACCAAAATAAAAAGGCAGCTAGAGAGAGAAGGAGAAATAGCGAGGGTAAGAAATCACGGAAACTGTCAAGAGTGACTGTCTGTTGCTGTGTTTGTGAGCCCTGAGCGGTGCGGTCTGGAAAGGCTGTGATTTCTGCAGTTAGCCGCGAAGCTAACGGTTCAGCTCGGGTTATTCTGCGCCGTCAGCGCCTCCGCGTGACGCTACCGCTGCAAACAACACGCCTGCGCCGTTAAATGACTCTCCTTCAACGATTATGTAGCACTTTACCGGCAAATTATCGGGTAAATATATATTTATAGGCATGGCAAACATTTAAGCACTTATATATTCTGATTTCCAAGAACAAAACGGGTCATTGTCAAGGCCACGGATGGAGCCGGGGCGTCAGCGTGAGAACCCCCCCGGATCCGGGGAGCCTGAGTCAGGGGAGTGGAGAGAGCAGAGCGCCGCGGTGGAGCCTGGGGAGAGGGACGACACCCTGAAAAACAGAAGCGGGGATGGAGGAAACGAGGAAATTACGAGCAAAACCGAAAACACTGTGGTGGCGGACACAGATAAGGCTGAGTTTTATGAAGATAAGGATGAATATGAGGAAGAGCTGGACCCCAGGATTCAGGTATTAGGATTTGGATCCAAAAATAAACTTGATATTGTGACTATGACTGTCAACTATGACATATATTATTCACAATTTGCTTCGATTAATGGATTATAATAGCAAAATGTTAGAATATGATTTATTTGTCAGTGATTTAACTGGTTTTATATAAATTCATATGCCTTTGTCTGTTATTTAATACTTCTATAAATAGTACATTAATGTCAACTATCTTCCCTCCCTGTTTCGCACTTGTCAGGAGGAGCTGGAGCACTTGAATCAGGCCAGCGATGAGATCAACAGACTGGAACTACAGCTGGATGTGAGTAATATGTGTGACACCGTGGATGTGTCTCAAAATCTAGTGAGTTGCCTACTTAGACAGTGTCTTTAGATGTTATGGGTACACATCCTGATTCAAGATGCACACGTGATGCCCTAAAATGAGCCGCCCTCTCATCATCTCCGTCTAACATTCGTTTAGGAAGCGAGATCCAGCTACAGGAGGATCCTTACAGACTCGGCACGCAACTCCAACGCTCAGGGCTCTCAGCTGGGAGCCTGCATCGAGAAAGCCAGACCTTACTACGAAGCCCGTAGACTCGCTAAAGAGGTGTTTGTGTGTGTGTGTGTGTGTGTGTTTGAGAGCAAGAGAACGTAATATTGCGTGTCTGTGCTTCATATCTACTCAGATGAGTTCAAGATGTTTCTGTTTCATTTCCAGTCTCTCATTATTGCGAAAAATCCTCCCGCTGAACCACTAAAAACTTTTCTCAGTGCAGTGATCATTATGGTGAAAGAGCGAGTGTGTTAATGTGATTAACCCTGATATGGGATTTGCACATCACTTTTCATTAGCATTTTGCAGCCGCAAAGGGGGGGCCAATTTCGAATATGTAATTGCACTGATGAAAATCGTTTAGCTGAGGCTATAGAGAGTAATTGAAAACACTGAATTGAAACTTTGGTCGTCAGTCCGTCTCATGAAGAATTGTAAATAAGAACGAGTGCGGATGAGTAGACAAGCTCAATAAATGTAGTCATTGTTTTCCATATTGATTAAGTTTTACAATTAGAAATAGCTTTTTTCTATTTGAATGTGTTTTAAAATAGAATTTATTTCTGTGGTGCAAAGCTGAATTTTTATGTAACTGTCGTTAAATTATTTATTTGACAAATGACGGTCATTTCCTGCAAATCTGTGGCAGTTACGGAGGGATTCGGGCAAGTGGATCCAACTTTGGTGCTTGCGCTTCATTGTTGTAATGAATCGTCATTATTACTCCACGTCCTCGTAGGTTTGTAGGGCTGTGTATGATTTCATGTGCAAGAAAAGCAGCCCGTGAATCGCTTGCCTAAGCAGAAAAATGTGCTGTTGCTTCCAGATCTCGATTACCGAAAACCACATTGTATTTGATGCTTAACTCCATTAAATCAAATGGGGAAAACATTGGAACGGTATATTTTCATGTTTTTTCTAGCATAGCAAATTTTGAAAGTCCACTGAAAACATATTTTCATTCATTTTGGCATAGACAAACTATGTAAAGGTACATGTTATTTGGCAACACACTAAATCGAAATCAACACCTACAGAAATATTTTTTATTCATCAACTAAAAATAAATTCATTATATAACACATCCAAATCAGTCATCCTTATATATCAACACTAGATAAAAAGTTTCTTATTTGTGGTCTCTGATAAATTAATAAATTCGATTAGAAATTAGCCTGACCATTTAAAGAACTCACATATATACCAAACATGTATATATACAAAAAACTTGCATACTAAAAAACCTCGAAAACTAAAACACCCTCAAAAATGTTGCTTCTTTAAATTGATCCCCTTTAGAGCAGCGCTGCTTCAGCTATACACATTCTCACAGATAGCTTTGGCATGGCATCATGTCTTGTGCTGTTGTTTGAGCATTTCACCACGAGCTTTGCATTTTTAAGACAGAATGTCAAGTTAAAAATAGTCCAACTTTTAACAGAACATGTCTCGAGACCTCTACATTCTGTTCTTTTTCTTTTCTCTCTGAGCACAGGGATACATTTTATGTAGCCTCCTTCATTAGAAACATGTCTGGGTCAAGTGAACCCAAAACCAGCCAAATTAAACAGAGCTTTTTAAGGGCTTTTTTTGTCGACTATTCATACCGGCAACCCCACAGTCTGGTAAATTTGAAAATATGTTTTTTGCACATGCACAAATTTAAAGCAAGATCCAGTGCCTCTAACACTTATGAATTCAGTTCCTGTATTTAAGTCTTACACCTTCTGATAGGGTTTGTCGAGAAATTTGGTATGGTTTTCTGAAAATGATGTGTGTCTGCTTTTAATAGTGACCGTATGCTTTAGGAAACTCTTTTATAGGCATATTTTCTCCTCCCAAGTGATTTGAATAAATCTTTATCAGTGAATATTGTGCAAAATAAAGGCTAGTACATTTACACAGCAGCAGAATTTGTTTTGTCAGTCCTGTTTTGAATGCTAAAATATGCTTATATTCACAAACTTTTCAGTTATAAATAAGAGCGGCATCCTCATTTAATATTCAGCCTTACCTGCCGAGATTTTCAGGTCTCACAACTGAATTTTGAGAGTGAATTCAATTAAAATGTGCTGTATGAACCACAATGCAGAGCCAATCTCTTCTGTATGAATGTGTTGAGGTTTCTCAATTCTACTCATTGTTTATTAAGCTTTGACTTGAATAATGTAGTTTCAGTTCTGATGAGACTTTCTGAAGTTAGATTCTTAGATTTTTACTTTTGTTTCTGTCACTATGTTTACAGATGATATTCATGGCTATCGCAACAATAAAAAGGGTCTTGACTTCAGATATTCAGTCATACAGACATCATTTGATCCCCTCCTGTAAACTGAACATTTGAAGAGTCTGCTAGTTAATGCAACTGTCGATATGAACGTAGCCAAAGTCAGATATCATCCTTGCGTCGAGGAATGCCATATTTCCAGCAAGTTATCCCAATGAAATATGGCCTGCCATTCTCGGTTCCTGACTTTTATTGATTGGTTTGGGTATTCAGATCTGTGCACAGCAATTTTCACTGACAGCAAGCCAGGCTTTTTGAGCTAAACGGTTTTCAGATCCAGCCTTGTTTGTGGTATGATTGGATTGATGTCAGCTTTACAGTCCTCAACTCCTATTGGCTATTTCATCCTCATTATATAAAGTGGATGATTATGATTTGCGGTTTGAGAAGTACTATACAGAGTACTTCTCTCTTATGCTTTTTCTTTTATTACATAAAAAATAATATTGCTGTTGAATTGTTATATTCTTCCATACTGATCCCACGTCCCATAGCTAGTGTTTTATTACATACATATAACCTGATATAAAGTTTGGAAGAATTTGCAGTGCCTATTCACTTTATGGCTCTCTGTAAGGTCAGCATGCCTTCCTCTGATTGGCTGCATGTTTGCAGAGCTGAGTGATTGATTGCAGTATATGAAATATGATGGATGACCTTACCCACAGGCTCAACAGGAGACCCAGAAGGCAGCGCTGAGGTACGAGAGGGCTGTCTCCATGCACACGGCTGCCAGAGAGATGGTTTATGTGGCTGAGCAAGGTTTGTTGGCTGACAGGAACACATTGGACCCTACCTGGCAAGAGATGCTAAACCACGCCACAGCCAAGGTACAACACAGTGACTCAGCATTGCTCTTTGATAATTACAGTAATAGGCAGTGGCATACATTTGCTCAAAAACACAAGTGCTTTTAGATTTACAACAGGTCTTAATTGCTAAAATCAGTTCCTCTGATTGTAGGTTGTAGGTTTTGTTTGTTAAATGTTAATGTGTCTTCTTTAAATGTGCACAGCTGGTTAGTGTGGATTTGATTGTGACAATGGGAGCAATCAATAATGCTGATGAATGCACACCTATACTTCTAAGATCAAGTTTACATTTCTTCATTTATATTTTATTCAAGCCCTGCCAGTGAAATGAAGCAGCACTTTGCAGATGTGAAATTATCCTAGTTTTTTTTTTGTTTGTTTGTTTCTAGTTGGGTTGTCACCAAAACTTCAGTTGTCGATACCAATGTTAGTGAAATTTCAAGATTCTTGATACCAATTCCAAAATACTTCTTTGTTATAATCATTGCCTTAATTTTTTCAGTGAATCATTCAAGTGAGCAATCAGTAATAAATTAAAAGAGCAAATTACATGCAAAATAACAAATAAATACAATGGAACAAAGTAACAATTTAAGTAAACACTGATTCAGGTTGATAAATAAATCATTCAAGTGAGCAGTCAGTAATAAAGTACAGAAAAATAACACGGAATAGAACAAAAATACAAATGACAGTGCTTGAAGTTTTCAAATTAATAATTCAAGTAACTAGTCGGTAATAAAAGATAAAGTAACAATAGAACAAAGCTACAAATTAAGTAAACAATGCTTCAGGTTTTTAATTAATCATTTGATTAACACTCAGTGATTAAAAAAAAAAAAATCATAGAAACAAATTACAACAGAACATTTTATTACTGACTAAACAGTAGTGAAAAATATATAAGAAACAAATTACAACAGAACAAAAACATTGGATGTGCCTGGTTTCACTGTGGATGATTTATTGGTGCATGTTATTCCAAAGAATAAAATTGTCTTTGTTATCTTTAATCCAGATGTAATAACTTTCTCTGCAGTGACTTTTCTCCTGATGTTACTTAAGCCGAATGGTTTTCTGGATAGCCAAATAGTTATTTTAACAAACTCGCATTCAGTCTGGCTCCATTCTCTTTTGTGATGCCCACTTTCACAAATTATTCAATTCCCAGATTGCTTTTTTTTTATTCCTCATTCAGTATCCTGTCTACTGAAATGCATCACATTACAGAAATAAACTGGGTTATTCGGGCAATTCATGTTAACTTAAAGCAAAAAAAACTAACAAAAAAAAAAACCTTCCAATTATTCTATCATTTTAGTAAACAGTTAGTAATAAAATATAGAATAAAGAAACAAATTACCAGTAATAGAACAACTAAAGACAATAGAACAGAGAATAAAGTTAACAGTGGACGTTATCAAACTTTATACTGAAAGTACTGTACCTTTAACATTCCTGAATGTTATCGTCCATCTAAGTTTCTACAAACTCTACTCCGTTATTGACAGAGTTGATGCGATATCGACTTGTCAAGTCTCTGTATGAATGATACATAAAGATACATTCACTTAAACTTGTCTTTGAGAACAGAACAGGATATCCACATTTGACATGTTGCTGTTTTCAGGTGAACGAGGCAGAAGAGAGCGATTGAGGAGCGAGAGGGAGCACCAGCGTGTCACTCAGCTCTGTCAGGAAGCAAAGCGCGTGTGCAGACGTTGCAGAAGGCCTCTTAAGAGGGTCATTATCAAGTCCAAGCCTTATTTTGAGCTCAAGGCTCAGTTCAACCCACATCTTGGAGGTATGCATCAGAGGCTGGCCTCTGCTGTAAAGGTATTCAAGGTCTGCTGGCCGTATCGATTTAAGTAACAAAATGAAATCCTCTATGAAATGCATTTGATTCTATGAGTTTTTGGCTTGTTTGTTTTAGTTACATTTTGTAGTATAAAAAAGTAGTATATATTTTTATAACGTCAGCCAATTATTGGTTATTGACCATAACATGAAAATAATTTGGGTTGAATTTTAGTATTAGTGCATGCCTAATTGTTCTTAAATATTTTTTCTGATTGGATGATCCTCTGTTCATGTGATTGCTATAATGTCATTAATATATTTCTTGCATGAACATGACAAATTGTCTTTTTATCCATTGTTTAATGATTATCATCACTCATTAACAGGAGCACAAGTCCAAAGTCGTCCAGCTGGAGGAACGGGTGGCGAAGGTGAAGACCCGATATTCTGTCGCCCTCCGCAACCTTGAGCAAATCAGCGAGCACATCCATGCGCAAAGAGGGCGCATTCGTGCCGCCAAAGAGCGAAACAGAGCCCGTGGGGGGCGGAGCTCTCCGGTGGGGGCGGAGTCTGAGGGTGTAATCAAGGCAGGGGCGTATGGAGGGGTGGTGCCCAATCCTTTAATGGATAATGACTGGGCCGATCAAGAGAAAACCAGGCAGTGGGTGGAGAAACACAGGGAGGCGGGTTGGGGCCAAAGAGAGAGGGCTGAGAAGGCGGGGTCAGACTCCATGTCAGTCATCAGCCTGCAAACCATCGCTTCCGACCTAGAGAAGTTCGATTCTGTGGAGCACTTGGGCGACCTTAGTGACGTCGGAAGTATAATAGGTGAGGAGAAAGAGGCGGAGAGCGAGAGAGGATTTAGGGTCAATGATAGAATAGTAGAGAGAGAGGCGGCGAACCTCTCGAGACAGGATGCGGAGAAAGGTGCCTCAGGGACGGACAGACAGCAGAGAGATAGAGAGCGTGAGAGCTTTGTGAAGCAGCACCACAGAAGTATTAGTTTGTGAGGAAACAGGAAATTAGAGTTGCCTGTTACTCCACCCCAATCTTGGAGGGCTAAAGCTTGCCTGCAGGCTTCCAGGCGAGCCTCTCAACTGACTACAAATGAATCAGACTGAAAGGTGAAGTGTGTAATTTCAGCGCCCCTTGTGGCAACTAATGGGATTTCAAAAACATACAGGTTTCCCGAAACACTCTCTGCTATTGGTTAAATAAACAGACGATCCCACCCCCAAACTTATGCCATTGGTTGAGCCAGTGTTGCTGTGTCGGGCTGGTCTGACCGATCAAAAAAAAAAATACTTTTCGGGGAAATCAACACACTAATGAAAACATTATTGCTCCACATTAAGTTTACAAAAATTACACACTCCATCTACTACCAACTATGGAACCCCGTTTCCACCTAAGAGTGAAAAAAAATACAAATAAAACGGTAATTGCAGTTCAAAATATATTGTCACAGTTAAGAGTTATAAAGCCTCATTCATTAAACTTTCGTAAATATATATATTAAATTTGGAGTAATTTGCACATAAAATGGACCTTCCAGAAAACTCTCCTTCAGATTCACAAACGCTTTAAACCTCATATTTAATAATTAATCGAGTATTAAGTGAATTCCACAATCCACAACTAGCATAATTGAATTACAGCTATGCATCATATTTGTTTATTAATGAGATTTTTCACATTTAACTAATTAATTTTTTATATGAAATTCCTTAACACAATTTGTGTTTACGCATGACTCTGAAAATTTACGTCAGAATGGCTTTACGAACAATTTGACCAAAAATTCTTCCTGTTCATGTTTCATGAATGAGGCCCATTGTGGCATTGTAAGACCTAAAGTTGCAATTATGAGTCACATTTGCAAGTTTTGCTATTTTATGTTACATAAATTGCGAGAAATAAACCTGCAATAGTCTTATTAATTTTATTATATATGTATGTATATATATAATTTTTTTTTTTTTTACTGAAGATGGTGGAAACTGGCTTCCATAACTAACAGTGCTACCACACAGTTCAGATGAGTGGAGAGCTCCTCCAGGGGTGATGACTAAGATTCAGACATTATAATGCATCCATTTTCGGACATAAGAAATAGAGTAATGGAGAGGAAGTAGGATATTAACACACCTACACAGATTGACGTGGCATTATTGTAACAATGCACTGTACCGGAGGGGGGTTCAGATGTTCTCGGCAAATTAATGAATAACAATACGGAGGGAGGGATGAGGCAATATTTTATTCAGTCCACAGGGATTTGTAGTTCTTACGCGTCTTTACTTGGTTACTGTTTCAAGATCTGTCAGGGATCAGGTGAAAAAAGACAGAAAAGACACTTCACACAATGCGAGAGAGAGGGAAAACAAGTGAGAAATGGATTGAACATTAAAGATCAAACTCACATCTCTTTCTGTTACCTCAGAAAAGGGAAATGCTCTTACATTGGAGGTCTATGAGTACAGCTGTACACTTCCCTGATAGGCTCCCTTGTTAGTGTGTAACACTTTTTTTGTTTGTTTAGGAGAATGAAATTCAACCTGATGCTGTTGATCGAACTAAACTTGTATGTAACCTGGAATCTTTTTTTAATAATATTGCTGTATTTGGTTCCCATCTCCAGATCTCTCTCAGTAAGTGTAGAAATCTGGAATAATTTTACAAAAATTATTTGGCTGTCAGTATTATTTTGTGTAACATTTACGTTTAGTTCTAGGTCATCAATTTGTGGCATTTATGATATATTTTAGATCTAGGTTACAGTTTTGTATTGATTTTGATCTGTTTGAGAGATTTTAGGCCAGTCCAGGAACGTAAGAGGGTCTTGTCTTGGCAGAAAGACAAGAAACTGTTCATGTTTACAAGTGTGGCAGTTCTGCTGGAGTTTTAAAATGAAAAGTTGAGTAAATAATACAACAGTTGAGCGACTGAATGATGTGAACTTGATGACATAACTGTGTTTTGCAGATATACACTTTGAAATCATGTAATATGCTAGCTGTTTGAGCAAACCGTGCTGTAGACAGTACAGTATTGTTTGCAAGTTTACATCCTACTCTCCTCGCCAATTTTTTTTGTTATTTTTTGGATTTTTAAAAATGTAGTTATTGTAGTTTTTGTCCACAAACCCTGTAAATCCATCGTAACCTGCTGTGTACAGATTCCTCACCTCTCCTCATAGTAAATAGATGATGATCTGTAGAATTAATCCAGTATGCTGCTGTCTTATGAACTTTATGTATATACAAGCTGATGAATACAAATAATCCTTACGTGACTGATACTGTAACTTATTCTGTAAATGTTAATTTATTGCACAGTTAGAGATATTAAAACTTGAATTGAACAACTATGCTCTTCTTTTTCTTATTTAATCTCACTTGACACAATTATAAACTGACTTTATATCACATGATGTGACTTTATATCTCACAATGTAACTATATCTCAAAAGTTTAACTTTGTTTCTTGTAATGCTACACCGTAACTCACATTGTGACTCACAATTCTCATAATTGTGACTTTGTCTCAATTGTGAGGATTTAGTGCTATTCTGACACAATTAACTAAAAATGTGACTTGTCTCACAACTGCAACTTTATAATTGCGACTTTGATGTAACTCTGTATCTCTCAATTCCAAATGTATTTATTCTAATTATGTCTATGTCTCCCAGATGTGACTTTATATTTCGGAATTGCAGCTTTGTTTGTAGTAATGCAACACTATAACTCACACTGTGTAAGTATGAATTTATATCTCACAATTGCAAAAAAAAATTTTGAGACAGTGTAACTAAATGTTGCTGTCTGAGAGTAGATCAAGAGATCAAGTCGAAATCAAGAAATATAAAGTGACTTAATTATGATTTATTTCTCGTAATTGTGGCTATTCTTACCACTGTGAAGCTCTACTAAAAATTGTGTGACTGCATGACTCTATTTCTCTTAATTTCAACTTTTATTACTTGTGTAATTATGGCTTTATTTCTCATAATTGTGTCTATTTTATTGAATGCAAACAGATTATGCATGCTTGCTGTATAAAATGAGAATTGCACTTGTCGGCCACCACAAGACAAGGGGTGTCCTGGACGCTTGCTGGGGCATTGCGGTGCAGTTGCTAAGACTTCCTGTAGTCTTGTTAGAATTGCTAGCCCTATGTATGAGCAATAGTACCTATACGCTTGGCTTAACAAACACCACTAATTACCAGTTACATTGAAAGTGTCTCAATATCTTGGTAATTGTAAACAAGAAGAATGGCGAGTTCCCAGGTTTCTCAAGTATTTTAAGCCGAATGTTGATCCGTGAGCAGTGGGGCACTCCAGCTACTTGAAATCAATCAGATGTGCTGAAGAACAGGACTTCCATAATGAAAAGAGAAAGAGAAGAGGAGATTATCCTCTGTCTTCAGTCTTTAATTATTCAACAATGATATAAATATCGAGCAGAGAACTCATAGAAACCGGCCGGGAACGCTGGGGAGAGAAAGGAGGATGAATGTGATGTAAAACTGTGATAATTGTCATGTTGAAAGGGCAGTAAAAGGGAGGATGAGGGCAGTTTAAGGTGATAGACTAATTTCTCTGTGACTGCAGAGAGTGAGGGTGACATTAGATGTGGGAGTTTGTGATAGAGACAGCCAAGATGATGACAGCTGAGTTTGAACTGAAAGATGAGGTGTCACCTGCAGCATTTGTAACCGGAGCTACTCCTGCACATTTCTCTCTCTCTCTCTCTCTCTCTCTCTCTCTCTCTCTTTCTGGTTTTCATTATGTCGAAATTTCTCACTCAGGACTTTGTGACTCACCGATTCCACTGCTGGGATACCTGAGGGGAAACACATCAGAAGATGCATTATTTTGATTGTCAATTTGGAGAGGTACATTACAGACTGGAACGAGCCTTGTTCCCTCACAAAGTTCATACATCAGAACTTATTTATAGATGTAGTATTTTTATCATTGATACAATTGTTTGTTTAAGAGTTGCAGCATTAATTTGTGTTAAGAAAATAGAAAGTGTTTCATCAAGGCTGCATTTAATTTATGAAAAGTACAGGAAAGACAGCAATATCGTGAAATATTATTACAATTTAAACTGTTTTCAATTGTAACATATTTTAAAATGGAATTCCTGTGATGTAAAACTGAATTTTCAGCATCATTACTCCAGTCATAAGTGTCACATGATCCCTGATTTGATGCTCAACATTTATTATTATTACCAGTATTATGTTATTTATAGTATGTTTTTTTTCAATTAAATATAAAACTGTTTCAGGTGAAGTATTACATGCCATTCTACGAGACGCTGTAAATCTGTCCCACAACCCCACACTGCACTTTAACATCCACTGGTCAAAATTATATCAATCTAACCACTTATAAAAGTAATAGCACACATTTTGAGATATGCAAGCACCACTAAAAATAATTGCTTCAAATTAATACTTCCTATTATTCATAGCCACGTAAACCAATACTGCAGAGAGAAATACATTTGGCTTTTCCAAACGAATGGTAATAGGCCTACTGGTGTGTGGAAAGAGCACCTCTTGTGTGAATACACATCCCCTACGGTGAAACTATAGTGCTTATGGACTGATGTAAATGATTTGCCTCCACCGCATGCTGTTGTATATGTAAATGAAACCTCCTTGAAAGTGTCTGCAAAAAAACATTTGCAGCGGGGAATAAAGAGGTGCTCCCTATCCTCCTGTACTGTATTCTGTTTGAATATGACAGTGTCTGTATGAGTAATTACTGCAGCCCACTGCACACTGTCCAATTTCCCCTCCGTCTAATGGGAGAGCACAGAACTAATGCTCAGAAGAGTTTGAGAGTGATCCTCTGATGAAATGAGATGTGGCAGTGGTTTGGCTGTACGTATGGCCATCCATTTGATTACTCTGGTGCAAACATCACATTTCTTCCCAGCAAATCAGAAAGTTTTAAAGGTCATTATTGACTTAGCAAGAAAGAGACTGCCGAGGTGTTGACATCCTAATGGACTAGGTCTATAATTAAATGTTTGCCTGCACCCTCACTCACATGATAAATGCTGCTCTCATCGAATATTGAGATATCATTTTCAACCAGCATGACTCATCCTCTCAGCTTCCACTGCCAAGAACAGAGACACAGGATTTAGAGCAGCACTCTCACGGAGGAACTTTTCCATTCCCAAGCTCAAAACAAGAAACTGGGAACTTTGTGTTTCTTCAAGGAAATACAAAAAGAGCACTGCATGCTGTTCGGTCATTACATCGATTTGTAGGCCAATCCGGAAGGATAATTCACCACTGGTTCCCTTGGGAATTTATTTTATAGAATAGTTTTAGGGTTATGAATAAAATAAGGTGTGTTGAAAAGACTTTGAAATAATTATTTTTTTTTTTTATTATTCTGCAGCAGTTGCTACAAAAAGACTTATGGTTTATTAAATGGTTTATTAAGAGAACAATGTCTTCAAAATTCATGTTTTTCTTTATGCTAATATATGGAATTTTATGTTGGAGAACAAAACATCTCTTCAAAACAATATAACCACAGCCCCAATTTTGTTGTAAATTGTCATTCGCAAAACCCACTGACAATTCCTTAGAGAATCCATGGTTCAAAAATGCTCATTTCCAACTGGGTAATAGGACAACAAACTGAACAGCTTTAGTTGTAGGTAAGCTTTGGTTTATAGGCTTTAATTCTGATGCTATGCTGTTGTCACATAACAAAGCCTTGGCAGAAGTAATCAATTATTAAAAATTGAATATGCAAATACATTAGAGAAAGAAGACCAGTGCAAATATGCATGCAAATATGTTTTTTTTAATGTAAATAAAACCAAGATTAGAACATTTTTCTCATTTTAGTTTTTCTACTTCAAAACTTACAAGCAATTTCTGAGTAAAATTTATTTCTATCCCAACATTTTTCAATATCTATCTATCTATCTATCTATCTATCTATCTATCTATCTATCTATCTATCTATCTATCTATCTATCTATCTATCTATCTATCTATCTATCTATATAGTGTGTATATATACACACACACTGAAACATATTATAAATGACATATATTAATGAAATATTCAATACATTTAATAGAACAGTATGTTGTTTGAGCTTTAAAATCTTGCAGCAACAGTAAAACAGTAAAAGTCAAACAGAATGCTTGAATATTAACTTCAAACCAAAAAATTCAGAGAAATATTGTAATCAGAAGTATCTGCAAAATGTAGCCTAATAATAAATATACTTATCTTGTTTATAAGAACTGGCTAATGAATCTGTAGATTAGATGGCCAATTTAAAGATGTTTGTTGCCTGAGTGAATGTGTGCACTTGCTTACAACACAGCTGAAAAAAATTAAAAAGGTATTTTAAATATACTAATATAATATAGAATCTTTAAATGTCAAATTATTGAGTGTAAAGAACAGATAATTGAGGTTAAAATCTCTAATTTGTTCTTACAGGCTAAAACTTTGGAGCAAGAGCTAAAGGCCAGAACAGGGATAATGTGATGGTATTTAACAGAATAAAAAGTCAATAAGTGAATTTATAAGTAAGTACTTATATTTTAAATAAACTATTAAGCAGCCTATAAGTTGATGCTTGTTACTCCTGCCAGTTTATACCAGCTTGAGATGTTCTTTCCAGTAGGGAATACAATGCTGCCTTGGAAGCACTGTAATAATGAGTAGTCGTCCAGGAAGTGACAACTAAAGCACCAACCTTGCTAAAAATAAACAGCCTATCTTTAACCAGCCTGAGATGGTTTGCTAGTCATAACTGGTTTATGCTCTCCCAACCTCGACAAGCCAGGGTGTGCAACTGGTCTGCCAGCTAAAAAGAATCAAGTACATCAAAGTGACACTTCACTAGAAAAGGAGATCTGGAGACCACGCGCTTCCATTGGCTTATGCGCCCTGCGCAGGGAGGAGGTCTGCACTATTTATCTGGGATATGAGCGCACCTTCTGTCTTTCCGTCAGCCAATGAGCGCTTTAATTCCCACTCTATTCGCCGGCGGTGTCTTCATGTGCAGACTGCACACTACAGACTGCAGATGAGAGAGAGGCGCACTGCCCTGTGACGTCGCGAGCGAGCGAGGGACAGTAACGTTACCGAGAGCGCGAGGAAGGAGAGGGAGGCTCCGCGAGCCGTCGTCGTCGTCCGTGTGTAGCTACCGTGTTTCTTTTTTCCCCGATATCACATCATATATATTGAGTCCTGACTGGCTTCCACAGAGGATACTCTCATGAGCCGTTTAATTCCCATCGATATTTGGTATTTATTTTTTACCTGCAAGTCTTTTAGGCGACGGAATCGTGGCAAGTACGCTAGCGTCTGATGTTCGTACGATTTGCGAAAAAACGACAGTCTTTTGGACGTGTGTAAACAATAGTGTGTCTACGTCTAATACGACTCGCAATCGCTTCTTTTTTGCGTGTGCGCTTTATTCTATTTGTTGTCAGTCGCTGTAATCGAGCAATACATTTACGCGAAGCACAACTGTATATCTTGTTTTCTAATTCTTATTATTTATTTATTTTTTTTATTAAAAACATTCGACTGTTATTTAATCTCCTGAATATTTAAAAGCAATTGTGCAAGGTTTATCTCGCACACAAGCGAAGAACGCAATATTAATCGTACAAGAGCAATTTCACGCGCACGGAGACTGAAGTTTAATACGAAGCATTGCGATGTGAACGCCTAGCGCGAGCAATTAAAAGAGCATATTTATTTACCTGTCGTCTTACTAGTACGCACACGTACACACGCGCGCACACACACACACACACACGCACACGTTGGCTATATCAAGCATCCCTCAAGGACCATCTCCACAGACCGTACCCAAAAGAGCCTGCACGACGCAGTAAGTAATATAATTGTGTGCAGTAATTGTTCTCGTCAGGGGTCTCATATAGGCTACCTTACAGTGAAACAATTTAATTGAATGTGTCTTTATGAGGTTTCTTTGCAGTTTCGAGCCACCGCACAGACGCTGTGCTCAGAAACACTAGTTCAGCTGCTGTAGTGTAGAAATCCCACTAAAACATGGTTTCAATGGGCCCCGCAGCGTAATTGAGTGGCAAGTTGACCTGAAGTGTTTTTGAGGGCTTGTGTTCTCGAGTCTTGCGTTTGGATGGTCGCTGTCCGCGGTGCTGAAACAGATGACAGCTGATGTAGAGCAGCGTTTCTCGATCCGGGTTCTGTGGGAGCCCCAGTGCTGCACATTTAGGATGACTGCTCCATCACCTAAATTGAGTACAATGAAAAAAAAAAAAAATAAAAAAAAATTAATACAGTTCTATAAAAAAAAAAACTGACATATTTAAAATACAATACATATAATTTACTGCTAAAAAAAATGAGGATTTGAATCGAAACCTTTTGGTTTTGCACTGCTTTTTTCACATTTTGGCCTCTAAATAAAGTATTTTTTGTAAGTCATTTTTTACATACTAACTCTTAAAGTATCTGTCGTGGAAACACAAACACACACAGAAACACAAACACACACACACACACACACACACACACACACACACACTGTTAAATATTGTAAGTGTTTAGTAATGAGTCTTAATAAGTCTTAATTACCTTATTTAAAAAGATTATTTTTTAAGAGATTTTAAAGAGATTTTAAAGAGATTGAAGACAATGCGCAGGCTACTTTGTGGTGAATTATTTAAAAAAATTAATTCCCTCTTTTGTCCATCAAAGTTTCAATTTATTACTTTTTGTTTTAACTATTATAATTATTATTATTTAAATATTTATGATGTTTAGTTATAGTTTATAGCATCATAGTCAGGTTGCATGATGCTTGTGCACTGAAGAAAAGTGCAGAAACAGTTATCACTCAGAAATTAATGGTGCATATCACAAATAATTGCAAAGTATCAGGAAAAGTAACACATTGAATTAAATGTGAAATTTTGAAATATAAAGACTAAAACACACTCAGTATTTACAATTTAAAAAAAAGTCTGGGTGTTCATGTGGGCTTCCATTGTATCAGCTGTGTTGTTATCAGTACATTTTGCAGTAATTTTGCAGCTCAGATACATTTGTATATTAACATTATATAATTTAGCAACATAAAAAGAGGAAATGTAAATTGTGCAATCCCTAAAATGAAATCATTTAATTTATTCTGCCTTCCTCACTGTATTATTATTATTATTATTATATGTTGAGATTAGCATAAGGGAGACAGGAAAGCTGTCCAAAAAATTGATCTTTCAGGAAAAGTGTTGAGAAACACTTATATCATTTAATATTTCTTGATCCAGGTCTTGGAGGGCCTGCAACACTACACAGTTGGGATAAAACACCTGTTTTGCTCTATGAAGTGAAATGAGTGTGTCAAATAAAGGAGACATCTAATCTGTGCAGTGTTTGAGGGTCCTGCAACAGGAACCCTGGGAAAAAAATGGTTGAGGAACACTATAAAAAAGAGAGGCAGATGAAGAGGAGAGGGTGGCGGTTGAGTGGTTTTGATTGTTGTTTTTGTTGTGAATATTGATGTGAAACATAATCTGGGGTATTGTGCTAGAGTTGTGAATTTGATTGAAATGTATGTTATGCATGAGTGTCAGTATGTGTTTCATGTATTGTAAAGAGTGAAAATGTGCAGTTGTTACCGATATTAACTATTTTTATCTGATCTGACACTAAGTAAAATTGAGTGTATTGGTGCAACCTAATATTTAGTCATCTTAAATAATATTTTTGACTTGAATTAGACCAGTCGATTTAGATATTACAACATGAGGCATATTGTCAGTGTGCATAACATTTTTACAAAACATATAGTGTTGTCTGGATGGGCAATTCTGAATGCCACACTATTAAAAATAAAGATACTTTATTGGCATCGATGGTTCCACGAAGAACCTTTAACATCCATGGAATCCATTGGATTCCATTCCACAAAAGGTTCTGTTAGAATGTTCATAAAAAAGGTTTTTTTGAGGAACTCAAACTGGTTCTTCAAAGGCATCGTTTTGGAACCTTTCTTTTTAAGTTTTGTTGATGTTTTGTATGTATTCTTGCAAGTACTCAGAAGCACTTATAATGAATCATTTCATTTTTGTTAAGTAATTTGTTTATTATAGGGCTGAATAACAGAAACATCAAGGTCCTTATAAAGGGCAGGACCACTCTTAGCCTTGAATACAGTTAAACATGTCCTAAACTGTGTAGTGTGAAATTGCACTATTTAAGAGGGGTAATTCTTTGAGTAATGAAAGTGGAAACGATGTGTCAACTTCAATACAAGTGGGAATATAAAAAGGGAAAGATGTCTGCACCACTGAGGGTGTATGGTCTTCTAAAATCTAATAGGCTATTCCTGGGCTCTTATACAACAATCCTGTGTTATCATGAGACCTAATGACCTTCATAACATCTATTATCCCATACAGTTAGAGGTCCACAACCAAGTTTAACAAGTGGGTTTGGCTTTCTCCAAACATACGCATGTCTGGATGTAGGTAACAGGGTGAAAGGTCACTCATCAAGCCAAACTAATTTTGTGGGTTTTGTGCTTCTCATATACTGGCTTTACAAGCATTTTTGAGCTGCAACTTTGTAAAAGTCATTTGATAGCTTTGTGACTGATGCACCTGTAATTTAAGCATAGGTTATTCAGCCTTGCTGGCACTATGTTATGTGCCTGGTAATGCTTTGAAGGCTAAAGTATCAAAATGCTAACAATCAGATCTCCTTTATAGCTGACACATACTGCAAAGTGACAGTCAACCTAGTGTGTGACTCACCTTTGCAGCTTCATTTATGTTTTCAGTGTTAAATATCCATGTTTGTATCCATTTCACCCATTACATTTAGACTACTGCACATTTCATCCATATATGTGTGTATGAGAGTGATTTCTTTACTCACATTTGTGTTTGGATGGTATATCTTACTGGTAATATGAGGAGTTTGTCTCTCTGTTAAGGTATTTTTATTGCAGTCTGTCTTTTTGCAGGTGTAGAGTGTCTAGAAGCATAAATGGAGTTAATTGGCATTTCCATTGCGTACTACTTATGTGTTCATCAGCAAAATAAACCCCCCTGGGGCCAGAAAGTGAGTTAACGAACACTCTTAATTAGAGGAATGATGAATAATAAAGTTTTTTATCATGTCCATGTGGATCTCTTGATGGAATGCTATTTATGCATCTAGATCAAGAGACTTGCAGCAGTAAAAATACATTTAGAGTAGAAGATATACAGATATTAAACTTGCATTGAATAGATAGATAGATAGATAGATAGATAGATAGAGAGATAGATAGATAGATAGATAGATAGATAGATAGATAGATAGATAGATAGATAGATAGATAGATAGATAGATGCATTCCTCCAACAGACATTGATTGGGCACATACCGAATGCTTTTGTGGTTCATCAGTTTAAACAAGAAGATGCAGCCCCGCATGTTAATTACTGTAATTGTTTGAAGTGTCCACAGTGTATTTGCCCAATGGTCAAACATTTTGTTTGGATTCACAGATAGTTTGTGAAAAAGATCATGGTCTGTCGAAGCATGTACACAGTGTCTGCTATTAATGTGGACATGAAACAGTGTTCACAAACCGCATCGTCTAAAAAAGGAAAAAGTCATTTCAGATTCAGAGGCAGACGAGCATGTTATTACAGTTTTTGATAGAAGTTTACAAAGGCAAACATTTTTTTATTATGAATAATGCACACCAGTGAATCATGCACAATAAAACCAAGAATGTGCATTAAAAAGTAAATAGTGTCCATTTCGATTTGGTGTTGACTTAAAGGACATTTCTCTGCAAATCCCATTTTGGATCGCCTTCATGAGTGAAATGCCACCAACACAACCGTGACCTCTCAAATATTCACCATTATTCAAAGTGCAAACATTGAAGTCAGCGGGGCAGCAACTAGGTTAATTTGAGGTTATTCAAAGGGGTTTAGGTGGAAAACGTGTGAATATACATCCACTCACCTTCTCAGTTTACTACCTTAGTTTGCTACACTAGTTTCGCTTGGTTGAAATTGTGATTGTTTTCCAGCGATCCAATACTGGCCCCCACTCAAGCCCAATGCCCAGAACATAAAGTTCCCCTTAAGGCCCGTTTACACGAAGAACTATAAAGATAAAGTTCTAAAAATTGTTCTGAATTTAAGAGAACAGTAGAGTTAACACCACGACTAATGTATAACAATAACGATATATAGGAACAATACCATTGGGATCACTTTCAGAATCTTTTTTTTTCTTCCACCTGATGAACAATAAAACACTGACAGCTAATCAGAATGAGTTAAAATTCAAATAGCTCACTCATTCAAAAAGGCAGACGAAGTTGCCGAGAATTTCTGTACAGCAAACAGTGTAACATAAAATGTAAAATTTCCTCAGGTATCCAGCACTAGTTTTGACAACATTGTCGTGCCTCATTATAAGTTGCAGTAAAAGAGACTGTGTTGTTTTTATTCTACTACATTGACTACGCTAGCTAAATTCACTGTTAGATTTGAAAGATTACACTAGCTAAATTCACTGTTTAGATGCGCTTGAAACTTAGCATGCTAAGGACATCTGCTGATTAAATCCATGTAAATAGAACAAGAACATTAAAAACCAAAACTGATTATGATATAAATATTGTAATAGTTATAGTAGTCATTATCGTTCTTGGTGTGAACAGGCCTTTTCCAGCAGCCCTAGTTTTAATATTGCATCGTAGAACTGTTCCATGCATGTTTTTTCCCCACTCACACCTCCTTGAAGATGGAAATGTTGGAGATATTAAATTTCGATTACACATTACAAAGACAAACAATCTTTCCTAATATGTCCAGGAGTGTCCATTAAAGGTAGTGTAAGTGCTGTTTGCCATTCAAAAACGTTCCACCAGACTAAAGTCAATTCTGATTGGCTGTCAATAATTTTATTGTTCATGAGCTGGTAAAAAATTGTCTTGAAAGTGATTCCAATTATATAGTTCCTCTCTGTCATTATCGTTATAGCTGTGGAGTGGACTCTGCTATTCTAATGATTAGAGCAATTACTGAAACTTTATAGTTAGTTACCGGTATCTTCCTTGGTGTGAACGAACCTTTAGCTATTGAAATAGACATGCCCCCTCTTTCCCAAACCATTGAGACCTTTATAGTCAGAAAGCAGTAGCACATTTTCTTATTTTTGCAGAGGTTGTCAAAAGCTATGGTGTGAATGACTGACGGACAGAAAGTCTTCTGACTGGATAAACAAAGACTCCATCCACACATTTTTGTAGAGACTAAGGCTGTCTGAGTGATATTTCAAGACACCTAATTCAGTGAGATCAGTCAAACAATGACATTTTCTTCCTGAAATTTCAAATAGATCACTCAGAACTGTTTCAAGAAAGTAGTATTCCAAGCATAAACTTCAGCATAGGTATTACTTAAAGTGACTCGGCGGTCTCCACTTGTATGCAGATTAACACAGTGAGTGATTGGCCAACTCCTGCGGTAGACACATGCTGTGCTGACTGACAAGATGGATCACTGGAAGGGGACACTTCACCAGGACATCCACTCTGCGTGATGGCAAACTAAAGCCAGGTGAAGAAAGGCTGAAATAACTCCCCGGATCAAGAGCTGCTTCAGCTAACATGGCCATTACAGCGGCGCTTTAACAGCGAAGAAAGCCTCACTGATGGACAGGCTAATTAACTTGTTCCTCACCTATTTGGTTTGAGGTTTGTAACCATTGCAGAGTGTTCAAATTACTGGAGGCTTGACAGATTGAACTGAGTTATGGGTTGCAGCGCACAGCCGACAGGTAAATGCACTTCCTTGAGTGACATGAGGTCAGGACAATGAGCCCTCAGAGGATGAGGAACAGACAGTGCCGCGATGAGTCCTACACCTTTGTACCTTCTTGCCCGCCCACTCCGATTCGCTGACATATACTGTAATGCCTCATCCTTATGTGCTTTCTCGTTTTCGATTTCTTACTCTGTTTATGTCACATTCAGATTAACTATTATACCTCCAGTGTTGCGTCTGTTCAGACAAATGCCAAACAGGCCTCCTCGACACTCCTA
The DNA here is from genome assembly GCF_018340385.1 of Cyprinus carpio. Classification (NCBI taxonomy): domain Eukaryota; kingdom Metazoa; phylum Chordata; class Actinopteri; order Cypriniformes; family Cyprinidae; genus Cyprinus; species Cyprinus carpio. Next base: position 15,841,915 of record NC_056590.1, on the reverse strand, counting down.
ATATCACTAGACATGCTTTGAGGAAGCCCTACAGGAAATGCAGTTGATGCAACCCATGCTGCTTTTGTTTTCCTGTTGTTCTGTGTGAGCTTTCACTCTCGGTGTGATGCTTGGAGGCTTGACACTGCTGATAAACCACTCTCACTATCGCACAAGCACTGAACCTGCTTGCCGCAGGGAGGAGGAACAACTTAGCGAATCAATGGTGCCTTGAAATCCAGAGGGTTAACTACCTAAGCCCATTCCTTAACCTTTCCCAGTGGTAATTTGTATTGTGAGCTCAGCTCGAACACTCTATTGAGACGCTAATATGATTCATATCAATGTTCTAATCCCATCCCTCATCACCTTCCATCTCTATTTCCTCTTCCACTATCTCTCGATTCCCGATTCTATTTGCAGTTTCCTTCCTCTCCACATCTATCTCCAGACCTGGCGTCTGGGATTTGTAGATAGTGGCTGCAAAAATAGTCTATTTCAATGTGGCATGTTGATTTTTTTTTTAAGACGGATAGTGTGAGCACATAAAAGCAGCGCTCTGTCTGTATGTTTGATCAAGCTTTTCTGTCAAAGACAAGCAAAGTCTTTATGCAAACCTGTGGATTTTGGTTTCAGTATATGGGGGAATAATTATTTTATGGTTTTGGACTAGAAAAGCATCCAAATATCTTATAAATAGGAGGACAGTAAGCACTCTATGATATTAATTTCAAAAATCAATGACAAGGAACAGCTTCAGTGGCAGAATTGATTGGAGTCTATCAACTATATTCAGTGCATGGAAGCAGTTTAAAGCGATGGAGCCGTTTCTGGTGCACAGGTCAGAGAAAGCCATTTCAGCTCAATTTTGGCCGTCCTCTGAGAGTGGAGAAGAGGATGTTGTTAGGAAACTGTCCATCAATGCTGAACCTTTACACTAGAAGCGTTCTAGTAACTGCTTGAGTGAGAACACTTTGTCACATTAGGGGTTGATCAAACACAAAGTTCCTCTTTAATTTACAACACCACATTTCAGATCCACACTTTCAATGTAATCACTATTCAACAATAATAAAACTAAATTTTTATATTTTCTGAAGAATTTTTGAGTTGTTCTTGCCCATGCAGTATTCACTGCCATGATGCTATGTTGCTAAGGTCTTTCTGGTGTGTTCTGGGAGTTGTCATGACATTCCTGTGTAGCTAAGCAGACGCTATGCAACATGAATGATAACTATTAATGTTTTGGTGCATTGCTGTGTGGTTGCTAAGTTGTCCTAGGTGGTTGCTAGTGTGTTCTGGTTGGTTACCAAGCTGTTGCCCATTTGCTGTGCAGTTGTTACGGTGTTCTGCGTGGTTGTTAGGGTGTTGCTAGTATGTTTTGGGAGGTTGTCGAGACATTACTATGTTGTGTGCATTGCTACAATACATTGTTTTGTGCATCGTTGTGCAGTTGCTAGGGTGTTCTAAGTGGTTGCTTGGGTGTTCTGGTTGGTTGTCAAGGCATTGCCTGGTTACTATGCAGTTGTTAAGTTGTTCTGGGTGGTTGCTAGTGTGTTCCGACCTAGGTTTTGTCAAGACATTATTATGCTGCTATGCAGATGCAAAAATATTATGACTGTTTTGTGCATTGCTTTGCAGTTGCTATGGTGTTTTGAGTGCTTGGCAGGATGTTGCTAAGTGGTTACTAAGGTGTTTCTTGTGTGTTCTGGGGGCCTTTGCCATTACATTACTGTGTAGCTATGCAGATGTTAACATACTATAAATGGTTTTGGCATCACTGTGTGGTTGCTAGTGTGTTCTGGTTGGTTGCCAAGGCATTGTCCTGTTGCTATGCAGTTGTTAAAGTATTCTGTGTGGTTGCTAAGGTATGTTTTGGGAGGTTGTTGAGACATTACCATGTTGTGCACATTGCTACAATACTTTATTTTGTGCATTGTTGTGCAGTTGATCAGATGTTCTGGTTGGTTGCCAAGGCATTGCCTTGTTACTATGCAGTTGTTAAGGTGTTCTGTGTGGTTGCTACTGTGTTCTGGGTTTTGTCAAAAATATTTATATTTATACACATAAATATGACGTGATATTATTGTGATGCTATGCAGTTGATGGTGACATAATTATATTTATATGCAGTTGCGAACTTTATTCTGAATGTTTTTGTGGTTGCTATTATTAGTGTGGCCTGGTTGATTGCCAAGTCATTACCATGTTGCTGTGCAGTTGTTAAGTTGCTGTGCATTGCTATGTGGTTGCTATGATGCTCTGAGTGGTAGCTAGGTGTTCTTGTTGGTTTCCAAGGCACTGCCCTATTGCTTTGCAGTTGTTCCGTGTGGTTGCTAGGGGGTTGCTAGTGTGTTCTGTGTTTTGTCAAGACATTATTTTGTTGCTATGCAGTTGCTAACATATTGTGATTTTTTTGTGCATTGCTAAGGTACGTGGTTACTAGGGTGTTGCTATGCAGTTTGTTAATTGTCATTTATTATGTTATTAGCTATGCAGTTGCTTACTGTATTGTGAATGTTTTTGTGGTTGCTATGGTGTTATTAGTGTGTTCTGTTCGGCTGTCAAGGCATTGCCGCTGTGTAGTACTAGGGAGTTGCTATTGTGTTTTGGGGACTGTCAAGAAATTATTATGTTTTGTGCATTGCTATGCGATTGTTAGGGTGTCCTGGTTGGTTATCAAGGCATTGCCCTGTTGCTGTGCAGTGGTTAAGGTGTTCTTCATGGTTGCTAAGGTGTTCCTAGTGTGTTCTGGGTTTTGTTTAAGACATTGTGGTTGCTATGCAGTTGACATTATGATTTTTTTGTGAATTGCTACAGTATGTGGTTACTAAGTGTTGTTGTAGGTGGTTATTAGGGTGTTGCTAGTGTGTTCTGGGGATTGTCAAGACATAACTTTGTTGTGTGCATTGCTGTAATACAATTGCTAGGGTTCTCTAGTTGCTAACAGAGGCATTTCCATGTTGCTATACAATTGCTGTGGTGTTTTGGTGCATTCCCCTGTTACTGTGTGTTTTGGGGGTTGTCAAGTCATTAACATGTTTTGGGCAGTGCTATACGGTTACTCGGGTTTGTTGCCAAGGCATTGCCCTGTTGCTGTGCAGTTATTAAGGTGTTCTAGGTGGTTCTTAGGGTGTTGCTAGTGTGTTTGGAGTTTTGTCTAGACATTGTTGTGTTACTATGCACTGCAGTTGCTAACTGTTTTATGAATGTTTTTGTGGTGCTAGGGTGTTATTAGTTTGTTAGTTTGTTGCCAAGGCACTGCTGTGTTGTTATGAAGTTGCTAGGTGTTTTGGGTGTTTCCTATAGCGTGTTGTGTTCTGGGTTTTGTCAAGACATTATGTTCTATGCAGTTGCTAATATATGAATGTTTTTGTGCATTGCTCTGCAGTTGCTAAGACATTATTATGCTGTTATACAGTTGCTATGTGTATTATAAATGTTTTTGTGGTTGCTAGGGTGTGTGTAGTCTGTTCTGGGAGTTTGTTGAGATATTATGTTGCTATGCAGTGTTCTGAGTGTCTTTAGCATGTTATTTTTTTTCTGTTTCTTTTTTTACACCATCTGCAAATGCATTTAATCATTGACTTTAGGCTTAAATCAAAGGGGGAAATCGAATGGAGTAAAAAAAACAAATGTCTATAAACAAGTTTTTTTAATCTTTTATTTAATATATATATATATATATATATATATATATATAATATATATAGTTATATATATATATATCATCCATTGTTTAATCATGTTTAAAGAATGTTTAAAGGGGTCATATGATGCGATTTCAAATTTTCCTTTCTCTTTGGAGTGTTACAAGATCTTAGTGAATAAAGAAGTTCTGTAAAGTTGCAAAGACTAAAGTCTCAAATCCAAAGAGATATTCTTTATAAAAGTAAACACTCGTCCACGCCCCCCTGAAACGGCTCGTTCTAACACGCCCCCACATATCTATGTCAGTATGTGGGAAGATTTGCATAACACCGCCCAGATGTTCAATTAAAGAAAGAAGGCGTACCTTTTATTCTCGTTGTAGTATTGTTTTTGCCGCGCGCCACCATGCCGTATAGACGCTGATGAGGAAAATGTGTTCACTGTGAAAGCGAACTACTTTGTTTGGCCTTCCAAAAGAGGACAAGAATCCGTCTGCCGCACTTCATCATGCCTGGATGCTGCCGCTGATGACGTGGTGCGTCGCTGAGGAAAGCGACAATCAACTTTGCAACTTTGCACTCGTCTCTCCGGCGGACAATTTGGCATCACACAATATGTTAAGAGGCGTAACATTTCCGTCACACGCTTGCTTGAGGCATTCTGCCAATCATAACACGCTGGATAGCTGGCCAATCACAGCACACCTCGCTTTTCAGAGAGATGAGCCTTGTGAAAATCGACGTGTTTCAGAAGGTGGGGCATAGAGGAGAAACAATGTACAGTGTGTGTTTTTTTAACCTTAAACCCGCATAAACATATTTCAATACACCAAATACACAAAAATAATGGTTCTTTTTAACAGCATCGTATGACCCCTTTAATTGTTTTTACTGGCGAACAAGACAAAAAATACTAATTGAGAAAATTGTTTTGTGTGGGGTAAGGGTTTGTTTTACATCCCTAACACTATGTATTAATAAATAGTAATAGTCATGCTTTCCTTAGCAAACGTGGCTAATGACATATTACAGGGGCTTTGCCGCTTGTTTAGAGCCTTTCATTAGTATGCCTAGCCTGTGAGAACATGTACTGTGGTGATGTGCTCTCTTATCAGGCCCTTACACGGGGACTCAAACGTTTGTTCAGCATTATTCCTTTAAAATGGCTGATAATAGGCTTCGCTGTGTGTTTTGTAAAACTACGGTATGATTAATGGCCAGCTGTTGCATTGGACGTTGACTCTGTGGCCAGGTTTTCTCTAACATTATGCTAACATTATGGTTTTAAAGCTTAAAATGTGGGTGCGTTTTTTGCAAAAGATAATGGTGTTTTGTGTCCTAAGCCAGATTTGCACAAGAGGGAAGGAGAGAGAGAGTGAGAGCGAGCGAGCTGGCAACCGACAGTAAACCCAAGACCAGATGGAGATAAGGAGCAGCAGGAGAGAAAGAGAGCGAGAGAGAGAAACTCAGGAATCACAATGCTCAGATTTAGCCTACATTCAGTAGTAAACGATAGTAAAACCTGAAATCACCTACGCTGAGGTGACCAGACAATTGTGTAAAACCAGCAAACGGTTTATAAAAAAAAATAGAAGATATTGTCTTAATAAAGACATAAAAAATGCTAAAAGAACAGAATTTATTAGAAATGGAAATGTTTTTAAATATTTTTAAAAGTCTTCACCATTATTTTTCACCAATTTAATGCATCCTCGCTGAATAAATGTAATAATGTCTTTAAAAATAAAAAATCTTTCTTAGTCTTACTCAATATTTAAGCTATGGTCAATGGAAGAAAAGTCAAAGAAAATGCGTGTGTGCCAATTCAAAGAATATTCTAAGCTAAATCAATGAGTGTGTGCATGAAGATAAATAACTTACAAGCTTAGGACAAAAAGGGACACCTTAAAACACTGCTAACTAAAAGTATTTTACTCTGTATTTCTATGGCCTTTCTCCCAAGTATTGACCATCCGTAAAGTTGGAGGGTATAGATTGTGGCAATGACCTCATATTTTATGTACTTTGTAATTTAAATGAACTTGCTATTTAATTGTTCCAGTGGTTGGCTCGAAATGACTGTGGGTGTGATAGACCAGCTGAGGGTAAGAAAAAGGAAGTGAGGAAGGAAGTGACTAAGCTAATAAATCCAGTGACTGAACAAATCAGCCGCTGAGCTAATAGGAAGATTTATTAGCCTGGTTTAAATGTTAAGCACAGCACTTCAAATAGAAGCTTTGCAACAGATTTCAGTGTTCCAGAAACAACAGAACCAACTTCTGCTTTCATGAAATTATTTAGATACAGAAACAGATTCAGGCGGATTCTAGCGAGCGACTCTATGAGGCAATAACTGTATTATTTTGGTATTATTTACATAGTGTCATGCTATTATAGTACATTATGTATTTGTATTGATTGAGCTTTTAATTTTTAGATTTTCAGTTTTCAAATTCATATCATTTTAAATTTTATACATTTTAGTATGTGCTTTTAATATATTTGTATATCAGTTTTAGTCATTTTAATACTCCAGTTAGGCAGCATTTTTAGTTTTCATTTTAGCTTATGTTTTTCATCTCATATTTATATTTTTATTTTACTTCAGCTTCACAAAAGGTGAAGTGCTTTTTATAATTAAAAGTAATTATAAGAATTCCTCTATACAAAAAATGTATTATTTTTATCTTTAAGGTTAAGGTCTAAATCATTTTTTTAGTTTTAGGACTACTGATTTCAGCAGATGAACTTCTAATTATGGTGCTCTTTGCATGTGATATCGGTGTGTATCACATTTATCGGCTTTATGTGAACATGCCAGAAGAAACTTTTTGTGATCATGTGATATGTTCCCCCCCAGCTTCTGCCAAACTGCTGCCTGGGTTTTGCTTTAATTCATTTAAGAGCCGCATCACCAAAAAACCCATTTGTTGCACTCTCTCCAAATTCTTGTTTTACTTTACATTGGCTGGAGGCCCTAATTTAAGACCGTAATGCATTAGCCCCAGTTTGCGTGTTTGCTTTGAGGTGTACTTTTTCCCCTGCATTAGCCCCAGTTTGTTGTTTGTTGTTTTGTTTGTGTGCCACACATAAATGTGTGCGTCGGTCACCACAAAGTCTCCACATGCCATCGTTCTCTCCACGCATTTTGAGTGGCTCCTACTCTTCATTTTCATCGCACACAATAGCATTGATGGCCTAGCCGTGATGTTTAAAGCCCACTGGAGCTGCCACATTCATACCTTTGTGTGCATCACGTGCTTTCCGCTGCAGCAATGTGAATACGGTGCTGCCTGCTCTCTGCTTTCTGGCCTCATGGGATCGAGTTGAGGTACAATACATTCCAGGTGGCCTTTTAAAGCCCAGTAGTGGAGGAGATGAACTCATGCCGCCGGGGCTCTGGCGGATGTGGAGTTCCTTCAAAAGGCCTCTTTAAAGGACTTGCCACCTGCTGGAGAGAGAAGTGAAGAGGACTGTTGCTTTTATTCAGACTCGCTCGGCTTAGATGAAGGAGTGGTGGAGTGAAGAGAAGGGTCAGGAATGAGGCTCTTTATGTACGACTAGAATCTCTGTTGACACCATGTAAATTAAAACTCTCAAAGACAAGTCAAGGAGACAGGAGCCAGTATTGTCAATGTTAATGTGATACTTTTGTTTTCATCGAATTAAGCCAAAGGTGTCCAGTCCTGCTCATGGAGGGCCATGTTCCTGCAGAGTTTAGTTCCAACTTGCCTCAACACACCTGTCTGGAAGTTTCTAGCAATACTGATGGCATAGGCTGAATTTGAAATCGCTATGTAGTCAACAAAAAAAAAAAAAAAAAAAAAATGTGAAAGGTGTGTGTTAAAGAGTCAGAATTCAAAGTATTCCTAAAACGGTAGGCAAAAAGTCCATGGCTGATATTCCTGTTATTTCCAGTGAGATTCTGAAGTGCGAATCCAGTAGAATTTTTTACTTTCCCATGAGGCCATGGGAGAAGATTTGTGAATGGCAGTGAAGCGACACAAGTGACGCTGAAGGTCACATGACATTGACAACATTGCAAATGTTATAGATCTGGACAATGTTCATGCTAAATACATTCATACTATATGGAACATACTTTTTTTAAAAAAAAAGATTGCAAAGTAATTACTTATTCAAAAGATTTACCTACTCAGAAACTGTATCCTCTGCAGGACGTTGACTTCAAAGGCCACACCTATGAAGGCTGTGAAGGTCAAACCTGTTTAGATATTTGCTTTGAAACCCAAAACTTGCATTTACAAGTGTAATGTTATACAGCATTTCGTGAACAGCAAAAACCTGTCATCATGGGTTTGTATTGAATCTTGGGATAATTTGGGCTGCAAAGGATACATTTGTTGTAATTGTGGATAACTGGAAAACAAACAATGTATTTCGAGGCAGTTGAAGGAGACAGCCTTCGTCGCGACGCTGTGACGCATTAGGTCTTCCAATGCAAGCCTTCAGAGGATGCAGCCTCTAAATTGGGATGTGCGTTTTCAGACACAGCCTATGATTAGCTGGTTCAGGCGTGTTTAATTTGGACTGAAGCTGAACTCTGCAGTTTAATGAACCTTTAGAATCAGAATTGGTCACCCTTGAAATAAACAGGCTATTTTTTGCTGCTGTGCCTTTAAGAAACACCTCCTTCACATGTGAAATGAGCAATAACGCTTCGGTTGAGCTGTGGGTTAGCTGTCAGTCCAATATAGTTTTTAACTTTGTCATCCCACCCTTTTTGCAAAGCATGCATCATTGTGGCAGGATCATAAAACAATCCAAGCCAAAATGTGCCGCTCAAACTGTAAAGATCAGATTGAAATGATCACTATCTTGTTAAAAGTAAACTTCAGCCGCTCTTCCTAAGGGTAACGTCCTTCAGAAGGATATGCAGAGCTGCAGGTGATTTGATGGGGCTTGGAGGTTGTCATACCAGCCGTTAAAATGGAGTGACAGTTGTATTCTATGACCAAAGTGACTACCTGAAATTTTCAGTGGTTCAGGCAGTACTGCTGTTTGAAGGCAACCCGAGTCAACAACAGCTTGTTTGTCAAGCCATTGTACCAAAAAGGTCTCATACTACAAATCTTATTCGTACATTTTCAAACAATCTGCTTTTGGTCCACAGATGGTTATGTTTAGGGGTGGACCTTCATGCTTGATTTTCATATGCAGAAATAAACACCAACTCATAAAGTAGTTACATATTCTTATAAAAAAACCATACAACACACTAATCACAAAACAACAACACCAGAACACCTTCCATCAATAACACCATTATCCACTAATAACAGCTTTTATGTGTTTGGACGGGGGGAAACAAACACATATTATTCATACACACACAGACCTCAGTTAAACTTTACCAGGTATACTCTTGTATAGCAGGCTGCACATTAAAATTAAGTCATTCTTTTCTTGGCAAACATTCTTCCTTTCGATGCAAATTAGGCTCATTATAGAATGTGCCTGATTTCACAAACATCAGGAATATTTTCCTATAATGGGGGCTTTTTGGAAGGGAATATGTGTAGATTTTTTAGTAATCATGGCAGCAGTAATTGTAGCAAGGCAAAGGTATTTCAGAAGTCATCCTATATAAGAACCTCACCTGAAAAACTTTACCATTCAGTCATCGTCTTGGTGCATTTTCCATGCATAGGACGTATTATTGTCAGGTGCAAAACTGCAAATCATCTCTAATTTTGAGGGTGAGTTTTGTTGCATTTGCATAATTCCTTAGTAAATTTGGTGGCAAAACAACGCAGCACATGCATATAAACAATATAATCAGTGGGTGCAGTGTTTCACAGTTACACATTCTTAATTCCCCCGTGACCCGTTGCTCTTTTCCATGCAGTCACAATGAATCGAGCTCTAAACCACCATAGAAGTATTATAAAAGTGGCCTTTATGACTTGTGTGCTATAGTCCAAGTCTTCTGAAGCCATATGATAGCTTTGTGTGAGAAACAGACTGAAATTTAAACTGTTTACTATATCCTCTTATTATGAAGAATATTCTCTTGCATAGACTTTGAATTGAGGCATAAAGTCTGGTCCAGTTTGCAGGTTTTTCTGGCCAAGAACCGCCCACTTAGACAGGAAGAGACCGCCTGACAGAATGACAGATGGACTCTGTGATCAGAAATGTTGTCCATCCACAAAAACTGATTATTTAGCACACATAACAAAGAGAGCAAGTTGTTATATGCAATGCAGTTCTGCGGATAACTAGATTATTGACTACTCTGGACATGTTTTAAAGATATCAGGCAAATTGAATGCTTGAAAGTGCCTTCTCAGTCTCAACACATCTCTATATCCAAGTGGTCTAAAACATTGTGTGCATTTACCCCCGGAAATGGCATAGATACTGTCTAATCATATTGAGCCAGCACTTGCCAGTTTTGTGTGCAGTGTGCATCAGACAAATCACTGAACGGACTGTGGGCGTGCCGTCTGAGACTAAATGAAGAATAACCAGAATAACCATCTGTTCATCACATCCATTGTACTACAGCATGAACATTTGACTGCCAACCTTAACGGTATTTTTAAGCTCTTCTGAATTGACTGAAGACACTTCATTTCAGAGCCTTTTTAAGGCAACATTGCAAGTATCATTCAAAGAAAACAACACCAACAAAAAAAATAAAACAAGATGCACAACAAGAAAAAAAAAATGACTACTACTGTACTTTAATTTCTAATTAAAAATAAACTGACACTTTTATGTTTGTGTGTTATGCATGTTTATGCTTAGTAGAGCATTGGGGCATTAGCTTGTTAGAATAAGCAACATGCTAACATCAGACGGCTTTTACAACAGAGACACTAGAGGGAAGGACACAGACCATTTATAGAAAATGAATTGGAGACATCTTAATGCTTGAATACATCAAAACAGTCCCATCTTAAAGTGGCAAATCATCTTTTTGATATCAACACTGACTGTTTGTTTACTATAGCAAGCATAAGTATTTTTTAAAAAAAGTATTTACTTAAGTATGAACTGAATGTAGTGTTTTTGGACACTTAACTGCATGTTAATTGCAATTAAATTTAAATGTATTAGTTTAAATTTATATTAAATGCAATTATCAGAACTTCACACCCACTTAAGTATATGTAATTTCATAATTGCTTCTATTGTTTTGTTGAAATACTGTTTTGTTCTGACAAACATTTATGTTAAACTAAAATATACTTTAGAGTCAATTCTACTGAAGCTGGTAAGTCGTGTATTTAAACATATTTGTTATTACACATTTGTAGTGATTAAGATGCAAATTCAATTTAAATGTAATATTGAATAACACGACTGAAATTATAAACAAGTACTTTACATGTGTTTTTGTCATCAAAATACATTCAAAAAGTGTTTTTAAAACAAGGAAAATTAAAAGCTTTTAAGTAAAAGTATTTAAGTGTGTTAAAAAACAGTCATGAAATTTTTTTAAAAACAGCGTGTGCTCTCTTTAAGTGTTCTTAAGTGGCTTCTTATTTCCTTAATAGACCTATTAATATGCTTAAATATGCCTTTAAGGTTTCATTGAAGTACACTAAAAGTGCACTTTCAATACAAAATATAATTTTTCACAAGAGATGGTTCCATTTCTGATTTGAAATAAATGATTGAAATATAATCTTGACAAACATTTAAGTAGGCAGAAGCTGTGCTCACACACAGAAAATAGCATTTCAGAGGCATCACCAAGATGGCCGCTGAGTATTCAGACAGTCCATTTTTGCATTAAAGACTGCAATCCCTTGTGAAACATCTATTAAATCTGCTTCACATAATGATCACTATTTCTCATGGCGCATGTGTTGAGTTGCTGCCACTGCAGAACATTCAGTCAATCACAAAGCTAATATAAATGACAGTTAGCATGCCTTAGAAGGAAGCTGCTTATGTAAGCACTAGACAGCATGACAGCACTCTTGTTTTTCTGTTTTGTATGCATGGTAGCACATTAAAGAAACCTCCTGTTGAAATTTCAGTGTGCGGTTCTTGTAGAATAGATGAATTACCCAGAAATGTCAGAGAGATTGTAGAAGGAAAGCGGGACACTGTCACACCCCTGTGTTAATATGTGTGTGGTGTTGTGAGGCTCCGGGCTTTAGTCTTTTATGAGACATCTGTCAATAAGCCGCCCTGTTACACCTCACACCTCTATGCCTCATGGCACTGATTGAGGAATTACAACGTTGCATCTTCTCTCTCTCTCTCTCTTCTTCCTCTTTTGCTGCCGGTGGCCTGCGTCTCTGATCTCTTGCAGGCATGTGTCACAGCATGGGTTTGCATGTGTCCTGTTGGGGTTTCACTCGTGCGACTCCATGGGAGTCAGTGTATGTTTGTGTCGCGCTGTTTCCTAGAGTGTCTTTGTGCTTCATGTCTCTCCAAGTAAAGTTTTTTTTTTCTTCCTTTTTTGGCACTGTGAGAGTTGTGTGAGCTGCATCATGTATCTTGATGCAGATCTAATCCTCCCATTCCCCCCCGCCCCACCGTCTTAGTCATAAAGTACTTTCAATTTTATGATGACTCAGTCAGGAGGTTTCTAAAAATAAGTCTGTGTGCTATAGGTTTGTGAGAGTATATTATTTGTTTTAATTACATGCTCTTCATTTAATTAAATGCAAGGGGGTTTGAGCTCAACGAAATGAGCACTGGGTCCGAATTTTCGGAAGATTTAAACAGATATTAGACCTTAATCCGTTTAATCCCAATTTTTTCCCAGATATGAAAATATCCAAATGATGTGTGATTAGTAATCCTTTGAAATAATCAAAAATCTTTGTCATATCTTTATGTTAACATACATTACTAAGCTTTTGTTTTGGAGCTTTGATGCAGCCATCATCTTCTCATGGTTGCAAACAGGAATAAAAACTGCTCTGGTCATGTGCCAATTTGCTCTAACCTGCACATATTTAATTGAAACCCTTTATTTTTTTTCTATATTTGCAGGATATACACTAAAACACCAGTCAGTAACATTTTTAGAGCTTTATAAACAAAAACCTTCTTTATTGCCACTATTGTGACCGATGGGATTAAATGGGTTAACATCCTTAATGAATTTAGAGCAATGTATTGGATATGATTCAAAATATTGTTTATAATTGAACTGTTTATATTAGTTATATATTACTTTATATTACACACAAAGAATTTGAAAAAAAAAGAATATTATATAAAATTAATTGTAGTCCATATTCTAAATTACAGCTAGGAATTTATGTGAAATTTTATTTAAAAAATCATGTACGAAAATTTATTTTAATTTTACTTTAGTATTACTTCATAATCTATTATTATTATATATAATAGTATTATTTATAGCATTTATACTCTTTTGAATTAGTTTTTATTTTTATATTTTCATTTTCATTTTTAATTTTATAATTTTGTTATGTTTCTATTTAGCATACATTTATTTTTATTCAAGTTTTAGTCATTTTAGTACTTCAATTTAGACTTGCTTTTTTCTCGTTTTCATTTTTCATCAGATATTTGTATTTTATTTCATTTCAGCTTTATTTCAATGATTTTTAATCATTTTAATTTTAGTTAAACAATAACAATCCTGGAACCAGTTGGCTTTGGCATCATTATTGCGTTCAAACCTGGTGCAACACATGCGTTATATTTAAATATATCGCTGACTGCATATGGCGTTTTTTTTTGGAGCTTGGCCTTTGGTTGGCATTTGCTTTCATTCTACCTATTTCCCATCTCATTTTGTGTTCCACAGAAGAAAGTGATACCACTTTTTTAATACATGAAGTAAATAATGACAGAATTTTTCATTTGGGTGAAAATAAACCTGATGAGGACACACAAGCAAACCCATCCTGTGGGCCAGAGTCTGATGCCCAGCATTCACTGGTGTCCTACTAAGCCAGTATCTGTATGGTCTGAACATACAAAAGTATGAGTACTTATCAGAGCACTTGGTTTTGTGTGTATATCGTGGGGTTTTGAGGTCATCACAGTCTATTTGCACATGTGCTATTATAGATCCAGGTCTAGGGCGGATGATACATCAGCAAGGCTTCACCCAATAATTATTGACTGTGTTATGTGCTGTGGCTTATTGGCTTCACATTCTGCCAGCTTGAATTACATCCCTCAATGTCTGGTCACGTACTCCACCAGCAGAGCTTCCAAACTCAGACATCTCCTGTGATTTTGGAGGAATTAGAATTGACATCTTTGAACTTCCCTTTGAATTCCTGCAGATTAGGCGCATTAACAGAGGAGGAAGGCGGCTTACGCTGAGATGCATCATGGAATAAAGAGTTTACCTCACTTCCGTTTGTTTTTCCCAAATGAATATGACCGTGCATAGCAGAATTGCCCCAGAGAATAAGTGTCCTTTGTTAAGAGGCACACACACTCACTTCCTGTGCTCCTCCCACCCAGATTTACATCAGTCAGGTTGTCAGGCCTTCATCGCTCTTATCAGTCAGCAAACAGGTCGATGGTGAGGAGGAGGTCAGTGACAGTTTTCTATCATTCATTGTGCATTTCACAGGAAGTGACAGCAGCAGACCATGTGTAGCAGCTACATTGGGGAGCGATCATCGCTAACTAATATCTGTTTCCAAAGGGATCATCCCCATTAGGGGCATTTGATGATTCCCTGTTTGTTTTATTGAAAACATTTGTACTCTACAAAGTGTAATTGGTACTTACTAAGGCAAGTCATCACTATTACTATTGGTCATAGATGAACCAGTTCAGTGCTAACCCCGCCAACAGCAGATTCTGTAGATTTCATTGGTCATACTGAAACAAATTCTAATCCCTAACCTTAGTGTAGCCAGTGTTTGGGAAAGTTTTAATTAAAGTGCCCCTATTATGCCATTTCGAATATTGCTTTTCATGCAGTGTGTTATGTAGCTGTATGTGAATGTAAAGCCGAAAGTGCACGATAAAATTTATCATATAAAAGTTATTGTCTCCCAAAATGAAGAATCAACTCTGAACAGCCTAAACGAGTCGTCAGTATTTCAAATCCCACTTCTGTTACAGCTACACGTCATCGGGTAACACATTTGCATAATGCCCACCTATGTTCTACATTGGCCGGCCGCTAACAATTTGACCCTTCTCTCAAACACTGTAGCTTGTTTGTGTGGTAAACATCCTGTCGAGAAGATGCTGTGTCCTATGCTCTTGAAAAACTGGCTCAGTACCCAGTTTATTTGGACCAGCTGGCTCCACTGAATCACATCCTGTAAGAATGATAAAAAATAGATGTTTATATTTTGTATTGAGCTTTCAAAATACGGAACTATGGCAATGCGCTGTACACAGTTGACCAATCACAACAGACTGGGCCATCTGACCAATCAGAGCAGAGGAGGCTCACGGAAAGTGGTTTAGTGAGACTGAATCTTAGAACTGCTTACAATTAGAACGAATAGTTTGAGAATCATTGTAAAATGAGATGATATTAAATGCATATTTTGAGAAAACTAAAGCGTTTTTTGACCTTGCATGCATGTAAACCTATTGTAGGAGACTCCCAGAACAATATTAGGAACTTTAAAAATGGCATAATCGGGGCACTTTAAAAGTAATGCATTGCAATATTGCGTTACGCCATAAAAAAGTAACGAATTGCATTACTTTTTATGGAAATTAATGCATTACATTTTACTCTTTTTTTTACTTGGGCTGTGCTTGCTTATTTGTTTTTAATAACAAAAAACCCCAAAAGGTTTTGGCAACTGTAAAGGCCCTTTCACATCAAAAGTGAAATTAATAAGCCTCAGGCTGAATTAAGTGCCTCTGCCTCTGCACCTCACTCCCAATTTCTCTCAAAACGGTGACAAGAGAGGTGTCAGTGAATAAATTGGAAAACAAAGTAACTTGCTTTACTTATGTGAAAACTCAGATATTTTGTTGTAAATTTAAAAGTAATCTGTTACCCACTGAAAAAAGTCATCTGATTACATAACTCACATTACTTGTAATGCATTACCCAAATGAGTATAGCAGAGTATAGCGTTGGGTAACACTTTATCTTGATAGTCCTAGAAAGTAATTTTGCAACTACATGTCAACAAACTCTCATTACACTATTAGTAGACTGTTAGGTTTAGGGTTAGTAGAAGTTGATATGTACTTGCAAAGTACAAAGTACTTGCATGTCTGTTGGGGGACAATGAAAATAAAATGTTAGATATGAAATAGACAGTCTTCTAATACTCCAATGACTGGCAGTTGGCATGCAGATGAAAAGGTATAATGGTACAATGTCTACTGTTACTGCTAGTAGAAAGTCTAAAAAATACCAAAATATAAATGAAGTAACGGTTGTATATGCTGAAAAATAGCATAACTGTTTGTCACAATCAGATCCATCAATGATATTTCTGAAGTCTGAACAGAATCCATGGCGTCTGAACTTATCTTCTGAGGTAACTACTGTATGTGATCGAGCTGACTTGTGAAATAAGCTTTGGGGTGGGTTTGCATGTAACTGTTTTAAGGAAAGAAATCATGCCTCTTACTCACATTGGGGCCCAGCCACGGACCCGAAGAGTGGGGTTTATTGAGGTGAGTGTAATATAGACCAGTGGGTAAGAGCCGTGCAGGGTAAAAATCTCATTGCCCTGCACTCAAAGAGGCAAACTAGATGTTTAGAGACTCTGGTCTTTGCTGTTGTGGGCACTTTTCAGCTATTTCACCCAGTTAAACACCCTGCTTGGCCAGGCTGGGACCTGCAAACAACAGCAAAAACCAGCTTAGTTTTTTTTTTTTTTTTTTTCAGCAAGTTATCTAGAGACCAGAATATCACAGACCTAAAGGCCCAGGTGTACTTTATTTTCCATGTTCCGCTCTGTCTCACACACAGCTGAGCACACAAGCCTTTCAAAGCATACTCCATTGACCAAGTGAGTGTGGGTACACTGGTGCGCACTAGTGGACCTTTGTTTTAAAGTGGTCAAAACATCACTCGCACATTCACTATTGTTGGCACAAGTCTGGACACAAAAAATCAGGCTGTACACAGATGTGTGCTTGGACATCAACAGAATGTGCAGAAGAGGGAGAGAGAAAAATTACGTCCCACTGACTGGAACACAAACAAGGGAAACTATACTGTGTGCTTTAGGGGTGGACTCTTTTAACTTGGAACAGCAAGCAGTTCCCCCTACAAACCACCCAAAATGTCCTAGAACCACTAGGAAACCCCTTAGTAATCACATAGTATTGTGCTAAAAAAAAACACTCAGAACACCTTAGCAACTGAGGAAGCAAGTATTGTGCTGGAAAACACTGCTCACATTTTTCTTCAGACAATGTAAAAATCTACTTTAATCCAATCATATGGATCTGTTAGATCCAGTGTCAATGCTGCTACACTGTGTCTGAAAAAAAAATGTGCGAAAATTGTACCTTTAGAAGCACAACCACTTATCATTGGGGCAGCACCCTTAGAAGGACAACATTGTACCTTATTTACCCCTAAAATGTTCATAATAGTACCATAAAGGGATAGTTCACCAAATCTGTCATCATTTACGCAGGCCCGGCTCCAGAAAAGCTGTCACTCATCTTACTGTAATTCATGGTGATCTCAGATTCATTATCAATAAAGTTCTCTACGCTGCACAACGAATCTCTTGTTTACATCACGCCAACACTTTGTTATAATGAGATGATTTGTGCTGAACACAATACCTCAACAAAAAACGAGATTTGAGGGGATTCTAACTGAAAGGCCTCTGATTCAAGAAATCAACAGACATGTCTGTGATTAGCTCCATTGCTCAACGCTGCAAATACACGTTGAAACAGAAACCGATCTCCAGAGCGCAAAAAATAAATCAATACATATTTAACCAAAACTGCAATAAAATACCATTAGTATAGCTTTAACTGAGGGTGCTTTTGATTTTGTTAGAGGGTGCTTAGCACCCTCTAGCACCCCCGTAGAACCTGGCCTGCATTTACGCACCCTCAAGTTGCTCCAAACCTTTATGAGTTTCTTTCTTCTTTTGAACGTAAATGAAGATATTTTGAAGAATGTTGATAACCAGACAGTTGACGGTAGCCACTGACTTTCATAATGTTTTTTTTTTTTTTTTTTATTACTTATGTAAGTCAAGGGTTATGGTGGGACCTGGGGAACTATCACTTTAAGTATACATATTACTACTCTAAGGTACTACTATTCACCTTTAAATGGTACATAAGGTACAAAGTTGACCTTTTTATGTTACTGACCAAGTGATAAGCTGCTATATACTGAAAAGGTACCATTTTGGCAATTTTTTCTGACAGTTTAAGCCCTGCCCTTTTTAAATCCCACATTTCATGCTTATTTATATGCTTATACTATTTCTATGGTGGGTAATATTAGCTGCACAGGTGCAAACAGCTAATCCACACATTCACGCTAGATGAAGCGCTGATGATACACTGCAGCGAGTTCACTCATCACCTCTGCAGTCAGATGGGTGAGAGGGTTCGTTTACAGAGGCGTGGAGGAGACAGCGTGTCACCGGGGGTTAAAACATCAAGAAAGTCTGAGAGCAGTCAAAGAGCAAACGGAAGGAGGGTACATGAATGGTTGCCTAGCAACAGAATTAGGCAGTTTTCGGCTTTGGTTTCCAGTCAAAAAGAGATGTGCTTTGCTTTCAGTGTCCATATAGAGATTGTCACCTGTCATTTACCAAGTGAATGTGGATGAATGTGTGCATGCCAGGGCTGTAGCCACCATACTCAAAGTAGGAGGACGTTTACACACCAGTTTTAGATTAGTAGGCAAACAGTATGTCTTTCTCAATGACCAATGCCTAAAATGGTACCTTTGGGTACCTTTTGTCTTGAAAATATAGGTGTTTTATAAGGTGGTGTAAATCGAAAATGTGCAGGGGTTATGGGTGTGATTTCAGCATTTTGCATTGCAATCAAGCTGCACTAGATACACTATAATGAGTGTATGGTGTGAGAAACCGTTTGAGTGAAAGATTTGTTGTTTTCATGAGACAAGCCAGTTAGAAAGATGGAGGGGGGAAAGATTGAGAGTAATTGCTCTGTAGAGAGATAAAAGAAGACTGAATAGGGAGGAAGGAGAAAGATAGCAGTGATTTTGGAAGAACGCAATAAAAGAAACAATGCTGGCCTATAAAAAAAAGCAAGCCAGAGAGAGAGGGAACATGTTAGAAAGAGGAGGAGATAGATGAGAAAGAGCCTGCTACCAAGTGGTCAGTTTTCCGCCTCAGGTGGAGCCCAGTCTTCATGCCACTGTCAGACTGTGTGTGTGTGTTTGTGTGTGTACAATACATTCACCCTGCACAGCAAGTGCTTTTCATTAGCTTCATTGTTCCTAGATGTAGTCAGCAATATTATGCCTCACTTTGGGCGAATTCTAAAACAGAATTACATGAATTACAATTTCAGAATGCATTGTGACAAACTCTAAGAGAAAAAAATGGTGGATGAGTCAAGAAAAAAATACCTATATTTCATCCAGTATTGCATAGTATTGATAAAAAAAAAAAATAAAAAAAAAAAAAAAATAAATAATACTACCAAATATTTTGTGTGCTTTTAATGCTTATTAAAGTATCCCTTTGTTAGCTTAGCAGCATGCTAACCTCAAACTCTTGTGTGCTTCACGTGAAGAACTCTTTATACGGTGTGTGTGTTTATATAGAGCATTTTAAATCAGTCACTTACTGTATGTGTTTACATTTCTATTAGGATGATGCCTTAGGGCCCATGCACACAGGACACATCCTAGCATTAAAAACAGCTAGACGGAGCATGACAGAATTCAACAGAAGGCACTTTTATAGCAGCATTAACTCCCATACACCTTTGCTAATGGGTAGCTTACTTGACATCAAATACTTCTTGCAATTTGTTGTTCTGGCATTTTGCTATGTATTATGCGTGCAGTTTTAATGAGCTGATATAATTTGAAAGACTACATGAAATATTTGCATTTTTAAAATGTTCATTTGTCACACTGCGTGACCATTTAAAATAAAACCATTGAAGGCAAAAAGTATTTTAAAAATGATAATAAATGGCTTTCCTAAACATACTTTTCCATGCACTTTTGTATATGTTTAATCTAAAATACCGATATTAATTAAAATACCTCATGGACATCAACTACCCGAAAAACACTTGAAATGTTTACGTGTAAGCAGTGCTCATGTTCATCCGGTTGTGCCATTGTTTTAAACCCACACTGATTTACAGTGCTGCATGGTGTAAACTATTTTATCTTGACATCTTAAAAATTGCACGCTTGTGGTGTGAGACGTGCTGTAACGGACAAAGATGTTTGCCAGTTCCTTATTTCCCATAGACCAACAATTAGTGCAGACAAAACGCAAGAACAAGTCCTGTGTGCACAGCCCCTTAGAAGACAGCTGCCAATGTAAGCAGTAGACTGCAAGGCAGCACACTAGCTCTCTTTCTCTCCCTCGTTCTGTTTTTTTTTTCTTTTTTTTTCTGCCAAGGCTGTACAGCAACTCCATATGTTCACTGCATTCATGAAAATCATTCCTTGTGCTGCCTAAATCCACTAAGTTAATCCTAACCTGCCTTTCATGTGAAGACCGTCTTTATAGCGCTCCCACGACGGAAAGCCTCATCTGCTTTTATAGTGTGGGATGAAATGTGTTATGGCTCATATTCTCGTTCATACTCCTTTGAGAACAGTTAGAAGCCGTGAATAATCTCTAGAAATTGCTTCCATTGTATTTGCAGCACAGAAAGTGTAAAGCCTTCTGGTGGAGTCGAGTCTTCCTGCTTTGCTACCTGTATTTCAAATTAGCATATCATTTGGGTGAAATTAATTTATGTAGATTAGTCCTAGTTGATTGTTGGCTGTCTAATCATATTGTGTGTGAGTTAATGTGAGCATGTGTGTGTGCGTTGGCCCCAGTTCCTCATACGAAGTTGGCGGTTTACGTGCTCTATGTCCCAGATTTGTCTCTCTATGGTTTTTTTCAGCTCTTTGAAGCAAGTTTCTCTTTTGCTTCCTCTGCAATTCCACACTCATTATTGGGGCTTATGAACATGAACATGCCCTGCTATTACATCTTGCTTTCAATGAACCTTTTAATGTTGTCAACAAGGTTAAAAAATTAACACTTGCCAAGCTCCAACTGTAAGAAAAAACTTGAGTTACTCGCCAGCTGTTAAAAAATAACACAAAATTACAATTTCATTGCTGGAAGATTTCCTTAATTCAGCCACATTTCATACACAGTATGTCTAGTTATTTTGTTTATTTTTGTTGAATGGAAATCAGAATCAATCGTCATGCATATCCGAGCACAGCAGTGAGGGATTTTGTTCCTGAATGAATCAGAGTGGTTTATGAGTCACTTGAGGGAATGATTCATTGACTCACTCATAAAGGCATTCGCTGTTTCATTCCTGATATGAATCAGTGTTTTTGAAAAAATCAGTTAAGTGAATGATTCATTGACTCACTCACTCATAAAGACAGTTACTTGTTTCATTAAATCAGTGTTGTTAAATAAATCAAGTGAGCCAATGATTCAATAACTTACTCGTAAAGATAGTTGCTTGTTTCTATCAGTGTTTTCAAACTAATTGATTAAGTGAACGATACAATGACTCAGTAATAAACACAGCCATCTGTTTCATTCCTGAATGAATTAGTGTTGTTGAATGAATCAGTTGAGTAAATAATTCAGTTACATATTAATAAAGACATTTGCTTCTTTTGTTCCTGAATTGAATCAGTGTTGTTAAAGGAATTGGTTTGAAAGAGTCAATAATTTAATGACTCACTCATCAAGACAGTGCTTTGTTTCGTTCCTGAATGAATCTGTGTTATTGGATTAATCATTTGAGTCAATCATTCAATTACTCCTGCCCTGAATGAGTATTGAATGAATTGGTTGAGTCAATTGCCTTCTTCTGCCTTAACAGTGTAATATATAGAAAGAATCGCAAAAAAAAGTGCATTTAAAATATGTTATACATTTTGAAAGGCCACTCAGCTAATTAAATTCAAGGCTTAAGTGCATGCTGTTATATGTATCTCAGTTGCTATACATATGCTTGCTACAAGTGTAAAATGGGACCCATGTCATCACAAACAACACCAATAAATACACAATACCCATGGACTGAAAAAGCAGCTATCATTCATCTTGCCCTCCTCCATCTACACCAGCCGTGAATGCTTGTTGGCGTGTCTGAGTCAGAAAGCAGCTAGGCGGAAAGGGAATATTGACGGGGAAGGCTGGGCAGTGCTCGCACCTTGATGCAGATATTAAGCAGATCTGTAGGCTGAGCAAGGGAAGGCACCCTGCTGCGAGTGACTCATTTGGACAGTCGTGGTAGACTAACTGTGAATCTTGAAGAGGAGATCAGCTGTTCAGAGATTTCAAAAGGGCCGTCTGTCCGGCAAGTGCCGTTTCTGATCTGTTCCTCGCCGCACTTCTGTTTCTCAACCTCCACCAGTTTCCTTTCTCCTCTCGTCCTTCAGGAACCCCTTCACACTCATCTCACAATCACACTCTCCACCCTCTGTTTTCACACTCACTCATTCTCCTCTGACAGTGCCTCTCTCTTTCTCTCATTCTGCAGGGTGGAATAATGGCCCTCTGGTTTATTCTGTCACTACTCCTCGGGTCTTTTTCACTTGCCGTGGCCTCACGTAATACAACCACAGGTAATAGAGAGAACTGAAGCCTGTGTGTGAAAGCTTTGGTGTGTATGTGTGTGCTCTTTTTTAATATGTGGATTTGTTTAACTTTTTAATAAATGCTTATTTCATGTGTATTTCCTGTTTTCAGTTGTAATTTGTGTTTTTCTTTTAAATAATGTTACATATAGGAATTCATTTGTAATATTATAGAAAAAAAAACACTTAACAATACAATTTTTTGTTATGTGTTTTTGTCATTTTTATTTTTGAAATTATTATTATTATTTAAAAAATAGAGCCTAGGTACGTTTTAAATTATGGGAGGCACTTTGGGTTTGGGGAAGTTCCACTCAAAAAGACAGAAAAAAAAAAAAAAAAAACATTCAGATCATAACGTTTGCTACAAATAATCCGTATCCGTCAGTTTGACTGAATGAGCTATACATTTTCATTCATATTCTATTTTTCAGAAGTCAGGAGAATAATGTAACGCTTGGTATTTTAATGTGACGTGATATAACAATAATGTCAATGGCAAGAGCTTCTCTCACTCCACTGCATTATTTTTTTTCTCCTGATTACTTTCTATTTTCTTTTTGTATTCTGTTGTAACAGTATGAAAAAAGATAACATATACTGCACATTTGTTGTATGCTCTCCCGAATTTAATTCATGATACAAACCATGAATAATTAATTGGAATGAACTAAGAATCTCTTGTTTTCCTCTCCAAATCCTCATGTCTCTTTCCAGGTTTGTTTTCTCCCTGATGCTTTCAAATATAATCGTTATGTAATAAAGACATATACTACTACAGTGAAATTTAACGCCTCCGTAACATTGCTGCGGACATAATCAAGCTTTTATGGTAATTCATGTTGAAAGTAATTTGTTAATGTTTTCACACTTTCAAATTTCTTTTAATGATCAGTAGTTGAAGGGTGAGTAGAATAATGTCACCTCATCATACCCAGTTTTTTGAAAATTCTTTTTATTCATAATTGTTCATATAGAGCGAATATTTTGCTGATTCTTTACAGTTTAATGGAAGTTACGCCTATGTTTTTAGGTTCTCCCTGTTCTATGGCCTGTTGAAAAGCAATAAAAGCCTGTGGAATATCCCTTGTCATAGTGCATCTCCTGATCTGTCATTATAAATCAAACATATACACACTGCAAAGTTTTAGGAGTGATAACCGAACAAAGCAATAGCTATAGCCAACGCTATGTGTCAAGTGGTATAGTAAACATGGAAGCCAACAGTTTAACCTAATAGCTGTTAACTCTTTTTGACATTTGACATTAGGACTAACGATGGAGATGTATTAGTCTACTGAGGTACCAGGTACCATGTTTTGTTTATGCACTAAATCACTAATTTCACAGATTTCATGACACTTTAGTTGTTACATTCTCATGTGTTTAGGAGGAAATTCAGTTGTATAATACGGTTGTCTATGGTTGTAACCAAACTCAATGTGTACAGTGTAATTACACAAATAAGTACTAAGTAATATTAATTAACTACATGTACTTAATATAGGTTTAGGGTTAGTTCTAATTATGCATAATTTACTGGCTTCACCACATATAGTAAGTACGGTAGCACTTTATTTTACACTTCTGTTCACACATGTATTATACTATGTATTTATTATAGCAGTTATAAATGTAAGATGTTGCATTCATACTTTAACCCTGTAAAATCTGATGTATGAAATAATAGTAATTTTTTTAATGAAAAAAAAAACTGAGCAAAAATATGCAATTTGGTGCAGTTGCACATTTGTATGTACATATAAACATATACAGTATACATCTAAGGCATTTTTATAGTGTTTTAGTTTTTATTAATGTTTTAAATTAGATTATTTTTATATTTTCAGAGTAATTTTGTTACAGTATTTGCTGTAGTCATTTTTATTTTTTATATTACTAGATTTATCATTTATTATTTTCTATTTCAGTTAGTAGTTTTTTGTGTTCACTTCCTGTTAGTAATTCAGTTCAAACTTAAACTTATTTTGGTTCTTTGTAAAGGCAGCATTTCAGACGACTCTTCAAAGCTGCGATGGACAGCAAGCCAATGGCAGCATTTGATTTTGATAATGTGCTCATGTTTTTGTCCCTAAAAATACCATCACACACAAAATGACAATAACAAACACACATGCACGTGTGAACACACAAGTGCACGCAGTCGTTTTTTTTTCTGGTTCTGTCTTGCCCCTGGGCCTGGGCTTGGTGATGGCTGTAATTATAGCTGCTGACACTGTAGGTGAACCAGGCTGTAACAGCAAGGCCGCTCTTTTATTCTGACAGCAAATCCACAGCATACTGAAAAATTAGCACTCTTGAGTTTATTATTATTATATATGGCTACATTTGTAGTTTGTGATTACAATAGCTCCTCATAGTGGAAGCCACTGTGAAGGTAGATTCAATTGTATAGTTATATATATATATAATATATATATATATATATATATAATATATATATATATAGCCATCCTATTTATCATATTGGCAGGAATAGCAAATTTTATGAATAAAGGACTCAGGCTTCACTGGAGCTTCTTGTCATGGCTGTCCCCCTATTGTTTCTGCTCACATGTTCAGAAAGGAGAGTCCTCCATCTAATGGTCAAAATGAGTTTTGCAGTTTGTGATAAATGGTGGTAGCATTTTCTGTGAGTGTATTAGTATGATTCAAAGACACCCTTCAGAAAGCATGATTATCTTTTGATTATTTACACATCTTTTCCATCAGGCTGTGCTATCATTCGCCCGCCAAGAGACGGAGGGATCAGATACAGGGGTCTGACACAGGAACAGGTGTGAAGATTGAATTTATCAGTCATTTTATTATATTAAATATGCGTATCTGTATGTGTCCTAGGGGGATAGATGTGACAAGTGGAAACCTACTGTTTACGTATGTTTTTAAAAAGTCTCTTATGTGTCAACAAGGCTGCATTTATTTGATTAAAAATACAGTCAAAACAGTAACATCTTGAGAATTATTACAATTAAAAAAGAACTGTTATTCTATATTAATATATTTTAAAATGTACCATTGCAACATTACTCCAGTCTTCAGTGTCACATGATCCTTCAGAAATCATTCTAATATGCTGATTTACTGCTCATTTATTATTATTATCAATGTCGAAAACATTTGTGCTGCTTCATATTTTTGTGCAAGCTGTGTTAATTTATTTCAGTATTATTTGATGAATATTTATTTGTATTTTTTAATAAGTTTGTAATAAATCTTTTGTAACATTATATAAATGTCTTTATTATATATTTATTCAATTTAATATTGAGGTTGGAGTTAGTATTCAGTTTATTTGGTTCTATTAGAAAAAATATAAATTTCTCTCTGTCTGCATGCAGATCCGCAGTGTTTCAGGTGTTGCCGCCTGTGGATTATGAAATCGAGTATATCTGCAGAGGGAACAGAGTGATCGTGGGACCAAAGGTCAGGGAAGTGTCTCCCTGACGGTTGTCTCACATGGATGACCTGAACCAGCGCCAGCAAATGCTGTAAGTTCAACTCTGCCTTTTGTTATCTGCAGAGGTCTAAAATGTGTCTAGATAAAACAGACTTGAGTGAAAGTGAATTGTTTGCACGTTTATTACTTTTTTAGCTTTCTGTGCAGTAACTTTATATGACAGCCTGGTGTCAAGTTCATCCATCTTCACAAATAAAAATAATTAAAACATTGCTTTAGGTCAGTGATGTGATGCCATAAACATTCATATGGGAGCTTCATATCTTGTAAGCTCACTAAAAAAAGAGGAAAGTCACACTGACCTGCAAATGAGGTCTAAATGAACTAGTGAGTAGTGTAAAGTATCATTTTTGAATGGAAATGTGAAATGTGAGTTAGAGAAGAAGTGTTTGATTCCATAGATCCATTGTTATTTATAAGATCCAGTTAATTATTAAGATTAATTTATATTATAGTAATTTTCGTTATAGATCCCGTTATGCTATGTTTAATATATGAATAAGCTTTTATTTTTTATTTTACAGTTTTTCATTTTAGTTTAGTTTGCCCATGTTTATTATATTCTTATTTCTTATATTGGTGCTTTTTTTCTGCTGTTGTTGTCTGCACATGGCTTAGGTTTCTACATTTAAGAGACTATTATAAGTAAATGATGTAGGGTGTCCTTTTGGGTGTGAACTCTGTTTTTGGTGTGAACTGTAGGAAACCGGTTTTTATCACCGGTATGTTTAAACCATCGACAGACTTGTCTTAAACATCAAAAAATAATTCAGTGTTAAAATTTGTACTCAAGTCACAAGTGTTATGGTGACGTTTACCTGCCGTATATGTTTTCAGACTTTCTCTTTTGACATCTGTTCTTGAATTAAGATAATTAAAATTACCATACATTAACTCTACCTCAGAATGAAGTGACTAATGATTATGGTGATGTTTGAAATGGAATATTAGCATAATGCTTATTGTAGCCGTTTTCAAACTGACTCCATATAAGGGCCGCATAGGGATGTATATCTGTGGAAATTTTCTAAATATAGAAAATATATGCACAATAGAAATATACATAATAAATATTTTCTATACATATGTTGGTCGCTTTTTTTGATTGAATGTCGTCCTAGCTGAAACTTTTAAAAATTAGTGTATCCTGAAGATACAGAAGAACAAGCAAGATTCCAGTCTGCTCACATGAAACATAGATCCTAAACAAATATATAAAACCACCTTTTAGCATCAAGTCAACACAGCAGTTTTGAAGCATCATTGATGTGTTGAAGGATCAGTTTGTGAAAAGCATATATTTGTATAACTGACTCTTCGCTGTGGCATGTGTGTGCTCTTCAGTGCTGCCGTGTGCACGGGTGTGGACGTCTCTGGACGGATGAAACGGCCGTCTTTGTGACCCCCCAATCTTCAAACACACCCTCCAGGCCCATCGGTGGAGGGCACCATACTGCACTACAGCTGTCTGGAGGGTTTCCTCCTGGTGGGCAGAAACAGCACTCAGTGCACTAAACTGGGCAAGTGGGACTCACCCAAACCCGTCTGCCACTGTGAGTACTAGTGTGATTGTGTGCTTTCAAACTCAGAGCAGATTTATATTTTATTCATTACTTATAATTCTGTTATTCTCTTTCTCCTGTGTTATGCTTCTAATGTAGATGACAGACATTATACAGGTAAGAATGTTTTGTGTTCTTATGTATAAGACCAGTATTGTAATTACTGAGGAGTCATTGTTACTTTGCAATAAACTAAAACTTTATAAAAGGACTAATAATCCAGAAGTCTCCAAACAGAAGAATCCCACAACTTGGGATTTCCATTTTACACCAAATTCCCAAGAGGTGATGGGTTTTGTCGACAGGTGGGACATGTCCCTACAACTTTTTGCCAAAGTTGATTCTGTCCCCTCCACCTTTTGAAAACCATTGAAAAATCTGTTGTTCTTCATAATGTAATTTATTGATGTAACACAAAATACTTTCGTGACAGTAAGACAGGCCTGATCTTTAAACCTTGTCACACACATATCAAGATTTATAAACAATATCCAATGTAATTATGTGCAACACCACTCACTCTGGATCATGCACACTCTTATATTATGGAATCGAGATGAAGTAAAAAACAAAAAAACTATATATTTACACATTTAGATTAAATATACTACTCTAATGAATGAATGAATGATGAGTTAAGCACACAAATTACATGAAATAATTATCCAGAAGTTAACAATTCTATATATTTAAGGCATAAATACAATAGAATGCTTTTGGAATAGACATACTGTGTGTTAAAGACAGCAAAGATTGCTTGGCTGTGAAAAATCTGCATTAAATTGTGTTCTGTTGCAGAAATCAGAGTCTGAGTTGAGTTCAAAGAAAATATTTTTATCTGAATAATGATCATTGATGCGAACTTGATTCAGGAGACAGCTTAGCAACATACATACACTGCCGAACCCGTTCCACACCTACTGTACCACTGCTGCACATGCACTGTTGGCATTATGCGACTACTGTACATTATGTGTCCAGTCACAAAACAAACTAACATAAAATGCGCACGAATGAGTGAGAGCTGACACTGAAGCCTGATGTTCCGTACAAATTAATTTATATGTACATATTTCCTGCTTCTAGCTACTTTTTCCAGTGCATCCAGTAAAGGGAATGTATGTGGTTGCCATGACAACTTCACGACCCACCATCCTCGCCACAACCTAGTCCCCTCCACTTTTACACCAGATACACCAGTGCTCTTTAGCAACTAAGAACCCCTGTGAAAAAGAGGTGCGCTTAATTGTACTGACTTTGCACTGAGTGTACTTCGAATCTGTACTCACAGATAATATTAATGAAATACAAGGCCACTTAGGTGTACTTATAAAGAGAGTTACATTTAACATTAATATTTATGACCATGGACCACAAAACCAGCCATAAGGGTCAATTGTTTGAAATTGAGATTTATAAATCTTCTGAAAGCTGAATAAATAAGCGTTCCACTGATGCATGGTTTGTTAGGATAAGAGAATATTTGGCCGAGATACAACTTTTTGAAAATCTGCAATCTGAAAGTGCAAAAAAATCAAAATACTGAGAAAATCACCTTTAAATTTGTCCAAATGACATTCTTGGCAATGCATATTACTAATCAAAAATTAAGTTTTAATATATTTACAGAAGGAAATTTACCAAATATTTTCATGGAACGTGATCTTTACTTAATATCCTAATGATTTTTGTTATAAAATAAAAATCAATTTTGACCCATACAATGTATTTTTGGCTGTTGCTACAAATATACCCAAGCGACTTAAGACTGGTTTTGTGGTCCAGGGTCACATATTTTTAAATGTACTAAATTGCAACTTCATCAGTACATTAATTACAATTACTCTATATTTGAATAGATGACATAAAAGTTTGAATATAATGTACATTATATCAATGTACATTTTAGTTTACCACAAATGCATGTCAGTACATTCAGCAGTATATTTTACCCATATTTCCAACACAGTAAAATAGTAAGTAATTTCATTTTTATTATTATTTTTTTACATTTTTTACAATTGCTTTTATTTATTTATTTATTTATTTATATTACTGTTTTTGAAATATGGTTTGTTAATTTTAATTCAATTAAAAAATATTATAAAAATATTATAATTTAAATTTATATGAAATGCAATTAGCTGAATTTTAGAGTGCTTTTTGGCCCACTTAATTATACTCTCGGATAAAAGGTACAAAAGCTGTCACTGTACCTTTTTCCTGAAAGTGTAATTAAGTCAGCCGAAAAGCACTGTAAAATTCAGCTAATTGCATTTCATATAAATTAGAACAATTATAATATATTTTTATTTAAATGCAACATTCAGTTAATTGTTGAAAATTACATTATATTCAGTAGTTTTTTTTTAAATATTTTATTTTTTTTTTATTTTATTTATTTATTGCTGGAAATTCCTCTGGTTTTTAATCTTAAACAAGCTCCATTGTTTTTTGAAACCATTTATTTTTCCAAGGAATTTATGGTGTTCATCCCTACCTGGCAGTGGCATTGTTGAGTGTGAAGAACTGTGAATTTCCCCAATCAAGAGAAAGAGTTAGATGAAAAATCTTCCCTCCTGTCAAAAGGGGGCAGCATTTCATTCAGCAGTGTCTTTACCAAACTGAAGGGGGCAGCTTTAGACAAGTTATTTTTGGTAATGCAATACTAAAATCATGTCAGAAGATGGCAGTATTGAGTGCACAGAGAGCTGTACTTCCTGTAAATGAGACTGTCTGTCATACAGTACTGACTGATGAGAGCCCCTGTATGCTATAAATATGCATATGCTATATATGAAAAATGTTTTTATTAACACCATAGGAAGCGGGATTGTATCATCCAGAGGTGCATAATCCAACATGCCACTGCTTGAGATTACATATAGATTTCCCACGGGACTCGATTCTCCCACAGCATGACCTTGACTTCCACAGGTCCGGATCGAGGTGAATGAATTGTAGATACTCGTCCTGAATGTTTTGGCATGTGCACGTGTGCGTGACACTGTGTGCAGATCAGCCCGTGGTGTTTGCTAAATTGATTAATGGAGGTGTCAGTGTCCCAATATGGCAGTGATGTCTGCACACTGAGAGAGAGGGTGATGGAGGGCCGGCCGGCAGTAAATGAGAGAGGAGAGGAGGATGAAAATGAAGGAGGGGAAATGAGATGGAGAGAGAGAGAGGGAGTGAGAGGAAAAAAGAAGGAGGGGGGCACAAAAGTAGGGGGTTGAGGGAAAAGAAAGGATAGGAAAAAGAGAAAAAGCAATTTAGGAGGAGGGATGGGAAGAGTTGATGATTTCTGCACTACATCTACTCAGTAAATGGTGTTTTCTCACAGTTACCTGGCTGGAAACACACTCCCAGGTTATCACATGCCTTCTGCCACCACCTCCCTCTGCCGGCAGCCATGATTACCTCCATTCACAGCAGTGGCTATACTGATCTATACGTACCTTTAAGTGTTACAGATCACGTTTGTACTGCCTAATCCATAATGTGTGTCATTACTTAAGGCTACTTTGGCCACAGATGGAAATCATTCAGTTGCAAAAAATGAGCCAATCCATCTATAAAGTCACATGACACAAAATGCTAATGATGCTGATGAGAATTGCTCTGTTAGCAACAAGGCAAAACACTGTAGATATGCCTGTAACTGGCTAGAACCAGATAGAACACCGTAGCAGCACTGTAATGTATAATTAAATGGCTTGCAACCAACTAAAAAACCCTAGACATTTCTAGCAACAACCACATCACCCTATATATAGAGACTGTAGCAACCAGCTAGAACACCCTAGCAACACCGTAACATAATTAAATGCCTAACAACCAGCCAAAAACCCCAGACACTCCTAGCAGCAAGAGTGATCACTTTAGATACCCAAGCAAACAATCCTAGCCACCCCTAGCAAAACAGATAACCTTAGATACACCTAGAAAAAACAGTCAGAAGACCCTAGCAACCAGCTAGAACCGCCTAGAAACACCTAAATGTATGAATACATTTCCTAGAAACCAGCCAGTACACCCTAGAAACCAGCCAAAAAAACCCAGACACTCCTAGCAACAAGGCGGATCACCCTAGACTAGTTTCTAGTGCAGTCAAAATAGCCTAGTTACACCTAGAGCAACCTAGCAACACCTAACAACCAGTAAAAAAAACCATAGCCACTCCTTGAAAAACAGATAACCCAAGATAAACCTAGAAAACAGTCAGAAGACTATAGCAACCAGACAGAACACCCTAGCAACATCTAAATGTTAAAATAACATGCACAGAAACCATCCAAAAACTCATTTAGAGATACTCATAGAAACCACTCAGAATAAGCAATAATCCTAATAATAAGTCAGAACAAGTCTAGTACCATCTAAAGCAACCTAACAACACCTAACAACCAGAAGATCAGAACCAACCTACCAACCAACTACAACACCCTTGCAACACCAAAATGTATAAAAATATATACCTAGCAACCAGCCATAACACCCAAGACACTCCTTGCGATAAGATAAATCACCCTAGATACACTTAAAAACCAACCAGAACACCCTAGCAATCGGTTAGAAGTCGCTAACATGCCTAACAATAATTAGAACAGCCTAGTGCCATCTAGAACCATCCTGCAACAACTAACAAGCAACTAGAAGACCTTAACAATGCCTAGCAACAAGGAAACCAACTCCTTGGTTTATAGCCACTCCTTGCAAAAAGACAGACCACCCTCGATGTAACTGAAACCAACCAGAACAACCTAACCACCAGCTAAAACATCCTTGAACACTTAAATGTATAAATAAAAGCCTAGCAACCAGCCACAACCCTCTAGCAACACCTACATTTATAAATAAATGCATAACAACACCCTAGACACATGTAGCAACAGTATATCATTCACCCTAGAAACATTTAGTAACCAGCCACAACCCTCTAGACACACATAGCAACAATGTATCACACTAGATACATTTAGCAACCAGCCACAACACTCTAGCAACATCTAAATGTATAAATAAATGCCTAGCAACCAGCCAGAATACCCTAGAATCCAGTCAGGCATATAAACTCTCCAGACTTTTTTACTTTGATTTCACACAGATATAGATACATATATAAAAATAATTGTGGTTGCTAGGGGTTCTGTGTGGTTGCTAGGGTGTGGCTCAGCGGTTGCTAGGGTGTTGGTGGTGGTTGCTAATTGGTTGCTTGCAAGCCCAATCAAATAAGTCCATCTCCTCTATAATCTTCAAGTACCTAGTTAAGGCTTAGGTTCCTCTTTCAATGCAAGTCTTTTTAATCATTATCGTCCACAAAGAAAAAATCGAAGTCTTCTTCTTTAGAAAAGTAATAGACACTCACCTACTAGTCGCTAAATTTGAGGTATCATTAAGCATCATTTAGCAGTGGCATGAGTTAAACATTGAAGCTTAATACTTAATACTTGTTCAAATCACTAACCCTAAGTATGAGCAATAATTATAGAGATGCTTGCCTTAACAAGCATGAGTAACAAGCCGCTTATAGATCTAAACAATGACAATGTACAGCATCAGACTAGAGGAACTGTTGAAAGCTCTGGAATTGAATGCACTGGTCATGTAAAAGGAACAGGTATTGTCTGTGGATATCATTAGTCTTTAGTGGGTGAGACAGGATAATGTGGTGTACTGATTGATGAAATAGGTGGCTAAGAATTAGTGTAATGAAGGCTTGGTGTTTGTTATGGCTGTCAGTCATTAGACAAGCACACTGTTGCCCTCCAGAGAGAGGACTTTAGGAGATGCTGCTGTTCAATATTGATGTTGAGAACGAAGCTCTGTGATTGGTCCACTCTCAACGTTCAGCATGCCGCATTAGAGGATTTTAATTAAGAGAGGATGCACACAGAGATCTCTCTCTCTCTCTCTCTCTCTCTTTCTCCACCTATCGATGGAGCTCACAGTATGTAAAAGGTCATCACATGAAAGCCTTTCAGTGTCTGTGTGAATGAAAGCACCGTGCTCGTCAGAGCATGTTTTAATTCATCCTGTGTATGTGTTTCTATGCACCTTTGAATGTCTGTTTAGTGCTGCATTTCACTCTGTGTGTGATAATTTCACGGGTAGCCAAGAAAAAGGTCTCCCTTTGGATCGATTTCCCCAATGGCATTTACATGACATTCGCCCACTCAAACCTGGAACCGGTTTCTGTATCCGTGGACCTAATCTCATTCTCAACAGAAGTCTATGAAATCCGTGTGCAGTCGGGTAGGAGAATGAGACCATAGAGAATACACAAGGGTTAGCTTGAGCTCTCCTCGTTTTCCTGACTCGCGTTTTTATTTAAAAGTGTTGATAAATTATTCAGAAGCAAAACAGAATGTTACAAAACCTGGAATTGCAGAAACGGCTTGCACCTACAGCAGTGTGTCAGAAAACCTCCTGTTTGCTATTTTCTTGTCCATGTTCCCCAGTCCCTGCACCTGCCACCGCACACATCACCAAAATACAACACAACCACAGCGACTGACTTCCATCACATACGTTAAGACACCTGCCACGCTGACTTCCAGAAAATGACACATCTGTAACACCAACCGGTGACGTTCAACACGGTGCAACGCTCATCACAGCTGCTTCCCCTGACAGCACACTCAGTATCTCATATACCATATTGGATTTTGAACCCTGGGTTATCATGTTCCATGTTGAACACTGTTCAAGCGCTGGGTTGGTAACTAAAGCTCTATGTGATGTGTTGATTTACTTAAAAAGTGCAAAGACATTGTAAACATCCTTATATGCATATTATATATATATATAAACACATTAAATTGATTGAAAGTGACAGTACAGTATAAATACTTCTAAAAAATACTTCTAAAATAAATGCTGTCATGAAAGAATCCTGAAAAAAATGATCATGGTTCCCAAAAAAATATTAAGAAACACAGTAAATGTTTTTTGAGCAGCAAATCAGCATATTAGAATGATTTCTGCAGGATCATGAGTCACTGAAGACTGAAGTAATGTTGCTGAAAGTCAGCTTTGCATCACCGGAATAAATTACATTTTAAAATACAGGTATATTACAAAGAAAACAGATATCTTAAATTGTAATAATAAAGTCACAATATTACTGTGTTACTATTAGTTTTACGGAATGCTTGTTAAAATGCAATCTTGGTAAGCATAAAAATAAAACTTATTTTAAAGATGTTTTTTAAAAAATCATACGACCCCAAATATTTAAACATCCACATTGAAAAACAAGAATTTAGAATTGAATTTAAACCAATTAATAAAAAACAGTTTAGGATTTTGACTAATTTAAAATAAATAAAAATGAAATAATAAAAAGGCATATTTAAGTTTCTGCACTAAGACATTCTTTAATTAATGTATAATTTTTCTTTCCATAACTTTTCACTCAAATTGTTATGCTGAATTTGTAAAAAAATAAAAAATAAATAGAAAGAAAAATGCGGAATAGAAGCATTTTCCACTTTGAGTGATCTACAGCGCTATTTGTTGCCGAATCTAAACACAAGCTGTCACAGGCTGTCACTAAAGAACCCTACAGTAACATACTAGAAGTGTTGTTTCATACTGTACACCAGGGCTAAAGCAATTATAACCACCGAATTAGTGTGAATTGTTGGTTAACCCAGGGTTAAAAGTGGCCCTAACCCAAGGTTAAAAAAACCCCAGGGTTAAGTGTAGCACAGAAATCCTGAAATCAGATCCACTCACCTCCACATGTCAGCATGAACGAAAGTGATGATCCCAGATTGCGTGTTGGAAACGCAGCAGTGCCCTGAAAGTGGGGTGGTGAACCCGGCATCATCTGTTCTGTGATTTATCTGTGTCTCTGTTGACCTCCATCATGCCAGCTGATCGTCAGCAATGCCTAGGTTAAGTGGCTCACCTGTAGCCTGCATTTGAGAGAAATGATCCACATAGCATCCTAATCCTCCAGACCAGCTCAGCTGCCGGCTCTCCCCCCTCCTTCTTCTTTCCTTCTCTACGTATCCCACTCACACTTTCTCTATTACCCTGTCAAGCTCTTGTGTACGTTTAATATGTGACCATTGATTTGAATACAAGTATTCTCTGCCCCTGATGGCTATTTGAAAATAATGAGTTGTACTGTGCCGATCACACGGCCGGAAGAGAAAAAAAATGCATTGAATGTGGCGGAAGCAGGTTTGCGATGTCATTTTGTGAATTTCCTTTCCCAATTATCCCAGCTGCATGTGTGTATTAGAACCAATGAGAGGAGTTACTTTACAAGCCTCTTCATAACACGCCGCACACTTCACGCATCACCGCAGTCGCTTGGAGGAGAAGATGCTGATGCAATCAAATCTAACTTGTTACATGGTTTATCAATGTCTTCCCTCCCTCGGATTCTCGCTTTCCCTTTGGAGACCCTGAAAATACCTCACCATAAATCCTGCTTATTCCCTTTTTGCCTATTCATCGAAGGTGCAAAAACACAAGGGTTCTCGAACAATGAAACGAGTGCTCCAATGACAAGCACATCATAAGAGATGGACCATAAACATGAGGGATGGCAGAGCCAGGAATAGCAGAGAGGGTCCAACTCTACCAATAGAGCCAAGGAGATTAGAGTTTATTTTACTGAAGCATGGCAGATCACATTAATGCTACTACATCCAGCCAAATGAGAAGCGGGAGGAGGAGATAAAGGGGCAGGTAGGGTGAAAGTATAAACAGCTGCAGAGGTGAAACTTTGGAGATGGCAGCAATGACAAAAACACCCGTGAAATCAGAATTTTTGGCATCTGATTTGGTTTTAAATCTGATATACACTACCATTCAAAAGTTGGGGTTTGGTTGGCTATATTTTTCAAAGAAGTCTCTTATGCTCACCAAAGCTGCATTTATTTGATCTATTTGATTGATATATATAAATATTATTACAATTCAAAGTAACTGTTTTTTAAAAGTATATATTTTTAAATATCCTTAAGCATCATTACTTCACTATTCAGTGTCACATGATCCTTCAGAAATTATTCCAATATGCTGATTTGCTGCTCGAGAAACATTTCCTATTATTATCAAAGTAGAAAACAGTTGTGCTGATCAATATTTTTATAAAAACTACATTCTTTGAATGGAAGGTTAAAAAAACAGCATTTATCTGTGGAAGAAATATTTTGTAGCGTTATAAATGTCTTTACAGTGAATTTAAAAGTATTAAAAAGTATTTCTTAGAAAAATCAGTTGAACTGTGTTTGAATTCTTCTTTTAATTCTTAGCTCTATTCATTGAGGTCATTTCGGCATTTACAGGGATTAGTGATTTATAGTTATTTATAGTTCATTTTAGTGGGGTTTTCGTAAATTTTATGTGTATTATTTATTAGTTGAAAATATCAAAAGTGAATATAAACAGACATTGTGCATTAGGCCTTGCAGTGTAAATGCAGCCAAATCCAAACCAGAAGGAGGAGGTGGAGTAGGCAGTTACTGGAGACAGTTTGGAGATCAACCAAATTCTGTAAACCACATAGTTTAATCTAGCATGCATTCATGTCAAGTAGTTTTGTTGTCATTCCTCTCATTACAGAGTAAGTGTAGAAAAAGAGAATGCGACCTCAGCATGTAGTGCAACAAAGGCGATGGTGATGACAGCTGACAGCAATGGAGCACTGGAATATTTTCTCAGCAAGACTTAAAAGACGTTGTCAGAAATTGCCGTTACCTGCTGTCCACTATGTAGCGGGTTCCAGATGCAAACAATGGAACTTTATAATTACACTCTGATAGGGGAACTGCATGTGTTTGAATGAACCGGACAGACTGAGTTTAACAGTAATTTATAAGAACCGCATGCTTTAAAGCACACCGCTTTTTGGCGCATTTTAGCCAGGAGCGTTAACCATCAGTGGGCTAGCAGTTTAGAGGGACAGACGTTCAAAACAGCAGGTGTGTTATTAAGCAGTGCCTGGTCCATATTTCACACACTTCAATTCAACAGAGCAGCCAGGAGATGCAGTTGCGGCTTGCTCACTGTGCCACAATCCCGGCACGGATAGATTCTTACATTGCTTTGTTATCAAAGTGATAAACACAGACACGGATTAAAACTTCTATGTCGTGGAAGAGCGTGGCGAGCAGTGCTTTTTTCTCCATGTCTGAATGTGCCTTGACTCCTCAGTTATCATGATGGCTGAGTGATCTGTCTCCTAATATTCTACGATTCATTTACTTCTGGGAGGCCTGGGGAATGGGCCACGATGCAATTCTGAACTCTGTGCATTTAGCAGTAAATAAAATTTGGTGTCAAATCTAACAAATCTGTTTGGAGAACGCACTCCGTGGCGGGAAAATAAAAGCATCACTGAGGTGATGAGAGGGAAGTCTTTGGCTGGATGCTGAGATCGCACCACAAACCATCTGTAGGGGATTGGATATTTATTTACTCAAAGTCAGGCATTTTTTGTTTGTCTGGTTTTGATTCTCCTCCGCATATTGAGTTGACCTCTTTCGTTATTGAACTATGTCTTATGAAAAATAACAGCAGACAATTTTGTTCTTCCTTTGTGCACTT
The DNA here is from genome assembly GCF_018340385.1 of Cyprinus carpio. Classification (NCBI taxonomy): domain Eukaryota; kingdom Metazoa; phylum Chordata; class Actinopteri; order Cypriniformes; family Cyprinidae; genus Cyprinus; species Cyprinus carpio. Next base: position 15,803,959 of record NC_056590.1, on the reverse strand, counting down.
CAGAAAACGTGATGCATATCACTGGTGCCTTACAACTGCCTGCCTGCTTTCATGTGTTTGGTGACCTGGCAACCTCAAGAACCAATCAAGCTGCCCAGCTGTGACCTGGCAACCAGAACAGCCAATCACAGTGTCCCACTGTGACCTTGCAGCCGTGGCATGGCCCGGCGACTTACGCGACCATGATCATTACCCCAGCAACCACCTGTCACTTCGCACATTTCCGCTGGTCCGTGGAGGTCAAAGAATCGATTGTAATTGCAGAGGATGTCTTTCTTCGTAAAAATTATAGTCTTTCTTATGAATATGGTGTCAATGGGGTGTCATTTTCTTCGATAAAATCTGTCTTGATGGTGGGTTACAGCAGAGCTCATTTATCAGCTTGTTCTGACATTTCCCCACAGTTTAATGACTAAATATACCCTGACGGTTGATTTTAGGTGTTTTGTGGGCAAGATAATAATAAACACTCTTGTATTCTGTAATGCATGTGTGTTTTGTTAGCTGTATCCCATTATGAGCACATTCCCCAACTTGGCCTACTAAGAGAAATATCGCACAAATGCAAACCAGGTACTTTCATTAACACCCTGCAGCTCAATCCTGTAATTAAGGCTGGTTGTAATTCCAAGCCCCCGGCATATTAGTAATGTGAGTTAAATGGCTGTGGAGCTGCTGCCCTTCACTTAAGGAATGGTGGCAGAATTCTTTGGTAAGAGAAGCCAGATTCACTGCAGCACCTGAAATAAACACACATGGATGTTATTGCAACCGTGCAGTTGGGTGTCGAGAATCGGTAGTCTGATTATATAATGAATGACTCTCATGAGCTGGTTCTTTTTAGTGAATCAAACCCATATAGCAAAATCAGTGTCGTCCAACTATTGAATTAATGGCACCAATAAGTCAGTTTGTTTTAATGAATCTACAACATAAAGCTCAACCAGCGTTGTTCAGCTCCTGTGCTTTGGGTTTTACATTCACTAAAATGAACTGGCTCATGAGAGTCAATGTAGTCTGATTTCTGAACAAGTGAGCAGGTTCTTTTTAATGAGTCAGTTCTTTTTAGTGAATTAAAAACATACAACTTAAAGTTCAATTCCTGAATGAATAACTTTTATGAGCTAGTTATTTCAAGTAAATCAGAACCTGCAGCACAATCAGTGTAGTCCTTTCCTGAACTAATGACTTTTATGACTCGTTTTTTTTTTTTTTTTTGGTGAATCAAAACCATACAGCACAAACAGTGTAGTCTCTAACAAATGGCACTCGAACTAATCAATCTTATAAGTCGGTTGGTTTTAGAGAATCTTACTAACTGAGAGATTTAAATCAATGTAGCTACTGACTGGTTGTTAATGTAATACACATTATGCATTGTATCATTAGTATTTTATAAATATTACCACTTTTTTTCTGTTTGTTTAGTATGCCTTTAAGAAGACTTCACTTCTCCCCCCAAATTATTATTCATAAAAAGTATTAAACGAGTCATTAATGGAACCATTTAGGAACCAGAAGCGGAACCAAAAACATTTATTTCATTGCAATTCCCATCTGTGTTTTTAAAGGTTCAGAGAACAGGAACACAATGACAGAGATTTAGATCATTTCCTACAACTGTGAGTGTGAGCCCATCAAACACAGGATATCAGGCTGCAGGTCCATTTAAACTCGGATTAGATGTCGAATTGTGCAGTTATCTTAACATCAATCCCATTTGACTGGCCGACGAACAAGTAGACAGTGTGGATATGGCTGTATCTTAAAATGATCCGTGCCTTTAGATCTGAAGAAAGTGACTTAATTGGTCCCATTAAGGCAGCAATGGAATGCATCAGGTGCCTGAATTACTGGCAGAGACAGTGAAAGGTGGCCCACAGGGACGTTGGCAGCCTGCTGCCAGCTCTTTGTGTATGCAGAGGGAGTGTGGGGTAGAGCTGCTGACCTCCACGTGCTACAGCTTTGCAGGGCTGTGTGCATGACAGTGGCGAGACTTCTCTCGAGAGGCAGTTTTGCCTCATATTCCCCCCAGTTGCTTTCAACCCTTGACATTCTTCTCAAAAAGCATGTGCAGATATCCATATTAATTCTGGTGATATCCAGTCTGCTGTGTCGTGATCCTACTCCAAGCAGCCCGGGACATGTTACTCAGTCCTCTCAATGCAAATACACAGAAAGACACGGCAATAGAAGGACAGTAAAAGGGAATATTTATCTCTCAGATTTTGAAAGAGATAGTGGTCCCAAGAGAAATTACAAAAAGTTGTGGTAATTTCTCTTAATTTTGAACTATGATAATTTAATTTTAATTACTGGTCTGTATAGCAAAATCACTAACTGTGTTCTGGACTTTTGAATTATAATTAAGGTTTTGGTGAAAATTTGTCATTATTTATTCACCGACACAACGTTCCAAACTATTAGGTACAGCATAAACCACTGTAATACAATTCCTGAATGAATGACTCTAAACAGCCAGTTATTAATCAAAAACATGCAGCACAATATACCTTATACCCTATGACTCTAATGAACTAGTTCTTTTTAGTGAATCATAACGATGTTCCAAACCATTAAAACATTGTTCGTCTTCAAACCACAAATGAAAACCAATAGATTTCTGTTCATAAAGATACTGTAAATTTTATCAATATGAATCGTGCACTTCAATTTAGGTTTTCTCTTCTTAGTCTTAAAATAAAACCAGTTTTAAATAGAAATGTTGGATTCAATTGAAATACATTAAATACATGGGCAGGGCCTGAGCATTATGACATCATACTGCTTAGAAAATCAAGGTTCCTTTTCAGGAACTCGAGCTGTGTCGGAAAACGCTTCAGGGAACGCCCCCAGCGTGAACCGCTCTGAATCACGTGTGTAATCAGTCCAATGGATGGGCAAGATGTCATAGGCGGGTGATGTCAGAGACCAGGAAGCTTAAAAGCACATGCAGCAAAGCCGGCATTAGCCTTTTGTCTTCAGCAAGCGCTCTGTGTGTGCCTGTACAATACCTGTTCTGTCAGTTGTCTTATTTAGTGTTGTTTTGTCTTCGAAAACAATGTCAAAAAACCACCCTCCAAATCCAAACACTTGGGCGAGGGCAAACAGCGTTTCAAAACTGACTGTTTCTTCCCCCTGCCCATGCTACATTTTGGGTGGGGATACACACAGTTTTGTGCACTGTTTGTCTTGGAGCAGAGCATGCAGAGTCTGCTCTCGAGTCGGCTTGCCCTGCATGTTCTCCGCTCCGGGAAGGCTCTCTTCATGGATGGAGCCTTTGCGAGCCTTCCCGGCAGAGTTGGTCCCGCTTCCGCAGAGGCGGAGCGGCGATCTCGCTCATGGGGTTTGCAGCTGGATTTGGCAGAGGGAATGGAGACGGGCGAGTCCCTATCTTCTTCCTCACCTGCCAGATCCAGTGCCCGCTCTAAGGGATTGGAAGCACGCTCCATCGCTACTTCCCCCCAGGGAGCGGGCTCTGCGCTTCACCTGTCTTCCTCTGAGGAGGTTGACGTGGTGGGCGTCGATGAGGACTCGCCCCTCAATCGCCCCAGTATGAGGAGGTGTTGGAAGTGGTTACTCGCTCCGTGGCCAAGTTGAACATCGATTGGCCTGCCGAGAAAAAGGCTGAACCGCAGAAAAGCAAGTTGGATGAACGCTTTCTGCGAACTAAGCAGCCACCTCCATGCCCGAGCCTGCCAGACCAGGAGGCGGTTCGGCATCGAGAAATCGTTCTCGCCCATATGAACAAGCTGGGGTTAAGGCTAAACGCCAAGAAAATGTGTTTTCTCTATTACAGAGGTCCACTTATCTAGGTGTGGTGTGGGATTCGACTACGATGCAGGCACGTATGTTACCTGCTCAGATCGAGACGATCCTCGGTGCAGTCGCGAGAGTGAGAGAAGGCCAGTCACTCACTGTCAAGCAGTTTCAAAAACTGCTGGGTCTGATGGCAGCTGTGTCCAACGTAATACCTATTGGACTGCTGTACATGAGACCCCTACAGTGGTGGCTCAAAACCAAGGGGTTCTCCCCCGAGGGGAACCCACTTCGCATGATCAAGGTCACGCGGCGCTGCCTACGTGCCTTGGACATGTGGAGGAAGCCTTGGTTCTTGTCTCAGGGCCCGGTGCTGGGAGCTTCTTGTCACCGCGTAACACTAGCGACGGACGCGTCCCTCACTGGCTGGGATGCTGTCATGAGTGGCCACCCTGCCCATGGTCTGTGGAGTGGTCGGCATCTCACATGGCACATAAACTGTATTTTACAATAAACAATATTTTCTCCCAGACCTAAGAGGTCACCATGTGTTGGTGCGCACCGACAACACAGCGGTGGTCTCTTACATAGACCACCAAGGAGGTCTGGGCTCATGCCGATTGTACAAATTAGCGTACCAGATCCTTGTGTGGTCCCAGGACAAACTCCTCTCGCTGAGAGCAGTTCACATCCCTGGGCATCTCAATTTGGGAGCAGACATCCTGTCGAGGCAGGGGCCGAGGCCCGGGGAATGGCGGCTTCACACCAAGGTGGTGAAGCACATTTGGAGAGTTTTTGGCCAGGCTCAGGTGGAAATGTTTGCGACTCGCCAGACATCGCACTGTCCCCTCTGGTTCTCTCTGACTCATCCAGCTTCACTGGGGCTGGACGCCATGGTACAGACGTGGCCGAGGCTTCATCTGTACGCTTTTCCCCCAGTCGCTCTGCTCCTGGGAGTTCTGGAGAGAGTGCGCCAGGACGGGGTCCGGCTGCTACTGGTAGCATCATTCTGGCCGGGCCGAGTATGGTTCTGATTTCCCTCCTCGATGGCTCTCCATGTGAGATTCCCGTCAGGAGGGATCTCCTCTCACAGGCGGAGGGAACTATAGTCCATCCCCGCCTGGAGCTGTGGAAGTAATGGGTGTGGCCTCTGAGGGGGCACAACTCGTAGCTTCCAGTCTCTCAAATGAGGTAGTTGAGACCATCCTCCAATCCAGAGCTCCCTCAACTAGTAAACTATGCCTTGAAGTGGAAGCTTTTCACTTCTTAGTGCGGAGACCGCAAGCTCAACTCAGTTAACTGCCCGATTCTCCACAGGGTTGACCCACTCCACCCTGAAGGTCTACATGGCGGCCATTGCGGCTTACCACACCCCTCTCGGTGGCCAGTCAGTGGGCAGACACCCCCTGGTTACACGTTTCCTCCGCAGTGCCCTGAGGCTGAGGCCTCCAGTACGTTCTTGTGTCCTAACGTGGGACCTGGCTGTGGTGTTAGAGGCTCTCTGTAATCCTCCATTCGAGCCAATTGAGGAGATTTCTGATCACCTTCTCACTATAAAGACTGTTTTCTCATTGGTGATATCTTCTCTCAAGAGAGTTGGGGACCTACAGGCCCTTTCCGTGGCCCCGTCCTACATTAATTTTGCGCCCGATCTGGGCAAAGCTTTTCTTTACCCTCGAGTGGAGTATGTCCCCAAGGTCCCCTCGTCTACACCACGGCCTGTCATACTCCAGGCCTTCAGTCCTCCTCCCTTTAGGGAGCCAGACCAGCAGAAGCTTAATCATATGTGTCCAGTCCGAGCACTGGATACATACGTCCACAGAGCTGCCCTGTGGAGAAGGGCGGACCAGTTGTTTGTTTGCTATGGTCTCCCTAAGAGAGGTCTTTCAGCTACTAAACAGAGCCTCAGTCGGTGGATAGTAGATGCCATTGCCTTGGCTTATGAGTCCTCTGGCCTCCCCTCTCTCCTGGGGGTAAAGGCTCACTCCACTAGAGGTGTGGCGGCCTCTGCGATGCTGTGGGTTGGTCCACGCCCTTGACCTTTGTGAGGTTTAACGGACTAGATATGCGATCCACTCCAGGCTCTTTTGTTCTCTCGCCATAGCTGTGCAGTTTCCCACACTAGGCAGAGATTTGTAAGTCTGGCGGCGTGGGCATTCTCGTTCCCCGAAGCGTTTCCGACGCTGATCTGTCTGGATGGCTTGCAGCTGAAGCTCAGCCAGAGACAGCAGCATAAATATTAGCATACCAATTAGTTCAGAATCCCTTTCATAAGAATCACTGTGAATAACTGAAATGATAAATGAATCATCAAAGTGTTCACTGGCTAAAGAAGAAGGGAGTTAACAACATTTGGACTGTGTTTCCAGACTATCGCTAACTCGTTCACTCTATAGTCTTAAGTAAACTTGTTTTGTTGTACCATTGTGGCGATGAATTGAAAGTTTTTTGATTAATTCCATCTGTAGAGATTTCTGGTGCACTGGTTTGTTTGCAATCAGGCGAGAAACCTAGCACTATTTCACAAAAGTAGTTTTAAAAAAAAATCAATATGCTGGAATTATTTTAATGATGGAAATTAAATTGGAGGAAATGTGTTTTTGTGTTATCCAATGATTCCAATGACATAAAACACTGTAGTAAGCGACAAATAGTTATGATGACTTTTGTGCATTTTATTTTATTTTTTATTTTGGTTGATTCAGGCCGAGGCCTTTTGCCTTATATATCAGTAAAAGTATTAAAATTCAACCAAGTGAAAGTGATATACAGCCAATTATGGTGACACATACTCATAATTTGTGCTCTGCATTTAACCCATCCAAAGTGCATAACACACAGCAGTGAACACACACCCCCCGTGAACACACACCCGGAGCAGTGGGCAGCCATTTATGCTGCGGCGCCCGGGGAGCAGTTGGGGGTTCAGTGCCTTTGCTCAAGGGCACCTCAGTCGTGGTATTGCCGGCCCGGGACTCGTACCCACAACCTTAGGGTTAGGAGTCAAACTCTCTAAACCATTAGGCCATGACTTCCCCCGTATAGAAATATATATATTTATACCTTCATAACTGTTATAGTGCCACCTATTGGCCAATCACCATAAAAGTTGGCGTGCTTGTTTAGAATCATATGTTGCATATTCTTACCTAATTTCATGAAGTTCTGAGGTTTATTTTAGAATTTATAGGCTTTTGGGTAAACAAGTCTAGAACTGTGGGCTAGAGCCACCCTGGAGGCTAATCGCCACTCTGCATGCACCAGACATACAGGGGTGTATTTCATCTGTGGCACAACCCCAGGGCACTTGCAGCAGCTGCTAAACTAATACCAGTTCTCTGATATATAACCAGTGCCTGTGGGTTTTAAGATTGAGAGAGAATGTGAAAATCAGAACAGTTTGTGAGAGAGAGAAACAGAAAGGTGGCCAGAAACCTCTGCAGCTATTCCATTTCCATTGAGCCTAAAGTGCTTCCCTAACAAAACAAACAACAAACAAAAAATGACTCATTTTAAAACATGTAGATTCTATATTCGCTAATCAGCTTTGTGCTAGATTGTGAGTGAAAATATATCGGTGTAACAATCTGAATTTCCCAAGGCATCTAGTGAAAGTGATATCTCGTGTTTCTGGCTGGAGTTTCATTATTCATTTCAAAGTCTGCTTGATCATGGCCCATGTCACCCCTAACTTTGAGTATCGATGTGATGTATCCGGGCTTGTGCCGTGTTTTTGCAGAAAGAGAAGTTACAAGATCAGTCATGGGTATAAACGGAGCAGGAGAAAACAGATAGATTGCTGCAGCGATTCTCATCAACTCTCAGGATTAGTGAGAGGGCGAATGTGTTACCAAAACCAATGAACGTGTAGAAAAATGGCCCTCAACTCGGTGGAATAACATTGGGTTCGGGGGAAGGTGAGGAAGCGAAGGATCAGTGTCAGCCCATCAGTTTGGAGATACATTATTGAAGACTACAGTCCGGCACACATAGTCAGTCCTCTATGGATCCTGTTTACCACGATGTATCTGCTGTAAGGTGCAGGATTAGTGTGAGCGGTGGCTGGGAGTTTAGAAATAGATGGTGCAGTGGAGATGAAGGTGTGTGGGAGAGAGGAATGAAGCGGTGTGATTCATAATGTAGGGTACAGCAGGTTTTTATCTAGAATGGTTCAGGATACATTCAATACTTTATATTGATTGGAAAACAACAACAAAAAAGTGAGTGACATGAAAACAGACTAAACTGTGACTGAAAATGCAAGGATGCAATTGCGGGAAGGAAGACGTTATTGAATTAAAATGCGTTTGTAATTAGGTTCTGAGCAATAGACAGTGAGAGAAAGAAAAATGTGGATCTGATGGTTTGGGTGTAGTTGGCGGAAAAGGAGGTGGGGAGACTGGTGGGTAATAAACCAGAGTGGTTGTGTTAAGGGATTGTAAATTCAAAGTGCTCTGTGAAACGGAGAAGGAAAATGAGCCCCACACATCTACGACTCTCTCTCTCTCACACACACACACACACTCCTTTCTAGCTCTCTTTCTCTCACACTTTCTCTCTCTCACACGCACATACATACACATTCTCTCTCGCGCGCGCGCTCGCTGTCTCTCTATAAACCAGGACATTTTTTCTCTCTCTCTCTCTCTATCTCACTCACTCTCACTCAGTCTCCTGCTGCATCCAACGAACACAACACACTCACTCACTGCCGTGACTTCGTTTATCATTTCTTTTATTTCCTAACTGGATTTTATACCGATCAGCCACAAAGATATATCGCGCTAATCAGGTTTTCACTCCGAATTCATAAAAGACGCGCACAGAAGATTCCAGTGGATCGTGGATAACGAGCCGCTTTCCATAAACGAACACGTAACGTTCATTTCTGTACACTATTCGTTCCGGGTTCGAGAGAACCGTGAGTATAAGACTACGGCACGAAAAACTCTTGAGACGACAGATTGTTATTATTTTTAGCGCTCCCGCTCGTTAACGTTATTTCGCGTAAATGTACTCTCTTGTTACTTTTTAAACCGCACCTTTAGACTGTTTGTAACGTCACGTTAACTTTTAACATCAGTTGCATTCGCGAGCTTAATGTCGGCTATTTAAAACTTTGGAACATAGTACATTTTATAAGCGTTCATGTAAACACTCGCTAGCGTGCGCAATAGTTCAATACGCGGAGCCTGTTAACGCGACGCTAATAGTTTTTGTTTTAATTTCCTCTTTGCAGATTTATTACATTTATTAGAAAAATCCAAACCACATGACTTTGAGTCGTCATCGATGTTGTGTTTAGGCTTTTGTCTTAAACGCATCCAAGTTGAAAATGTAAAAGTGTATTTTAGTGCATCTAAAAGTATATTAAATATCTATAGGACTTAGGGGTAATTGACAGTGCAGCATTCACGTGAGATTTTGAATGAATAATTTCAGCATTGAAGGAGACTGAAATTTACACTGTCCAAAACATATATGAAAGTAAAATTCTTGTCAAAAAACCTCCAGCTTTGCCTTTCATGTAAAACAACATCGAGAACATAACCTGTGTTGGCACACACTCATGCCCACTATGGCCAAACTATCCTGGCAGCATCACAGCAGAGGACGGCGCTTGGTATCAACTTCCTACTTTGTTTTGGCCACCCTTACTTTACTGTTCTCCTGGTCCTGCCCGGTTCTAGGCAAGAAGAAGCTCTACATCGGAGCCCTGTTCCCGATGAGCGGAGGATGGCCGGGTGGCCAGGCTTGTCTCCCTGCTGCACAAATGGCCCTGGATCTGGTGAACAAGAGAACGGATATTCTTCCGGATTATGAGCTTGAATTAATCTACTATGACAGTATGGTAAGTGAGCACTGCATGTGAGCCTCTTTAATTACTTTCCATTATCTGAACTGTTTTGATAGCATGCAATTGAGTGTGCACCGAACTAGTCATTCCATAAGAGTGTTTACTTGCTGTTGATGTGATTTATTCAAACAGTGTGGAGTGTCGTTATCAGTGGCTTGCTGAAGATTTGTGTTCACAGGAGATTTCTGAGCAAATTTACATTTTACGACAGCATATTAGGTCAGCTGTAGTATGCTAATAAGGGTTTGGTGGATCCTAATGAACATAATGTTCTTTAAATGGGAATTTGTACTTGATTCAGTGTGACTTCATTAAAGCTGCACAGAGGAATGTTTTGACAGCATCATATTAGTTATGCTGTCACCTGAGGTTTGCTGGCAAAAATCTATTCATAGCGGCCCAATATACCTTCCGCTTTCCCTGTTCGTATCTTTCCATTTGCTTCACTCTCTCTCTTCTTCTCTCCATCTTTCCCACCTGCGTCCCTCCTCCCCCGCACAAGAGATGCCAATGCATACTGCCTCTCGCATGCACGCACACACACACACACACACACACACACACACACACATATGCAGAGTGCAAGCCAGAGATTTAGACAGAAAAGACATACAGATACATGCAGAGTGCAAACAGTTAATTCCCTGTGACTGTTTGGTGTTGCTTAGAGCTTCGCCGTGATTGGTCGGAATGGGTCTGCATTGGAACCCCGCATTCAAAGATACAGGAGAAGGAGGAAAGACTGGGGGTGGAGGTTGGCATGACAACAGTTACCAAGACCACTGCTGCTCAAACAAACACATAAGGCCACAGATTGCTCTGACAAAAGAGATAAAAAAGCACGGTCATTTATGATTATTGCTTAAACAGGGGCAGATGGATAAATGAGAGAAATTAGGCAGCTGGTGTGAGACTATAGACGTATGAAGTCCCGTTCTTCCGTCTGCACTTGGACATATTGAGAGCATCTTTTCTGATCCCCAGCGGTCGGTGGATGTAATCAGGACCCCTGTGGATCCGAATGAATACATGTACACAGAAACACTCTCATGCAGAGAGCCGCGTCTGATTAGGATTCAGCACCACGGACAGCTACATTTAGAGAGCAGGAAAGCGCTGTGTCATCAGGAGGTATAAGGCGAGCAGGAACATTTCATCTGAGTTGGGTTTTAGGTATTCAGACCCAGATGTTCCCTCCTGAGACACAGAAAGAACAGTCTCATTAAACCTGCGCTCAGTGTAGTTCTGGTCCATTCTTGATTGGAGCGGAGGACGGTGCTCTCCGGGGGGTGACGGGGATGGTACGAGGGAGGCATGCTTATAAGTAAGGACTGGACCTGTAGAGTAGTGAAGAGAAACTACAACAAATGTATTTTTTACATTCCCATTTGCTCCAAAAGTAAAAGAAAGAAGAAAAACATGTCATCTGTAAAAAGGGTCCATAGAGTTCATTTTGTCAGTTGTTTTGTAATTTAGTCTAGTCCTGCCCCAAATCAAATGCCCTTTTTAGTTTTATATCATATTTTGTCAGCCTATCCTGTTTTTGTTTAGACAAGTTTTAGTTGACTAAAAGTCTGGGAATTTTAATGGTTAAACTGATAATCACAATTATTTATATAACTCAAAATTATAATTGTGATTACTGATCTTGATTGTTGCCATTTGAGAAATTTCATCATAAATACTGCACTTTTACCTATAAGCACAAATAAAGAGAATGTTGACTCATACACATGGTTTATTTTACCTCATCTAGTTTCCTGATTTATTATATTATCATATAAATTAACACAAGCTCTACATCATGAAAACTAGTAAATCTCAGAAGCTTCCCTCAAAAACCAAAACACCGAAAATCCTAATATTAATTTCAATAACTCCAAATTGTATTCTTGTTTTCCTGTTAAAACAACAAAAACTTTATATTTTCTGGCACCAAGGTTGAGCAGAATATCACAACTGGCTGCAACTCAGTTTGCTCTCAACACTTGATCAATTGTGACTTTAACCTACTAGTATCATTTAAATGAGGTATTGATTTTTCATTGACAGTAATTTTAAGACAAATGGGGGAAAAAAGATGCTGATTGTCAGCGTCGGGTTAAAGACTGATGAGAATCCACATTTAGCAAACAAACATTGTTTTTTGGTCTATGTATGAGCAAATGCATGTGTTCTTGGAGGACTTGGGCTTATTTCTGTACAGTATGTACAGTATTTATTGCTTTATCTGTGTCTGCTTCTTTTGGTCCTGCTTTCCCATGCAGATGTATTTCTACTTAAGTGATTCAGTATGAAATGAAGTCTTTCCATATACTGTAGCAACGAATACAGTGTGAATTTTTTATTTATTTATTTTTGTCGAGGTATGCAGTTTTGCGCTTGGAGTGACAGGATGCCTCATGAATAGTGACAGCTGGGCTTCAAATCTGAATATAGATTATATATTTAGAAGTGTTTTTCTCTCTGCTTTCAGTGTGATCCTGGTGAGGCCACAAAGCTGCTGTATGACCTGCTGTACACGGAGCCCATAAAGATCGTCCTGATGCCAGGCTGCAGCTCTGTGTCCACACTGGTGGCCGAAGCCGCGCGCATGTGGAACCTCATTGTGGTGGGTTTTCCTCTTCATCACATCTCATTCGCTTTGAATGTTCTCAGATGAGATGTCAATGCAAGGATGTTGAGGAAAAACTCAAGGTTTATGAAAGTGATGACAAAATGTTCTTTTCTGCAACAAACATTGGATTATTCAGGCATCCACTTAAAATTTCAGACGAGGGAGTGAAAGCAATTTGACTTGATATAGTTTACAGTACATGTAGGTACTGTAGAAATGAGTTGATTCAGCCTAGTGGTTAAATATCAGGTATCTAAAAAGTTATAGGTTTAATCCTAAAAGATAAGTTTAAAAGGATGTGAATGCACAGATTTCAATAGGGGTTGTTTGTTGCAAGGATGTAGAGAAAATACAGAAGAGTTATGAAATTAATTATAGTGTGTCTCACTTTCGATTGTTTTGGCAAATGCAAGTTTCAACGTTTCTTTTAATTTAGAATATGTGTTTCTTCATTATTTGAACTCTTGGAGATTATGTGACTGCATGCATAAATGTATAAAATTATACCTAAAAACATATACAGTACAGTACACTGTCATTCAAAAGTTTGGGGTCAGTAATATATATATATAAAAATTTTTTTTTTTCTAGAAAGAATGCATTATTATGAAAAGTTAATATATTGTTTTTTTTTTTAAATCTCATATTATTGAACATAAGCCAATCACTGAATTACAATCCACAGCGATTCATTAAGTTGAGTTTGTCAGTCCTTTTGAGGCAAAGAGGGCGATCAGACGGGATGTGTATGAAATAAATGTATTCAACAAAGGGCAGAATTAATTAAAACACATTATGAGTTTAGAATTAATCACACTATATTGACATGATAATTTGACACAGATTAAAAAAAAAAAACATTAAAGAGGTGAACGTACCTGTTGTCACCAGCATTTAGTTTTTATGGCTTCTGTATGATTCTGTACATCACAAACCGAACTCTCCAGGAGGTCTAATCACTGAAAAGGTTATACCACAGTGAAGATGAGCTATCTAAATGCATTCCCATTTCAGAACATGCGGCACTTCGTTCAAATTCCCCAAATCAGTGAAATGGCTTCCAGACATTTTGGATCAGATATTTGTCATTTTATTTCGCTTTTGGCTCGTCTTTGAAGTGCACTCCCACTGCCTCATCTTCCATTTTTCTTTTTTTTTTTTTTAAATCAGTCTCTTTATTTTTCATGCCCTGCTCTATTTTTATATCTGTTGAGAGCTTTTTCTCTTCACATATGAGTTTTGACCTATATATCCCCCCTCTGGCCTTGAAACCCTCCCTTTTTCCACCCCCTCAGCAGACCTGTCACTCAGCGACGTCTCTGCATCTGTGAATGACATTCAGTTATTGGAAAAATATTTATAAACCCTCTGCTGTCATCTGATTTAACTGCCTGATTAACATACAGCAAATGTTGAAATATTCAACCTCTTTTTTCTTTCGTTTTACACCTGTGTTTTGGATTTTAACTTTTTATCACAGCTTTGCACGCTTGTCTCACACACTACATCCCCCAATGTTAAGTTAAGCTGTTCCGAGTGAACTGTGATCAACCTAACAGGAGATAATTTAGCCCCTTGGGTACTGGTTTTCCTGCAGGTGATTTTATCGCACATTTTTCTTCACTAGCTTGTTTCTAATTTCCTTCGAAGGTCTCAGTGTCTGTACAGTGAAAATGTGTGAATGTTTTTCTAGTGCTCATTTCTCATGAAGCATTGATATTTGCTTGCAGTTGTCCTACGGATCCAGTTCACCAGCACTCTCCAACCGTCAGCGTTTCCCCACCTTCTTCCGCACGCACCCCTCAGCCACATTGCACAACCCCACCCGCGTGCAGCTCTTCCAGAAGTGGAAGTGGACCAAGATCGCCACCATCCAACAGACCACCGAAGTCTTCACCTCTGTGAGTAAGATGTTTACGAGTACATATGTTTTAAAAGCAGTAATCATGCATGAAAAGCTTGCGGACTGTTGCACAACCAGTAGAGAGTCATTATCATTTGATCAGTGTTTAGGAGGAGGTGTAACACCATGTCCTAACTAGCTGCGTATTGTGTTGGTCACATGTTTATTGTCCTTTGTGTTGGGTAGCCCCGCCCACACTTAAACCCCATTGGTCCAAAGTCCTTCGCATCATAGTTATGCATGCATACAGTTATGCAAGTGTCATTAAAGCATGAAATGACATTCAAAACCCAGTTAACTTCTATAATGCGACAAATTTGAAATGCACGTGTATTTCCAAGTGAATCAGCATATTCAGTGAAGACGAAAACGTAGGGCGTGACATGATTTCATTCTGGATCATGTCAGGTTGGCATTTCATATCAGAGTTTGCACTTAGTATTGTGGTTGAAAAAATAGGCAGCCTTTATGATGTCAGCAAAAAAAGACAATTGTTTCAGAGCTGGATTATAAAATTTTAATGAAACATTATGACAACATTTTCTTTTTTGGAAACGATTCACCCTGTTTCTTATTGCAAAATCCGTTTACATTGATCTTGACCTAAAATATGACTTTTAAAAGCATGAATTTTTTTAGTTGGTCATTAATCAATTTAAAATGCTAAAACAGTTGTAGGAATCATAACGTATTAAAGTAGTACTGAACAATATATAAAATAAGCACATATTAAATAAATGTAATTGTTGCATTTAAAGGGCACCTATTATGCCCTTTTTTACAAGATGTAATACAAGTCTCAGTTGTCCCCTTCACAATGTGTCTGTGAAGTTTCAGCTCCCATTTTCCAGAAAAGGGCTGAGCCTTTACAGCTTGTGCCTCGGATAACATCTGTTTGGTTTAGGTTATCATGTCTATCATGCCGAAAGTGTAGTTGCATGCATTTTTTAAACCTATGATCCTTAAACCTATCAGTGCAAACTTCTGATAAAAGGTTTTCTGAGCGCACACATCCGAAGCACGCGCACAGAAAGCAGCTGTCACAAGTTCTCTTTCATGTCTTATTGCACTTAAACTGTCAAATACACACAAGTTTATGTCAAAAACACACATAAGTTACATAAACACAGTCAGTTATGTCTGTGAACGTAAACAGCTGGGAAAGAAATCGCATGTTTATATTAGATCTGCATATTAAGTGACAGCAGCGTAATATACGGTACCTACTGCTGTCTATGCGGTTATATGACCCAAACAATCAAATAAAAACAAAATCACTCACTGCTCTTGACTGATTCACTTCTATAGCTTTAGTAAGAAGACATTTCTTACTTGAATGCTGCTTGTGTGAAAAACATGGTGGATGGTGTGCAGCTCACTCAGGGTGGGATCTATGCTAACAGATTCTGCACATGGTTTGTTCTGAGACACTGCTTATGATTTATGGGGATTCAGAAAAATAGTGGGAGTATTTTTGTCATTATATGGTGGTTGTGTACACACTGCCAACACATATCTATGTTCAAACACCATGTAAAACTAAATGTAGCATAATAGGTGACCTGTAATATGGACAATGGAGCAATGTTCTTGAGCCCCATTGGTTCATACACTCTTCTGTTTCGTCTGCATCAGCTCAGACCTGCTCCACTTGCACTCGGTTAACTAAAGTAATAAATGCTAAACAATGGTAAGTGGCAATGTTAGATTAATTCAGTCATACTGTATATGTTTGAACCAGAAACTGATCTCTTTAAAGAACACAGGGGGTCTTTTAAGAATCCTATACATGCATATAAACAAGTTGAAAAGTTGTTAAACGAACCAAATATCTTTGTGATTGATTCAGATCAATGAAATTGTGTATCGAATCAAATTAAATCATTCTGAATGAGCAAAAAAACTCTGTTTGAATCAAATTGAAACCTAGCTCACATCGAAACCACCCTACTTCTGACTAATGTGATCTGATAATAGCATTTTCTTTTTACAAGAAAGGATCTCCTTTGATTTAGGTTAACATCTTGGCCAGATTTTATCGCATTACACACAGCATTTTTTTCTTCTAGTGTTGACAGACACAATCCTTGTAAAACACTATGTAGTGAATGCCTGAAATCTGAGTCGTGCAACTCAGACAGGCTGTGTTTTACGTAACTGAGGGTTTAGCAGTGTATAGCATGTTGTTTTGTATGCTATCTATGTAGGTAAAACTTATCTGTGTGCTGTAGAAGACAGCATCTGGGATGTGGGATTGTGGGCTGTAGCTGATGTAAGCTCAGCTCAGTTTCTTTGTTTCCTGCTGCAGCCTGTGGTTATACAGACTTTATTAAATTTTACACGCTTGTTTTATTGATACACACAGGACGGTAAACAGTAAACAAGTCCCAACAAAAAGAAATTAAATCTGCCAGTCTCTTTCTAATTTTCTTTCTTCCCTCATTTTCTTTCTCCATGCTTGTCTTATCTCTGCCTTTCTGCCGCAATAATATTCTTTCCCGTCTCTTGCTTTTTCACCTCCCGTCTATCTGCAGATGTTTTTCTCATCTCTGTGCTCTTTACTTTCCCTCCCTCTCTTTCTCTGTTCTCCTTTAATCTCGTTCTTTCTCCCTCTTTCTTAGACTCTGGATGATCTAGAGCAGCGGGTGAAGGAGGCAGGCATTGAGATCAGTGTGAGGCAAAGTTTCCTGACGGATCCTGCTGTGGCTGTCAAGAACCTCAAGGTGCTTTCACTTTCACTCATTTCACAATTCTCATACAGATGCCAAACACACACTTAATGTTTAGTAATATCATCAGTTTGACTAGTGGATGTGAACAAAACTTCAACTGAACTGAGCTGAATAATGAATCTATTGTCTTCTGCTTTATAGATGAATCGAATTTGTTCAGAATTGATGAATATTGCAGCATTGATACTGTTATTGAACTGAACTGAATCAACACTGAACTGCCCGTACTGTCTTTAGTAGAGCTGCTTATCATTAAATAAAACTTTTTCCATAATAAATGAAATCTCTCGAAAACACGTCCAAGGTTACATTTCACCACAAAATCAGATGAATAAAAGCAAAAAATTATATCAACACATGATTAGGTCATATTTTTAAGCCTGTTTTTAAGATTGAGACATTACTTTCATGACACTCATTACTGTATTGCTTCCAAATGTTTAAATTGCCTTTTTCTCTATTATTCTAGTATTACAGTATTATAGTAATTCCATAATACAATGATTATTTAATACATGATACATTTCCCAATAAATCTTTACAGCTATAAATTTATAACCTGCCTCCGTACAAGTTTTTTTTAAATAAGTAATAAATAGATAAACAAACAAAACTTAAACAAAAATATACATTCATTAATATTACTTTTAAAGAACAACATAATGTGTCATATAGGGATTTTATTTGTTATTTAAACAACACAACAGATATTAGTATAACAAAATATTTTTATGTTATTTTTGTTTTTGTTTATTTATACAGGGACAGTTCACAAAATTTATTTATGTATTTTACAGTCTTAGCTTAGAGCTAAATTTCAACTGGATTTGGGGGAAATGTGTTTAGGAAACTGTGTTTTCTTTAAACAATATTTATTTAGGCTTTTGTAACTATAAAGATTCCCCCAAAAACACACAAACCTTTATTGCTGTCTCTGGGTCTGTCGAACCATAAGACTTCATTGAAGTCCGGGAGTAAAATTCAACAATGTGGGGATCTGATCTCGTTTTTGAGGAGAATCATTTTAATTGGAACATGGGTCAGATGATCTGTTTCCCCCCAGTCTTCTCGCCTCCCCATCCTGCTATCTCCAGTGACGGCTGGGCCCCTGGCTGCCTGTTTAGCAAAGGCCTGCCATGTGTGCCGCCCTAGATTTGGTGCACAAGATAAATGGAGTACCACCAGAGGAACCATGGTAACCTGGAATACAGCACACCGCTAAAAGGGGAAAGTAGCACTGATTGGACTGCTTGTCCAAACCACCATTACTGCAGTGTTATGCATAGTAGCACTCTCAAACCTCCCTCTGATGCTAATTCACTGACTTTTGCAAATTGTTGCATTCATTGCTTCGTTCTAATCATCAATTCTCACTCTGCTCCTACAGCGGCAAGATGCTCGCATCATTGTGGGACTGTTTTACGAAACGGAAGCCAGGAAAGTGTTTTGTGAGGTCAGTAATCAGCCATCCAGCTGAGCATTATTCATCTTTGTCAATGTCAAAGGGGAAACATGGGGTTTCTATTCGTTTTTCATTCTTGGCTCAAGTCGTTCCCTAAGCCGACCTGTTTCACACAACCCAACTGCAGGTCTATAAGGAGAAGCTGTATGGGAAAAAGTATGTGTGGTTTCTGATTGGCTGGTATGCTGACAACTGGTTCAAGATCAAAGACCCATCCATCAACTGCACTGTGGAGCAGATGACAGAAGCTGTGGAGGGTCATGTGACCACTGAGATAGTCATGCTCAATCCGGAGACGGTGCGAGGGGCCTCTAACCTGGTGAGTGGGCCTAAATAATCTTTTTTTTTTATAACAATTCAGTTTGTGTTCCGTGTCCAGGCCCAGTCTGTGGCACATTTGTGCTGTGGACTTGAATGGTATCTCAGTTCATAAAGCAATTTTTTGCCTGTCTGATGTTAAAATGGGAAAAAATTGGCTTATATTAGAGGAACATATGGAAGCTCCTTTCCACCACTGAATAAAAAATAGAAAAGGAAATTGCAACTCTTTATAAACTCGCAGTTGCAAGTTGCAAAGTCAGAATTGCAAGTTTATATGATAGAATTTTGATTTTATAAAGCTATAAAGTCAGAGTCATGAGATATAAATTCACAATTGTAAATTTGTGGAATATAAACTTGGATTGGCGAGAAATAGGCAGAATTGTGAGATAAAAAGTTGCAAATACCTTTTTTTATTTTTTTTTAATCCCGTGGCAGAACTGGGCCAAAGGAACACAAGCCATATCTATCTGTTAATCAGAATATAATAGAGACATATATATCAACAGTTGGGTGGGCTTTTTTGACTTGAGATAGCAAGCAACCACCCACCCAGAACACCCTAGCAACCACCTAGCAACTGGATTTTGAAGTTCCAAACAAACCTCATGCAAAGACTGTAAATTAACCTATACATTCTGGAAATACTATAGAAATCATATAGCAACAGACTAGCTTTTACATTCTGAAATGACGCTCTAACCACCACTAAAAACACCTTAGCAACTGCATGGAATACATTAAGAACCCCCTAGCAGCTGCACAGCAACATGCTAACCATCACATGAAATACTTCTTTAAAAAATCTTTGTTAATTAATATTGTGTAGAATAAGTGTTTCAGCTTTTTCTGTATTTCTGTATTTTCTCTTATTTGGTGTCAGTGAATTATTGTATATTCTGTGTCTGTTGGCCATCAGCCACCCTGCTCTCCACATGTCCTCATCGGTCATTGAAAAACCCATAATGACTGTCCACCAGTGTCCCGTATGTTCCCATATGCTGCACGCTTTACAATGACATCATCCCTTAGATTAGCGCGGCGTACACAAGCTTCATTCTGTTTAGATAACTAACTCCGTTTCCCCACTGGGAACGTCCCATAACCTACCGTCATATCTTTAGCTGTGTATGTGCTATTCTCAGATCTGAAAACCCGAAGAGTCACGTAGGGGTCAGTGCGCTCAGGTCCAACTGCTGTCCCCCTGGGAGAGCTGGATGGACAGGTGTGAGCTCCAGGGGGTGCTGTCTGGAGCCCACCCAACTCCGGTGCTCTGTGCTGGGAATGGCCTGGACGCATATGTCCCTGCTGTTTTCCTGGATCCGGAGCAATCTGGGCATGTATCCAGACACCTATGCTTCACATTCGACGTAAAAAACTGTCATATTGGACAGGCCCATTTGTGATAAGATGGCCATGCTAAATTGTCTCAGCATCACCATAATTTGTTCCCCTCATCCTTGCTTTACCGTCCCTCACTTTGAGGGTGTAATTTTAAGAGAGCCAAAATGCTTCTAGACACGCAGTTTCTATCCACACACATGCGCACACTTTCTCCACTGTCCATTTGCATCAAGCAATCACCAGATGCCCATCTGCAGCTTGGCTCATTTCCTAAAACGCACCTGTTTGAAGTGAGGAAGGTATCACAGCTGTTTCTATAAGGTGTGAAAAATGTCAAGGAAATCAGTTTTCATATGCCACCCCAATAAGAGCGTGCCAACTCTATTTCTTTTCCCAGTACCCCCTTAATGACATGGAACATCTTCAGAGTGTGTGTGAAAGCAGGAGTTTATTTTTGGCCCTTCAGGTCCTGGTGTGTGTGAATGAAGACTTCACACCCAGGAGAAAAGTACCTCCGTCTATATGATGCACTTCCACGGTGATGAACTGTACTGTAACTTACCTTAACTTATCTCTCGCTTTCTCACTGTCAGTAGTCTGGCACTTTTTTCAGTGCGGTGCTTTTGTGGCGACTGTGAAGTCATGTTTAAAATACATCAAGCCTAAACTCTTGTTAGTGCACTAAGTTTATTCCAGGTGTGTATGCTTTTCATATGCATGCCAGATGATACCATAGGCCCTCTGTTTTGATCCAGACCTCACAGGAGTTCTAGCACAGCTGATGTCCAAACTGGGTGGGAAGAATCCAGAGGAAACCGGAGGGTTTCAGGAAGCTCCTCTGGCGTATGATGCAGTTTGGGCCCTGGCTCTGGCTCTCAATAAGACAGTGGGGCCTTTGAAGGCAAAGGGACGGAGATTGGAAGATTTTAATTACAATAACAAGGACATAACTGCGGAGATCTACCGAGCCCTCAACACCAGCTCCTTCGAGGGGGTTTCGGTGAGTGACGGCTTTGGCAACATAAAGGTTCAGTAGTCTGTACCAGTACATTTAATAATACTCAATGATACACAATTGTGATACCACAGTAAAACTAATATGCTAACTAATGTTGTTATTGTATTGTATTAAATATTGGGGAAGTCGTGGCCTAATGGTTAGAGAGTCGGACTCCCAATCGAAGGGTTGTGAGTTCGAGTCTCGGGCCGGCAGGAATTGTGGGTGGGGGGAGTGCATGTACAGTTCTCTCTCCACCTTCAATACCATGACTTAGGTGCCCTTGAGCAAGGCATCGAACCCCCAACTGCTCCCCGGGCGCCGCAGCATAAAAATGGCTGCCCACTGCTCCGGGTGTGTGTTCACAGTGTGTGTGTGTGTTCACTGCTCTGTGTGTGTGCACTTCGGATGGGTTAAATGCAGAGCACGAATTCTGAGTATGGGTCACCATACTTGGCTGAATGTCACGTCACGTCACTTTAAATCTAAAACATGTTTTTCTATCACTATATCGTACTAAATGAGCCATAAAAGCCTGATGTATCAAATCTAATGCTCAACAAAAAGACATATGCAAGCATTTTTTATATATTTGTTCTAAACTGTCCCATTGAAAAAATAAAAAAATAAAAAAATGATATATATATATATATATATATATATATTTACAGGGTTTCATATATATAGGCTCAAACTAAAATTAAAATGAAAACTGAAAATATAAAAACAAAAGTTAATTCAACGAATAACATATAGATAATACTATACTAAAATTTAAGAGACTGATAGACACAGCAGTATAAAATGTTTCCTTTCTCTCTCAGGGTCATGTGGTGTTTGATGCCCAGGGCTCCAGAATGGCATGGACCCTCATTGAACAGCTGCAAGGTGAGCAAAATAAAAAGTAATTTTATGATTTATTTCCCCCTGAAAAACTGTAAGGTACAGATATAATAAAGGGTAAATGAGAGTGAGTGTGGACAGCAGGTGTAGCCTGTGTGCATGGTTGCTTCTGCGCAATTCTAAAATGATGAACGACTCTGCGATCAGTGTTCTCACTCCATTTGGAGAGTGGCACAGGTGTTAGGTAAAACAGTTTTTCCTGGGTTCAAAAGCTCCAGAGCTGTAAACATTTTGCCAAAGCCAGAGAAACGACACTTGAATTGTTTTTTTTTTAGCTCAGTATCTTTTTTTTTTCACAGCTCTCATGCACGCTCAAAAAATGATTGAAGAGAAATTACATGTGCATGAAAACTTAATACAATTCACTGAATATTTCAGTAGACTTGGTGGTTCAGAAGAAGCCACTCTTGTATCCATACTAAATTAGATTCCATTCATTTTTACTGTTAAGATCCATAATTTTGGGACATATGTTTGAAAAAAAAAAAAAAACATATTTACATATTTGGATATCTATTCTTAGAGGTGCACTTCTTTTTTTTCTTTTCATTGTCTGATAAAACATTGGTCTTTATACAGACACCAGATTCAGCACCATGGAAAGCAAATAGCAAAATAGGTGTATTTGTCACTCATGATTCACCTTTAAAAGAGTCTAATGATGGGGTGAACTGTGATATAGTGAGTAATACTCAGTTGTTAATGTGATCTTAACATGGAACCACTCTTTAAAACTGTTTTTAGGTCACTTATATGACTGGAGTCATCATCTCGTAGGAGCCTGTATCATTTTGATCATATTTTTCAAAAGAGCCATGGATTTCTTCAGGTGTAAAACTTAGGTGTTAAAGTAGAGAAATGCACAGTTAGTTCACCCTGAGCAAAAGTAAGAATTCAAAAGAAGTGAGATGTAATAGTCTTCTGTGGAAAAAAATACCTGCTTCGATGTACTTGTGTCAGAAGTCGCTTGTTGTAGGAGTTTTAAGTGTATCTGTGCCCTACATTAACAAATCATTGCTTTATATTCCATGCAGAACTCTTGACTTTGTGCTTTTCTGCATGTACAGTCTGTTTCAAGTCCCCCCACAAAACTTCTATGAGGTTGAGGTCTTGGATTTCAATCGATAGCCCAGAATTTCGTCTTTTTTGAGACTATTTTTGTGGTTTTGCTTGAGGGTTTTGAGTCATTTTATTGCATGGTCTGCTTTGTACATGTCTACATTTCAGCTTTAGCTTTTTGACAGACTGTCTCATGTGGTTTAGTCCTCTGGTACAATGTGGGGATTCATGGTTTACACTATGATGCCAAGCTGACAGGGCCTGAGGCAGAAAATAACCCCAAACCAATAAAGCTTCCACCAGCACACTTTACACTTGCTGCTAGGGTCTTTTTATCAAAGCAGTCACAGCACTTTTTGGTCTCCACATGTCTGGCATTGTGGCCAAGTGGCTCTACCTTTGTCTCATCTGTCTAGGACATATTCTTCCATTCGTTTTGATTCATAACTGTTTTGTAGACATGTATTAACAAGTAAAAATTAAAATTGCTTATTTGCATGAGTAATCAGGACCTTTTCTATTTTTCTGAGAAAAATGCCTCAGGCACCTTAATATCATGTGAAGGATCTATGGAATCAAATTTGATTTTAGTTCATCTTCTTTATTTGTTTTTTAATGAAGTTAGATTGTTTTAATATATGAATTATGTTTTTATTAATAAATGTTAATACTAACAATTTAAATCATGCTGCAGCCCTCTTTTTACCATTGATCTAGCATAAGCAAGAACATATTTAATCTCTAAATTGAAATTGCATCACATGCATCATATGTTGAAATATTGGGAATTTATAAATAATTTTACTCCTTAAGATGCCATTTTTATTCTTTCCACCAACCGCCAAGCCTCATGCACAGATAGGGGATATCAAAGAAGGAAAACATATATTCTGCCTTCAAAAGCCAACTAGATGAAAGCATCTTAGTAGATAGGATGTTATGCAAAAATTGGATTCAGACGTGCCTGGCTGCCTTCTTACCTCCGTGTAGCCAGCATTTTTTAGCCTGAGATTTACCACATTCCTGTGTGTGCAGGTCTGATGGTGAGGTGAGGTGCATGAATGAAACCAGTTTCCTTAGCTGTTCTCATGCATGAAACTGGGCAGGAGCACAGCTGCCTTTGGGCATATAAAGTCTATAAAAAAGTCCTAGAGTTCACAGTGCATGACAGAACAAAACCTGCACCAAGTTCAAACCTCTGATATAGAATTGTGTCAGTATATAAATGTGGATTCCAGTGTAAAAAAAGTGATGGTATTAAAGGTTCACAGGAGCAAAGTGACCTCCATTATTGCTCAGTGAAAGGTTTTGAAGCTGTTACAACTCTTCATGAATATGGCAGTTCGGCCAGACTGGTCATTTGGCCTAGTCTGGCAAAGGTCAGCCAGCTTAACAAGAATCCAAGGCCTCACTCACAGATATTTAGAGCTTTTTTGAGAATGTCAGTGTTGTGGGATTGAAAGTCTAACAATTTAACCCTCTGGAGTCTAAGGGTATTTTTGGGGCCTGGAGAAGTTTTGTCATGCCCTGACATTTGTGCTTTTTTCAGTTTCTTATAAATATCTAAATGGCTAAAGTCTAATCTCACTGTAATCAGCACAAACTAGGCTATAATAATATGTGAGCAGCATGTATGTACATGATTGTGTTTTTGAGAAAAAAAATGTTATGCGTGGTTAGTGAAAAACTAAAAATGTTAAATCACTTGAATAAGGCAATAAAACACATATAGAAAATTGGTTCCCAGGAATTTGGAGAACTGGAGCTTGTAGCCTAGAATTTTTTTTTTCTAAATGATGTGAAAATCATCTTGTTTACTCACTTACAGAAAACAATATATTGATTTAAATTTTCTAAGACACTTTTTGTTGGTAAAAGTCATATGCGAGTAGGCGTCAACTATCATGAATTCACACCTGAGAAGACAAAGACCTGCATAATGAGCTGCATAATGAGCCATTCAGTCAGCTGTGTCACTGAGAGGGGTGAGTTACAAGAAAAGAATGTGAGGACACAATAAATGTATATAATTTTATGTTTGTAGTTTATTTAGAATATATTTAATTATCCCACAACATAATTTAATATTCACTTGTGAGTGCAGTTAAACAGTTTATTAGGAACAATCAAAGCTGACTTTCAAACTGAATTTTTTGCATCATTACTCCAGTCACACAATCCTTCAGAAATCCTTTTAAACAATCTTATTTTCTACTAAAAAAACATTTATTGTTATCATTATTATTATTATTATTATTATTATTATTGTTATTATTATTATTATTATTATTATTAATGTTGAAAAGAGCTGAGAATTTTTTTTTTAGGTTTTTTAAGGGGGGATAAATTGAAAGAACAGCAATGATTGTTACATTTGTTACAGTTACATTTATTGTTACATTTATATTATGTACATCAAGCTTTTGAATGGTATAGTAGTGTATATTGTTATTGAAACTTCATAATATTTCACTTGATTATACATTTAGTCAGGAATTATAGTTTGGAAAAAGTCTTTGGAAAAAGTCTAACTAGTAAAATGTTTACACGTTATGTGAAAACTAGTACAAGTATATAAATAAATAAAAAGAGACTTACTCATGTTTATGATCTCTGCTGAATAAAGTGCTTCATTCTTTTTTCTGAGGAAATCCAAATCTCAAATCCTCAACCACATCACATCTTTTTGGGGTGAATTATGTCTTATTCCTCTCCTCGCGAAAGCAAACAGTTAAAATAATAAAAACTTGAAGAACAATCTCGCTGCGTTGTCTTCTGTTGTGTGGGCGTATTCAAAAGCCGCGCGCTTCAGTGAAACATTTGAATCTCAAAAGCGCGCTCGGCGCGGGGGCGTGGTCGCATTAGAAGATAATGAAGGAAGACGTGAAAAACGGACATCGGGTTGTTTTCATATGGATTACTTTATCACAGAATATTTGTTTTCAGCAGCACTCGTTTAGTTTAAAAGTAGACATGTCAGGCTTTCTATAGATATCTCTCTCATGTTCTCTTCGTTGAGTATTCACTGAGTTACAGTTCATTTTAATGACGCATTTGTAACTGAAGATCAGCGCAGACAAAGGCTGCAGACAGCACTCCTTGTTTGTTATCTTTATTTTATAAATGCACAAAGTTTTGTTGTTATTATGTCTGTATACAAAAAAAAGTAGACCATTTACAGATTCGATTGATGTATTGCTCTTCTCTGTACGATCAAAACTGAAAGTGTAATTTAAGTTCTTTTCGGGGTTATCAGGAGAAAATACCCCAAAACGCGTATACGCGTTAATCGACTCCAGAGGGTTAAGCATCATAAGAATGGCCGGTCAATTTCAAAACCATCTTTTGGAAAGAAACGTTTATACAACCAGCATCTACTGGAATACCAATAGAAGCCACATATTCCATGCAGCCTCATTTTCAGACTTAAATATTCCATTTGATCCTCACACACTGTTCCAGACATGGTGACAGGGGCATCTCTTCCCTCATTTGCTTGTTAACCTCCTCGAGTGACAAGTGCATTGTGACTGCAACCTCAACTGTCGCACACAGATTGGATCCTTTTCTCTCTCTCCTGTCGTTTGTTTTCGGTCTTTGTATTGGCGTTGTTTCAGAAGCTGTCTTTTTGATCAGTGCGCCTGTGTTCCCCTGTTCAATCTGTCACATCTCTTTGTGTCTCTGCCAGTGCCTAGATCCTACGTCAATCCCTCTTTGTTTGACACAATAAAAAATAGAACTACATTTTAACATTTTCCGAAGAAAATATGAATAGTTGCCTCTCCAGAGCTCTCTGCCACTCAGCTACACTGTTCAGGTTGGAGTAGTCATTGCACTGTGACTGCTAAGGTGCTGCTGTGTAGTGACCAGGGTGTCTTGTGTGGTTTCTAGGTGGTTCCTTCCTGGACTTCCTGGAAAGCCCAGCATAATGTAAGTTGTGCTTGCCCATCAGAAGTCACCTTCACAATGCTAGAGTGATGTGGGTGGTTGCCAGGATGTTGTTATGCTGTTGCTAGGTGTTTGCTAGAGCATTGATATGTTGTTATATACTGGTCCAAGTCAAATGAGTTCACCGAAGTTGTGAGTAATGCTTGCCCATGCAAAGGTTTCTTCAGTGGTGCTGGGTTAAAGTAGGTAGATTCCAGGGTGATGCTGTGGTGTTGCTAGGTGTTTGCTAAGACATTGCGGGTTATTTTTTTGTTTGTTTGTTTGTTTACTGGTCCAAGTCAAAGGAATCCACCAAAATTGTCATGTTCCACCGTGCTAAGTTAATGGTTAGTTAGTGTACTAATCAAAAGACCCACCAAAAGATTTCTAAAGTGGTTCTGGGTTAAAGTACATAGTTAACAGGGTGATTTTGTGGTGTTTTTAAAGTGTTGCTAGATGGTTGCTAGGGCAGTGTTAGATGTTTATTAACTGCCCTCTGCTAAGGGCAATGCTAATGCATTGCCAGATTTTGTTTACTGATCCAAGTCAAAAGAGTCCAGCAAAATTATGAGATATGCTTGCCCATGCAAAAGTTACCTCCACAGTACTAGGTTAGTGTAGGAAGTTTCCAGGGTATTGTTGTGCTGTTGCTAAGGTGTTGCTAGGTGGTTGCTAATTGGTTATTTAGCCTAGTGTCTCAAATTAAGAGGGTTCAACTGTGAATGATTCTTACTCATGCAGACGTCACCTCCACAAAGCTATAGCTGGTCGCCAGGGTGTTGTTGTGCAGTGGCTTATGTGTTGTTATGTTGTTGCTTTAGTTTCCTAGATGTGCAAATATTGATGAGCAATAATAATAGTGATGTTTGCCAAAGAAAGCACCACTTGAAGAAGTGATTTTAATGGGCTTATTAGTGTTGTGAACGTTGAGTCCATCGCTGGATGAAATTGGTTTCAGAATGAAACTGCAGAAAGATCTACAGCCAGAGACCAAAGCAAGCTTAGAGGATATTATCTAAATGGAGGAAATTACAGTCTTTTAGGCATTTCTTCTCATGCCTGGATCATACAGTGCTCCCGGAGCCTGTCTTTCTTCTTCTTTCTCTTTTCCCTCTATTTCAAGTCTCCCAGGGGAAAGCCCAAGCTGACTGGAGTAATTATGCTTAATGATCACCTGATAATTATAATGGTTTTCACTTAAGCTAATTTCTCGTTGTGTTTGGGGGTGGAGCCCCTCAGAGCCCTGCACAGATCTCTGTTGCCCGCCAGTGTGTTTTTGAGAAGGAGAGGGAGGGCGTGCATGAAAGAACACAGAAATGGAGCAAAAGGTAGAGAACGTAACAGAAGATAAATTCCTCTGTCTTACGGTCCTCGCTCGAGCACTGCTGATACATTGGCACACAATTACAGCACTCTCTATAAAGCTGATTTTAAGGGAGAGCGACCCTGTTGTGCTTTCTCATTTAAAGCTCAGCTGATACGCCTGCTGGAATATAAGGATTGATGATGGATCTGTTTTCAGTCTGTTTGTCTTATAGTGTTGTTTGGTCTCTAAAGGCTGCCCAAAATCAGATCCAGCCTCACCGTATTGATTTACAGCAATGTGTAGTGACATTTCTCTTTCCTTTGTTCCTCCCATAAAACACTCTTTGTACCTGTTTTCCACTTTCCTTCATCTCAGAAAGTCAATGTGAAATCAAAATGGACCGTTTACTTTTATAAAGCATATTCCTGGTCTTTTTGTATGTGATTTAAAAACATATGAACTTTTTCCACATCTGAATGGTTTTCTTTTTTGTTTTAGTTCACCCAAAGCAGTGCAGGCTAGTTAATGTTAGCCGACAGCCAAATAACTATTTAGTCATTACTTTAGCCTACTGGGAACCTAGATTTTATAAAACCTTGCCAGTTTAATGCTTGTTAATTTGAATGTTAGAAAAGGTTACAACAATAATAGTAAATAATAGATTTGAAAAAGAAACAGATCTTGACCCTCTACCCCCTCCCAATTGCGGAAATTGGGAAACTAGAAATCAATAACTTATTCTATTCAGATCATTCATATCTTTTCTTTTACAAACTTTACAATGGACATGTGGACCTTCCACTTTCAATTGAATGTAATAAAAGAGAAGCATTAAATAAAGACAATAAATAAACAGCTTTCTATTGAGTCACTGATTCATGACTTTAATGAGTCGGTCAAAAATACTCACAAACCAGACTCAAACAGGTAAATTATTGTTTTGAAACTCCACTTGACAGAAAATTTTAAACATCTGACTCAGACACCGATCCACAAATCTGACTCAGAATTAAGAGAACAGTGACACCACACTGACACCATGGTCGTGATAACCTTTCAGTCAAACCCATAAGACTGTCATTCATCTTCAAAACACAAATGAAAATATTATTATTATTGTCTATTCATTGAAAGGCCACACAACCAAAATGTTCAAGTTTCAAAAAGTTCATAAAGAGGTTGTGACAGTAATTCATATGAATCAAGCGGTTTAATCCATGTTTTGTAAATAGACACAATTGCTTTATTTGATGAACAGATTTAGTTTAGTCAAAACACATACATAGAGAACATCAAATATGGTAAAGAGAAGCTCAAGGAAATGTCAAGGGTCATGGTGAAAAAAAAATTAGATGGGAGGGGAAAAAATATATATATTTCAGTGCCTTTGCGTTCCCTTGCAAAAGTATTGCGTTGTCCCAAAGAACTTTGCATACAACACTTTTTTTATGGAAATAATGTGAGGTGAGAATAAAACGTAAAGTTTCTTGGGGGAATGCAATGCTTTTTTTAAATGTGAACACAAAAGCATTAAAATAATATCTATATATTTTTTTTCAATCTAGATATTTTTTTTTTTTTCAATCACCATGTCCCCTTAATGCTTGTTTGACACTTTAAGCATCCACGTTTGCGTTTCCGTTTACCGTATTTGTTTATAAAAATCTGAGTAAAAGCATAAATAAATCTGGTCATGATATAAAGTGATGTCTCTTTAGAAGACTTGAAACTTCTACTAATTTGTTAGAAGTTTCAGTGGATGGGCAAAAATGATGAGACAGTATTAAAAATGTCTTTATTTGTGTTCTGAATATTAACAAAAGTCAGGTTTTGAATGACATGAGGGTGAATAAATGATGAGAAAATGTTAATTTTTGGGTGAATTAGACAACATAAGGAAAATGTTGTTCGTGTTTGCATGATGTTTCAGAATGCTGCAATAAAGCGTTTTCTTATGTGTTTTCTGTCTGCATGTTAACAGGGCCACCCTGCACTCCCACTGATAGTCACCACTTCGCTCATTTGCATAAAGCTGAATTCCCAGTGGATAAAATGAATTCAATAACATTTTTTCCTCCTTAAATATCCTGCCTTAAAAACATGTCACATTATAGGGGAAAAATGTTTTGTGAATGCCATTTAATGTTGACACTAAACTATTTCTGAATCGCACTCTCTCCCTTTCTCTCGGCAGGAGGAAGCTACAAGAAGATTGGATACTATGATATGACCAAAGGCAATCTCTCTTGGTATGGGAATGACAGGTGGATAGGTGAGGACACATTTGTCTCTCTCATCTCCCATATATGCGCGTTTATCACTGTCTCAAGCACTCTTCTCTGTTTTTAAACCTCCTCTCACACAATCACTCACATTATTATTCTCTCCGCTCATCTGAATCTCTCCCAGTGTCACAGCCGCACATTCTAGGCCCCGCCCCCAAAACGAAGAGAACCGCGGATGACAGGCTGTTACGGGGCGTTGCGTTAATCAATCAGTCAGTCAAATTCTGTTTAGCATTCTGTCCATGAGGGCAGCCGCGCTGCAGGAGCTCTGCATGGCTCAACAAAAAAAGACAAATGAATGCCATTAGAAAACCGCCAGGAGTTAATTCCAATCATAAATTGAGCAAGCGCACTGATAACAATTCTGTGCAATATACAATGAGTGATGGTTTCATTTACTCTTTTTAATTGTATTTGATGACCAGTTCATGCTCAGTGTTGTTGACTGTACACTGAGAAGATGCCAGCTGACAGCTGAAAACAACACAAATCAGAAACGGCCCGGGCTATTCCCCAGCTGCCTCCCAGCACGTGCTAACCTTGATGGGACGAGTACGAATTGTCCAATCAACCACAGACGGGACAACTTGCCTCAGCTGATTGTCATTGCCTGTTATTTAAAAACCCTCACAGGGCTCTGAACAGAGCTTGCGGTTTTGAAAAAAAGCATCCTTGAGCTTTGTGATAGCAGCCTGGGTTTGTTGGTTTATAATATCGGAGGTATGATGGCACATCACCGTGCTCATTATGTGACCATTTCTATGCCTATAGACATTTCCCTAGATGTGCTCTCGGTGGGCTTACGCTGTTTTGAACTTGCTTATTAGCTTATTAAAAACTCACTGAAGCAGCGAGAACCATGGCAACTGTAGCACGTCGGCATTGCGAAATGCGCTAATTGCATTTTTCACAAGCCCTTCCGGGGGCCTTGTGATGGAACCTGTTTTTCATTTATTTACCCAGCTTGCATCTGGGTATAGTGCCCGCAGCATTGTCATACACCACAGGTGGCTCACACAGTCTGGCACCTTTAACTTTTGCATTAGTTGTCAATGATAGATCTCTTTGGAGGTCATCGCTTTAAACAGCAACCCTTGACTGTGCCAGACCGTGGGTCGCCTTGAGTCTGCTGGTGAGGTGAAAGGTCGCCGTTTGATCATGACGAGGTGAACAGCAGTGCGAGATCATCAAAGTTAGATGTTAGACGGATGACCTTTGAGGTAGCGCAATGCCATCTGGAGACGCACACCCAAGTGCCACCCATCACCGCCCAACTTTTTACCTTGCCGCAATGGTCACTGACGCTCCCAGACAGTGTATCCCGAGAGACGGCAGTGTGTAGAGCTAAAAATAATCAGTGCTGAAATAAAGGCCTCTTGAAGGAGAGGGTGACTTTGCTCCAGATTGGATGCCACGTGTTGACCGACCGTCGCTCGTCAGGGATATTCTCCCTCTCTATCTCTCGTTCATACCCACTGCAAAGTGAAGGTAACGTCCCTTCATTTCTCAGCTGAGTGGGAACATTTTTGTTTGAGTCTTTATGTTCAATTGTTTCTCGCTGTTACCCATCCACTTCACTGGCCTCGCTCGTTCTCTCTCGCTCTCGCCAGTCGCCCCTGACAACCACTGCATCTGCGCCTTGTTCTCTCATCACTCTGGCAACCATTATGGGTCTTGGTCGTCATGGCAACATACTGTCCCGATTCCACCATCAAGGACAGGGAGAGGTATTAAACAGCATGAGCTCTCTGGCCCGATGGACACACACACATTTACAAACATTTACACCTATCACACGTTCAGTGTTGACCTGATTTACATTCAAGACACCTTGAGATCAAAATTTTACTGTATATTTACTTCTTCCAAACCTGTATGAGTTCTTTTTTCTTCTGTTGAACACAAGAAGAACACATATTTTTGAAGAGTGTTGGAAACCAAACAATTGATGGTAGCCATTTGGCTTCCCACTGTTGGGAAAAAAATACTATGAAAGTCAATGGCTACCGTCAAACTGTTTTGGTTATCCATATTCTTCAAAATATCTTCTTTTATGTTCAAGAGAAGCAAGAAACTCATGCAGCTTTGGAACAACTTGAGGATGAGTAAATGACAGAATTTTCATTTTTGGGTGAACTATCCCTTTATTACACATCACTTGGTCTTATCAGTGCATGTAAACAAGTTTTCATCGTAATAATAGTACAC
Source organism: Cyprinus carpio (assembly GCF_018340385.1). Taxonomy (NCBI): domain Eukaryota; kingdom Metazoa; phylum Chordata; class Actinopteri; order Cypriniformes; family Cyprinidae; genus Cyprinus; species Cyprinus carpio. Next base: position 15,771,279 of record NC_056590.1, on the reverse strand, counting down.
CGCCTCTGAATGACTTCACTTCTTGGCTGACATCACCATCCCCCGCTACGTTTTACAATCTGATCAATTCCAAATTAGATTCAAATCCAGTTTGACTCAGAAATATTTCACTTCATGGAAGTAAATGGGTTTCAAAACCCATTTCATGTATAATCCACACCCGACCGGTTGCAAATATCTATGATTTGTGTGATCCGCCTAAATGCGTTCACTCAGTTCCTCAAGGATTGCAGCTCCACACGGATCGCAAGTTAATTTTAACACCATAGCAACACTGCAACGTTAACATTCTGACCTGAAACACCATAGCAACCACTTTCTATTTCCACAAACCACTTAAACTCATGTGTCGTGCCATATCACATCCTGGGTCTGTCTGTTAAGATTGTTCCAGCATCAGCGCAGCTCCACACACTGCTTCCCAGCATCCCAGGATCTGTCTGTTTGGCCGTATTCTGCCCGCGAGCGTTCCTCTGGATCTCCCACTCTCCTTTAATCAATATCAGCGAGATCCACAAGGGAGATGGCCTCACGTGAACTTCTAATCAAGACTGACAGCTGCTGTTCTTATCAGATGCCCTGGCGAGGTGTTCCGGTGGGACCGCATTGGCAATATGAGTCCTGTCAGACTCAAGGAGCTAGGCTTTATAAAAATTAATCAGCTCTACAGATAGATGTAACAAGCCGTGTGGTCCCCAGCCAATCTGTCACTCACAAAAAGGAATGTGACCAATTGTGCACGTCTTGTGTGCTGCCCACCCATTGAAGGAAGCTGACCACAATGCACCCTGTTGTTCTTTGTTTTTGTTTTGTTTTTTGCCAATTGGCCAGCTGATTACCAATCTGGAGGCAGTGAAACAGTCTGCGATGGTATCGCTTCACAGAGACCAGAGGGGGAGAAGCTTTAGTCAAGTGGCAGGGAGGTGAAATTCGATAGCTATCGCGCTCTCTCTGCAGACTCTGAAATGCAGCCACTTTATCAAGAGAGAGAAAGAGAGGCAGAGAGGGAGGTGAAGTGACTCATTTCTGGCTCCGAAAACAGCAGTTCAGAGTTGCTCTGCTTTTCCTTCTTTTGCTCAATTGTTTCATTGTTCAAAATGCGTGATTATTGCATAAACAAGTAAATAAAATTTAAGTAAATAACAAATGCTATGTAAGTTTCACTTTTTTTTTTGTATTATTTATATACTATTGTTTGTGTTTTTACTATACTACTTGTGTTTATACTATACTATTGTTTGTGTTTTTGTATTTTTATTATTATTATTTCTGTTTAGCTTTAACTTATTTTTCTATCAATTTTAGTTGCAGTAATTTTAGTACTTAAAATTATTTTATTTCGGTTGGTTGCTTAAGAAACATTTTGTTTATTTTTTTATTTTTTTCAGCTTTATTTAAATGAACAAAAATAATTTTAAATTGTTTTCATTTTAGTAAACAATATCAGCACTGGGTTTAGCAGATCAGCCGTTCCTATACATGATTTTATAGTATTTATTAATTTTGAATTAGCTTTTTTATATTTTCAGTTTACATTTTAAATTTAGTTTAGGTATTTGTAGGTTTGTTATGTAATTTTTGTCAATTTCAATATTTTTTTTTTTTTTTGCGATTTTTACATTAACAAAAATGATTTTTATAGTTTTAGTTAAAAACAACACTCTGCTTATCAGATTAGCAGTTTATATACATGCAAATATGAATATGTTTGACAATAATTACATTTTTCAGTGCTACTTGCTACATACTAGTCATGTGGAAGATGGAGGTTTGACCTCTAATAATGTTATCCATGAAAGTGTTCCCAAGTTATTTCAATGTAATATAAAACAATATAATACTAAAAAGCCTCATTTGTCTCCCCAGGCTCTGGTCCACCTGCTGACCAGACGGTAGTGATTCAGAAGTTCAGATATCTGTCACAAAAACTCTTCGTCTCAGTGTCCGTTTTTGCTGGCTTGGGCATTTTAATGGGGATCGTTTGCCTCACCTTTAACATCTACAACAGCAACGTCAGGTATGTTTAGCTGTGGATGGAAGTATATGCTCCTGTCTGCAGGTCTGTGTTAATTTATATTGCATACTCACGTGTGAGTCCGGTGCAGAGGACAGCTTGATATATGCATACAATTATCTGGTGTTTCCAAGGGTCACATTCACATATTTATGCATTCTCTTTGCATAAAAACACATGATGCATGATGAATAGTGATAGCATTTCACACATATTCAAACTCCACAGACACATTCAGACTAATGTTCGGTGCTTCAGTCTTTTTATTTTAGGGACTCTTAGACTTTCAACTAGATTTTCTCAGCAGACAGCTAAAGCTAATACACTGAACACTTACAAATCTTGTCATGCATGTGAGTGATTGTGTGAGTGCATCGACTGAATCTATATGTTTTTGTGTGATAAAATGGCACAGGAGTATAAGTCCTATACCACAGTGAGAGATTAACTAAATTAGCTGAATCAGAGTTCAATATTCTTATAAAAATTTACTAACAAAGTACCATTGAACACCATATTATATGAAATATTGTGTTACATGAATATGTTAGTGATTCTAGACTATATATATCACAGCACTATGGCACTATACAGTACTATATACGGGGCAGTCTTGGCCCCAATGGTTAGAGAGTCAAAGTTGCGGGTTTGAGTCTCAGGTTTGCGAGGGGAGTGAATGTCCAGCGCTCTCTCCACCTTCAATACCACGACTGAGGTGAGACCCTTGAGCAAGACACCGAACCCCCAACTGCTCCCTGGGTGCCGCAGCAATATGTCTCCCCACTGCTCTGTGTGTGTTTTCATGGTGTGTGTGTGTTCACTACTGTGTGTGTGCACTTGGATGGGTTAAATGCAGAGCACAGATTCCAAGTATAGGTCACCATACTTGGCAACACGTCACTTCACTTTCACTTCACTATATTAGGATCTCTTCAATGTATGAACCTGTTTTTTGAACATACACATCTTTGCAAGATATGTGTGTCTGTTATGTTAGTACATTCAAAACTCCCAGCCGTACCTGAATAACATGACGGCAGTGGGCTGTATGATGGCTCTGGCTGCTGTTTTTCCTCTGGGAATTGACGGACTGCATGTACGCAACTCTCAGTTTCCTGTGGTCTGTCAGGTAAGCGCTCAGGCATTCTGGGTGACACCGTTTTGTCATTTATATCTATATTGATGTTATTTATTGTAGTAGTAACTGACTTTATAAAATCTCCCAGTTAGTCTTCCTCAGAAGGGCTTTAAGGAGGCATATCCGTTTTTTTTTTCTTTATCTGCATTTTATTTTTTTCCCTGATGCACACTGATAATGTTAGTCAAGGTTTCTTGAATCAAAAACATATGAATTATTACATTTTTCATGACCATTTTTCACCCTCTCTCAGAACCTTGAGTATTAAACAGACTTGTTTCACTGCCTTGCTTTCAGACATCTATATATATACCCTCTTCATTTACATTTACTCATGGGTCACAGGCTTGCAGTCAGGTCCAATTTAGTTTGAACTGGCTCTTCCTTCAATAACAGCACCTTAACAAAGCCTGAAGATCAGAACGAGCTGTTTTTGCAGCTTTTATTAAACTTTTAACTCTTTTCTCCTATTTTTACATTTAATTCACCTTTGAAATGACAAAAAAGAATACAATGAAATTCAAATTTTAGAATTTTTTGGAATTTTTAATATTAGGCATCAATTGTTTATATCCCATAACATTAGAATAATTAGAAGCTTATCAGTACAGACAAGAATTTTAATATTATACTTATTTCCATTGTGCACTGAAGTCTTTTAAAGTTAAACACTGAAATATTGGCTAAATTTTTATTATTATTATTGTTGTTGTTTTTCTAGTTCCGTTTGTGGCTGCTTGGACTTGGCTTCAGTTTGGCTTATGGAAGTATGTTCACGAAGATCTGGTGGGTTCACACGGTGTTCACAAAAAAAGATGAGAAGAAGGACAAGAGAAAGGTGAGTAGAGAACCAGGGTTATTATACTTACACTAAAATCTGGTTACTTAGTTAGTTGAAGGATAATGAACATTAACTGAAATAAAAAATATATATATAAAATAAACTTTAGTTTATTTCTGCAACATTTCTCATTTTCATTTAATTTAACGTGATGTAGTATCATAACTAAAACTAAACTGAAATAAAAACTATATAGGCATTTAAAAAAAAAATACATTTAACTAAAATTCAAAAAATAAATAAATGATAATTAGTAAAAATCTTAATTTAGCAAAAATAAGACTGTGTGAGGTTAATCGGAGGTGTTTTTAAATTATCTGTTCTTTTAAACCCTCAGGGATTTTCTCTTGACTTGTATCAAGGACGTTCAGTACGCCGCTGGAATGATCAATATATCATAGTGGAATTATTGTTTCTTTATAAAGTATACATCTCGTTCCGCTCTCTGTTATCATCTTTAGATCTCCTTCTCACTTCCACCGTCTCTCTGTCTGATCTCATAGCGATGGGTCTCCCGTTGTCCTTGAGCATCCTTAAACAGCACATTTATCATACAGCACAGCCCACAAAAACACTGCACAAAATCATTTCAAATCATTATGTTTGATTTTTCTAACTCTTTAAGATCCCATTAGTTAATGTATTAGTTTACACCACCTTACAATGAGCAATACATTTTTGCAGCATTTATTAATCTTAGGTAATGTTAGTAAATACATATACAATTGTTTATTGTTCATTTTAGTCCACAGTGCATTAACTAAAAGTTTATCAGAAAATGCTGAAATTAACGATAACTAAGATTAACAAAAGCTATGTATGTATTTATCATTGTTAGTTCTGTGCTGTATTAAGAAAGTGATGTTTTGAAGGTCAGATCACCCATCACACAAACGCACAGCCATAATAACTAAAATAAGGATAGAGAAAGAGATAAAGATAGAGGAGAAAGGTATTTTCAGGGTAAGTACATAATGCCTATTATTGAATATTCTTGAACGTCCATCTAGTGGTGGAGAAGAGCTTGTCATGAGCCCCTGTGGAGAGCTCAGATCTCTCTCTCTCTCTCTCTCTCTCTCTCTCTCTCTCTCTCTCACACTGTCTCTACACAAAGAAAGGATTCAGAGATTGAGAAATGATCTGTGATGTGCAGTGGGGTATCAAATTGACAGCTTTGTCATTTTCAAACGTGCTTCTTTGACTGAGGGAGCCACTAGAAATATATTTTTTTTATGTTAAAAAATAAGTAAAAAAACAGACAAACACAAACTGAGCATCAGTAAGTTAGTTTGAAGTGGATTCTTCAAAGTCATCGTTTGGATACAGAAGGAAAATATGGAAAACAGAATAGTGTCAGCATTTATTATAGACCATAAGACAGAAAGAAATATTTGGGACAAACATTCTATTTAAAGTACAGAGGAACTCGTGATGGGTATTGTATTGTGTGAATTGCAATCCCCTTAACACATTAAATACGTCAGATATATATAAAATAATGACAAAAACAAACACAGGAAATAATTTACACTTGATTCTCAGTTTGTAAAAACATACTTAAAATGGAAGCCTATGGGGAAACCAGAAGCTCATCCACCCAGAAAAGTAGATCCACCGCTTAAAGGATGATTGAAGTGCCTTTAGAGCTTAATATAAGCACTTGAACAAAATTGCAAGCTTCATATTTTTGCTTGTAACCCCCCTGAAATGACTCATAGTCCTTTTCTAGTCCATTCCTGTTCATTTTTACAGAGGCATGAGTCAAAGTTCTGTAGTAATTGATAGCAGTCCATACATAGAGCTTAACTTGTTTTGAACCCAGTCAGTTGTGTGGCTATGTGCGAGTTCTTCCGTCTTCGCTGCTGCGAAGGTGTGTTTGAGGTTTATGAGCTCTCAAAAGTGACGATAAACAATACGAGTCACAGAGAACATAAACACTTTTATGTTGCTCTTTAAATAAATGCTTTTTATGTTTAATTGCTCACAAACACCATCCTCGCTACAAAAAAGAATGACTATTGATTTTGCTACAGCGTTAAGGTCTCATCCGAAATCCATTGAAGACACTTACCTCACTTAAACCATAAAGTGCGGCCACCGTGTGGAGGATTGAATTGGCATCCTGATAATGGGCCATTGTTTCCCCGTCAAGCTCTCTGCACTTACGCTCTATATGATGTCATGAATCACGGGGCAAGCTGTGTCTTTCACTGTCCAGGATGGAAAGTTGATTCAGTGGTCCTTTTATATCCCAGCAGCACCTGGAGCCATGGAAGCTCTATGCCACTGTGGGAGTCCTGCTGGTTATCGACATCCTGTCCCTTATGATTTGGCAGATTGTGGATCCCCTGCACATCACAGTGGAGGTACGGCAGCACACAAGGACTGTGTTTTTTGTATATTGCACAGCTGGATTTATTGTGTTTGGCCCTAAGGTGGATATAAACAAAATATTGAATGAGCTGCTGTTGTGTTTCTCTTTCTATCTGAGCAGAAGTTCACTAAAGAAGCACCTAAAGGTGACGTGGATCAGTTGATCGAGCCTCTGCTGCAGCACTGCAGTTCAGAGAAAATGAACACATGGCTTGGTAAGACTTCTCTGGGTTTGACACTGTATTTGTTCACAGTGCACCCAATTCTGATTTGTTTTTTGTCAAATGTAAATATTTTTAGTTGTCAGTCGCTTTGCTACATTGTGGAAAAAATGTCTTTAGAATTCTAACATTTTCATTGCATTAAAGGGTCTTTATAGTGGAAAAAATGTCTTTAGAATTTTAAAAATTGTTCACTGAATGTTTCTTTGGGGAACCCAAAATGGTTCTTCTATGGCATCCCTGCGAATCCCCTTGAAACTTTATTTTTAATAGTGTACAGCTGCATTTTATACATTTTACCAGTTAATGCATTTCCTGACCTTTGCATGCAGTCTTTCCATTAAAAAACCTGCTTTTTTATTTACCAACCACTCGTAATCTAGTTAAACCCGACACTATCTGTGCTGAATTAGGCCTGCGGAAGGCATATTTAAATGAAGTCGTTTTTGTAGAAAACAGGCAGTAAACAGAATTTTCTTTTAAGGAGATGTTTGTGTACATTTTCTAGTGATCATGCTGGCAGTGATTCATCAAAAGATGATTAAATGTTATATTATAGGCGGTGTATATCCAGATGTGCAGTGTAGTCAAGCACACTTAAGACATTTTAAAGAGCTGCCTGAGCTGCCTTGAACACACTAGAGGAGTGATACTGCATATTTACACACTTAAGAATATTTGTCACAGGTATACTTTTTGCAAAAGTATGTAAAAGTGTAATTCTTTTTCACAAGGTTTAAGTTAGTCTGCAGCGTCCTTGATGACCTAATTCTCAGAACTGTCCTACAAGACATGTTAGTGTCCTGATGTTACCTGATTTGCATAATTCCTATATTAAATCAGATACTAAAACAACACGGCTGGTGCATGCAAATAAACGAGATGGGTAGACTGTGTCTCTGCTCTTATTCGTCCTGATTTTGTCATGGTGTTGGACATAAAAAATAGTTGCTGTCTGAATAATGCCTATAAGCCTGTGAGTGAAAGAGTGATTTAATGAAGGAACCCCGGTGGTTACGACCTTCAGCCTCTCAACTCATGTGTTTCCTTCTTGTAAGTGTTTAACTAATTAAACAAATTAATTGCTACCTTTATGAGATAAATTGGACTGGCCTTGGTCTTCCAGTTACGGTCAGCCTTTAATGTATTCTTCAGGCAAAGTCCTTGAGAAATGAGCACAGCTGGCCGTAAACAGACCTGTCTTCTGTCATGACAGTTTCTCTGAATAAACCATTTTAGGCACTTGGTCCAAGGACACATGGACAGCAGTGTCCTTTCACAACATCTGGATGAGAACATACTTGATCGAACAGAACTAAAAAAAAAACAAATATAGCAGAGTTCTCAGTAGTAAAGTGTGGTGTGAATGTGAGGGATGAATGGTTAGATGCAGGCAAAAGTCATGGGTGCAGGCAGCGCCTGTGACTGACTGATCACCCTGTCAGAGTGATAATGTCCTCCTATCATGTTTGCATCAGACTGAATACATCAAACTGGTGGAAATGGATGGACTAATTACATAATAAACAGCTCACCCGCTTGGATAGCACCATTTTCGGTCACATCCAAAGCCAAATAAATTTGAAATGATAATCTGAGAGAGTTGGTTTTTAGCAAACACTCAGTTAAATTAAATCTGCACCCCCTGTCTGTGACCGTCATTGCACCAGCGATGTTTACCGATGATTTAAAGGATTAGTTCACTTCCAGAATAAACATTTCCTGATAATTTACTCACCCCCATGTCATCCAAGATGTTCATGTCTTTCTGTCGTCAGTGGCAAAGAAATTAAGGTTTTTGAGGAATACATTTCAGGATTTTTGTCCATATAATGGACTTCAGTGGTGCTTAACCATTTTAAAAAAAAAAAAAAACCTTTTTAACCACAAACTGTCATTTTCTAAAAAAAAAAAAAAACCTTTTTAACCACTTAATTAGTGAAACGATCTGTCATTTTCTTAAAAAATCTAAATGTATATACTTTTTAACCACAAATGCTTGTCTTGCACTAACTCGACCTTACGCATTACGTAATCACATTGGAAAGGTCATGCGTGATGTAGGAAGTACCGACCCAGTGTTTACAAAGCGAACATGCAAAGTTTCCCCCTACCCAACCTTTTTGAACTGATGTAAACAGACGAGGTGCTAACTGCATGTGACCTTTCCAACATGATTACGTCATGCATGAATTTGCGGACGTGCATCTTGGAGCTAGTGCAAGACTTGCATTTCTGGTTAAAAATTTGTTTTTGAAACTTATTCCTCAACTGGGATCATGTAGAGCCCTTTGAAGCTGCACTGAAACCGCAATTTGGACCTTCAACCCATTGAGCACCATTGAAGTCCATTATATTGATGCTGGTATGTTAATATAATCTAAAATAAACCATATTGCTCTGTTTGTTTGAGTGGCCCAACGCAGCAACATGAGCTCCATCAATAGTGAGTGCTGAAGTGATTTGGGAAGGAACAATGGTAAGGACAATAAGGATGTTTGGAAACCTGGTCATTATTTTGGTCTCTGTTTTGTCTTTTAGGTGTCGTTTATGGCTATAAGGGTTTGCTGCTGCTTCTGGGGATTTTTCTGGCTTATGAAACCAAATCTGTGTCCACTGAAAAAATAAACGATCATCGAGCTGTTGGGATGGCCATCTACAATGTCTCTGTGAGTCTGTTCGTCTTTATACTTGTCCCTCTGGACATTTTAAAGAGCGCCTTGGGTGACATTTGAAATGTCAGTTGTCACCCAAATATTGTCCAATTAAAAGGTAGAACTGTTGGGCTGACATGACTGAAATAGCACCGCAGAGGGGTTTTTTCCTTTCGTTGCTCAAATTTAGTTGGGAGTTGGCCTGTGAATTGGACGCGGTGTCCGTCTGGAGCTGTTGTGTGTCACAACACACTCATAAGCAGTAAGAACACGCCTGGAGCTCTTCAGTGTGGCTCTGCTAGATTTGATGGAAGTGAAGTGTCTGAGCCTGCCATCTCGAATGCTGTCCAGGGACGCAGAGTTTTCCAGAGGACAGGGAAAAGGGGGGAAAGAGAGCTTCCCCTCATCACCGGGAATAAGATTGCACATCAGTTTGACGGGACTGGAGCTCTTGAGTAGTTAGAAAACTCAAGTAAAGTGGTCCCTCAGTAATGTTGAAAGTTGTTTGTTTTTGCACATCATCTCGTCTGTTCCACTTTAGCATTTCAAGGCTCACAAGTCATGAAAGCAGCACGTACCACGCTGATAACACACTTAATGTAGACGCTAAGTACACAGGAATCTCATTTCATTTGCCATAAAGACTTCTGGTCTGTTTTCTGTGGTGAAGGTTGATTGGAAATAAAGCACAAAGCTTTTGTCCATCAGCTTTTTCATTGTAAGCTTTTAATTTGAAGCAGTGTGTCTCTCTTCATCTCGGCCTCCGAGGATTAACCATTATACACTGAACCCTATTTTAGCTCAAATTGAGGGAGAGACTTTAGATCAGCAAGGGGCCGTATTTGCATTTTAATCTTTTCTCTCTCACTTTCTTTTTTCTAAGTCTCAGGCCGACTCCTGGCCCTTAGCAAATGCCCATTCTGCTAAAGAAATGATTTCAGATGCCATCTGCCATGCCATTACCAACTCCATCACTTTTTAGAATTTCAGCTGCTTGGAGGACAATAATAAAGATGAGAGCCCTCCTGTTCACAGCAAACTGATAAGATTTATGGAATTCATGTTCTGAGGACTTGTTTAACACCCGAATCAAGAAATAGAATGGTTTTTGAAATATTATTTATTTTATTTATTTCTTTGTTTGGAAGGGACCATGTACAGTATTAAACATGTTTCTATTTGATGTTCCATAGTTAGCAGTGGCTATTTATAAGAATAGTGCACCCAGCAATAAACCTGATGAAATAAACAGTGAGTAACAACTTCAGTTTAGTTTTTTCCTCACTCAAAGTTAGAATTTTAACTTTTGTTGTGCTTTTTATGCTATTTTTGGAGATAATTCACCCCAAAATTTCTCCTTTTTGTTTTCCACAGAAGAATTGAAAGTCACATGGGTTTGAAATGACATGAGGATGACTAAATAATGACATACTGTAAAATCTGTCATCATTTACTCACCCTCATGTTGTTCCAAAGCCATATGACTGTCATTCTTCTTTGGAACACAAAAGAAAATATTTTAAGGATTGGCTTGCTGCTCTTTTCCATTCAGGATTCACTTGTATTATTTAGCATGGCCATGCATTTTAAGATAAAAGCGTACAGGTTTTCATACATCATTACTGCTCTGTCATGGTGTGATTCAGATGGGCTCTGTGAAAGCTGTAGGGTACTGCTGTGAGACCAGCTGTAAACCGCTTTGATTTAGAGAGACTGCTTGCACTTTTTGCCCTGTCCAAATAACTTATGACCCTGGAAAAAAAGATCACCTCTGTTGATGCCAGACAACATTTTCTTTTTGCTAGCCTGGATAAGATTTTACTGGCTTTGTGAGAAATGACTGATGATCAATATTTATTGCTTTATGCTTCTTTCTCTCTTGGCTTCTGTTCTCCTCTCCTCTGCCTTCGGATGAAGTTGTTTCTTTAAGTTATATAAACATCACATTATAAACAATCTTGTGAATATATTATCATGCCTTCATCGTTTATTAAAAAAAAATTCAGTAGCCATTTATGCATATACTAAATGTCCCATACCCAGACATTCAATCATAAATGAAAATCCATTATTAAAAAAAAATCTGTGAAATAATCGTAAACTATTTTAACATGTTTTGTGTAAACATTTATAAGGAAAAGTCAAAGTAAATATAATTTGAGAAATTTGTAATTAGAATAATTTATCACGATGTTCTGTAAAATTATTTTAAGATGAAAACCGCTTCTGAGCAAAAAGAACATAAAGGCTCGTCTCAGTTTTGACAGAAAACATCTTGATGATCCCCAAGACTTTTGGGAAAATAATCTGTGGACTGACGAGACAAAACTTTAACTTTTGGAAAGGTGTGTGTCCCAGTACGTCTGGCGTAAAAGTAACACCGCATTTCAGAAAAAGAACATCATACCAACAGTAAAATATGGTGGTGGTAGTGTGATGGTCTGGGGCTGTGAGTGGACCAAAATATCTCCACAGTTTCTGTGATAAATGGAAACATGAATTCTGCTGTTTACCAAAAAATCCTGAAGGAGAATGTCCGGCCATCTGTTTGTGACCTCAAGCTGAAGCGAACTTGGGTTCCGCAGCAGAACAATGATCCAAAACACACACAGCAAAGTCCACCTCTGAATGGCTAAAGAAAAAAAACAAAATGAAGACTTTGGAGTGGCCTAGTCAAAGTCCTGACCTGAATCCTGTTGAGATGCTGTGGCATGAC